>NC_053393.1:163329987-163648090 GCF_905171765.1 Bufo bufo | reverse complement strand
TGTTGTAAAACTACAACTCCCAGTATGCCCAGTCTGCCTACAGCTATCAGCCTACAGCAGGGCATGATGAGATTTGTAGTTTTACAACAGCTGGAGAGCTGCAGTTTGCCCATCACTGCCCTATACAATTGGGTATGCAAACTTGAATTGTGACCACAACTGGTTTGAGTATTTTAACCACCTCCGGACCGCTGTACGCAGATTCGCGTTCCGGAGGTGGCAGCCCTGCGCTCAGTGACGCATATACGTGTCATCTCGCGTGAGCCGGGATTTCCTGTGAACGCGCGCACACAGGCGCGCGCGCTCACAGGAACGGAAGGTAAGAGAGTTGATCTCCAGCCTGCCAGCGGCGATCGTTCGCTGGCAGGCTGGAGATGTGTTTTTTTTAACCCCTAACAGGTATATTAGACGCTGTTTTGATAACAGCGTCTAATATACCTGCTACCTGTTCCTCTGGTGGTCCCCTTTGTTTGGATCGACCACCAGAGGACACAGGTAGCTCAGTAAAGTCCCACCAAGCACCACTACACTACACTACACCCCCCCCCGTCACTTATTAACCCCTTATTAGCCCCTGATCACCCCATATAGACTCCCTGATCACCCCCCTGTCATTGATTACACCCCTGTCATTGATCAACCCCCTGTAAAGCTCCATTCAGATGTCCGCATGATTTTTACGGATGCACTGATAGATGGATCGGATCCGCAAAACGCATCCGGACGTCTGAATGAAGCCTTACAGGGGCATGATCAATGACTGTGGTTATCACCCCATATAGACTCCCTGATCACCCCCCCTGTCATTGATCACCCCCCCTGTCATTGATCACCCTCCTGTCATTGATCACCCCCCTGTCATTGATCACCCTCTGTAAGGCTCCATTCAGACATTTTTTTGGCCCAAGTTAGCGGAATTTTTTTTTTTTTTTCTTACAAAGTCTCATATTCCACTAACTTGTGTCAAAAAATAAAATCTCACATGAACTCACCATACCCCTCACGGAATCCAAATGCGTAAAAATTTTTTGACATTTATATTCCAGACTTCTTCTCACGCTTTAGGGCCCCTAGAATGCCAGGGCAGTATAAATACCCCACATGTGACCCCATTTCGGAAAGAAGACACCCCCAGGTATTCCGTGAGGGGCATATTGAGTCCATGAAAGATTGAAATTTTTGTCCCAAGTTAGCGGAACGGGAGACTTTGTGAGAAAAAAATAAAAAATATCAATTTCCGCTAACTTGTGCCAAAAAAAACAAATTTCTATGAACTCGCCATGCCCCTCATTGAATACCTTGGGGTGTCTTCTTTCCAAAATGGGTTCACATGTGGGGTATTTATACTGCCCTGGCATTCTAGGGGCCCCAAAGCGTCAGAAGAAGTCTGGTATCCAAATGTCTAAAAATGCCCTTCTAAAAGGAATTTGGGCCCCTTTGCGCATCTAGGCTGCAAAAAAGTGTCACACATCTGGTATCGCCGTACTCAGGAGAAGTTGGGGAATGTGTTTTGGGGTGTCATTTTACATATACCCATGCTGGGTGAGAGAAATATCTTGGCAAAAGACAACTTTTCCCATTTTTTTATACAAAGTTGGCATTTGACCAAGATATTTATCTCACGCAGCATGGGTATATGTAAAATGACACCTCAAAACGCATTCCCCAACTTCTACTGAGTATGGAGATACCAGATGTGTGACACTTTTTTGCAGCCTAGGTGGGCAAAGGGGCCCATATTCCAAAGAGCACCTTTCGGATTTCACAGGTCATTTTTTTACAGAATTTGATTTCAAACTCCTTACCACACATTTGGGCCCCTAGAATGCCAGGGCAGTATAACTACCCCACAAGTGACCCCATTTTGGAAAGAAGAGACCCCAAGGTATTTCGTGATGGGCATAGTGAGTTCATAGAACTTTTTATTTTTTGTCACAAGTTAGTGGAATATGAGACTTTGTATGAAAAAAATAAAAATAAAAAATCTGCATTTTCCACTAACTTGTGACAAAAAATAAAAAATTCTAGGAACTCGCCATGCCCCTCACGGAATACCTTGGGGTGTCTTCTTTCCAAAATGGGGTCATTTGTGGGGTGTTTTTACTGTCTGGGCATTGTAGAACCTCAGGAAACATGACAGGTGCTCAGAAAGTCAGAGCTGCTTCAAAAAGCGGAAATTCACATTTTTGTACCATAGTTTGTAAACGCTATAACTTTTACCCAAACCATTTTTTTTTTACCCAAACATTTTTTTTTTATCAAAGACATGTAGAACAATAAATTTAGAGCAAAATTTATATATGGATGTCGTTTTTTTTGCAAAATCTTACAACTGAAAGTGAGAAATGTCATTTTTTTGCAAAAAAATCGTTAAATTTCGATTAATAACAAAAAAAGTAAAAATGTCAGCAGCAATGAAATACCACCAAATGAAAGCTCTATTAGTGAGAAGAAAAGGAGGTAAAATTCATTTGGGTGGTAAGTTGCATGACCGAGCAATAAACGGTGAAAGTAGTGTAGGTCAGAAGTGTAAAAAGTGGCCTGGTCTTTCAGGGTGTTTAAGCACTGGGGGCTGAGGTGGTTAAACATCCATAATGCCTCTTTCATACGGACAGTATTTTATCAGTATTTGTAAGCCAAAAGCAGGAGTTGGTTAAAAACACAGAAGAGATGCAAATATTTCCATTATTTTTTATCTGTGTTTTGAACCCACTCCTGGTTTTGGCTTACAAATAGTGATGGCCTTGCGGTTCGCGGCGAACTTCACTTGTTCGCGATTCGCTGAACATGCGAATATATTGTGAAGAACTTTGACCCATGACACATCCATCAGGTGGTACAGGACAGCCAATTGAAAAGTTTCAGCAGATGGACATACTCCCTACCTTATAAATAGACCTGATCTGGCTGCCATTTTACATTCTGTCTTTTGCCAGTGTAGGAAGAGGTTGCTGTGTGGAGCAGGAACAGACTGTTAGGGACACAAATCGCTAGCTAATAGGTCTACAAAAGTCTTTTAAGGACTAGTATAGGTGTACTATTGATAGGTGTGCAGTACAGAGGGGTGTAATACACTTATAATATACTTTCTAACATAGAAAGCATATTATAGTGGATTTGTATTGTGCAGCAGTGGTGGTGACTGGTGAGCGGTTCTGCAGCGATACTACAACTACAAAGAGTGACAAACGCAATTACAAAAAATTATTATAACTGGTGTAATATACCAGTCGCCCCCCAAAACGACTGATTGAAGTGGGGTGTTATATACCAATATACTTTCTTTATAGTGCATTTGGGTACTGCAGCATTTGTTTTCTGTTTTGCTGCTTTCCCTCTGCTACACACAGTGACAAACGGTATTGAAAAAAATAATTATAACTGGTGTGATATACCAGTCGCCCCCCAAAACAGCTGATAGAAGCGGGGTGTTATATACCAATATACTTTCTTTATAGTGTATTTGGGTACTCGAGCATTTGTTTGCTGTTTTGCTGCGTTCCCTCTGCTACACACAGTGACAAACGGTACTGGAAAAAAATTATTATAACTGGTGTGATATACCAGTCGCCCCTCAAAATCACAGATTAAAGCGGGGTGTTATATACCAATATACTTTCTTTATAGTGTATTTGGGTACTGCAGCATTTGTTTGCCGTTTTGCTGCATTCCCTCTGCTGCACACAGTGACAAACATTAATTGAAAAAAATTATTATAACTGGTGTGATATACTAGTCGCCCCCCAAAACAGCTGATTGAAGCAGGGTGTTATATACCACAAATACTGTGCTTCTATAGAGACTTTTGTCACAGGGTTATTTAAAAAATAACAGGCAAAGGAAGAGGCAGGCCCTGCCGCAGGGGTTGTAGGGGTTGGGACGGAGCTCCAGGCCAGAGCCTAAGTGGGATGTTGCAGAAGGTGCGTGCGATTACGTCAAAGGACGCACCAGATTTGATTGAGTGCCTCACTCAGCCTTCCGCTTCTGCACCCTCCTCATCCTCTCTATCTGCACCCTCTTCACTCTCTGCTGTGTGCACCCCCAAAGACACCACCACCAACACCATATACCCTCCGCTCTAGTCACAGGAATTATTTTCCGATCCATTACAAGACATTTCCGATGCGCAGCCATTCTTGGCATCGGATCAGGAAGAGGAGGTAGCAACGGCCGCCGTTCAGCAGTCTGACGACAGTACCCAGATCAGCCCAAGGAGAAGGTCCCCGCTGTTGCTGCCTACTCAGAGATCTGATTATGTTAGTGGTGGGGAAGGTAACGTTGATGATGACGTGTTGATGGACATCACGTGGGTGCCCACAAGAGAGGAAGAGGAGGGGAGTTCAGAGGGAGAGACGGAGCAGCAGATAGGGAGGAGAAGCAGGCAGAACTTACATCGCACAGGAGGCAAAAAGCAGTCTGCAAATGTATCAGGAGAGAGCCATCTGCCATGCACAGTCACATCTGGTGCTCCCAGGATGCCAGCACATGGCTCCGCAGTGTGGGCTTTTTTTAACGTGTCCGCTGCTGACAATAGTGTTGCCATCTGCAGCCTTTGCTGTCAACGCATAAGTCGCGGTAAGCCAAACACTCACCTAGGGACGACTGCCTTAAGAAGGCACCTGGCCTCCCATCACCGAGCCCAGTGGGAGCAACGCCGTCAGAACCCAGAAAGCCACACTCCAGACGCTCACCATCCAGCCTCTTCTCCTTCTCCTCTCTTTTCCCAATTCTCCTCCACTCCACCTTCCACCTATCTGGCAAAAGGCAGGCTTCAGTGGCCCAAATGTTCGAGCATAAAAAGATGATGACGTCGGATAACCCTCTTGCCCAACAGGTGACCGCTGGCTTGTCGGAACTGCTAGCCCGCCAACTACTGCCATATAAATTGGTGGACTCAGGGGCCTTTATTTAAAAAATTTGTGGCTATTGGAACACCGCAATGGAAGGTCCCAGGAAGGAAATATTTCTCCCAGAAGGGCATCCCAGAGCTTTATGGCAACGTTCAGTGGCAAGTGAACGTATCTCTGGCACACAGTGTCGGTGCCAACATACATCTGACCACAGACACGTGGTCCAGCAAACACGGGCAGGGAAGGTACATAACTTTTACTGCCCACTGGGTGAACCTTCTGACGGTCGTCAAGCATGCAACCCGTGGCACCCGTGTAGATTTGGTGTTACTGCCACGGATTGCATGCAGCCCTGCCTCTTCTTCTCCTCCTCCTACTCAATCCTCCCTCTCCTCCTCAGCTGACTCCTCCTTTTCCGCTGCAACCGTCTCTTCTGCTGCGCCCCCCCCAAGATCCCCAGAACCTATTCGACGTGCCAGGTGAGACATCGTTGCCATGCTGTGCTGCGTCTGTTGTGTCTGGAAGCCAAGAGCCACACAGGTCCTGCACTCCTTTCAGCTTTGCGTTCACAGGCAGATCAGTGGCAAACCACGCTCAATTTGACAGTTAGTAAAGTTGTGTGTGACAACGGTGCCAATCTGCTGAGCGCGTTGAAACAGGGCAAAATGACACACATGCCGTGCATGGCACACGTCCTGAACTTAGTCGTGCAGCGATTTGTTGCCAAATACCCCGGGGTCCAGGACGTCTTGCGGCAGGCCAGGAAAATCTCTGGCCATTTCAGAAGATCTTACACGGCCATGGCTCGCTTGCTGACATTCAGCGTTGACACAACCCGCCCGTCAGACGTCTGATTTGTGACTGCCCGACGTGATGGAACTCCACCTTGTATATGCTTAATAGGATGCTCCAGCAAAAATGTGCAGGTAATGACTACCTGTATGAACTCTGCAGCAGGACAGGTTCTGGGGAGCTTGTTTTTTTTTCAGCGCGCCAGTGGCTGCTCATGCGCGACTCATGCAGACTTCTGCGGCCATCTGATGAGATCACCAAACTGTTCAGTCGCAGCCAGGGTGCCATCAGTGACATCGTACCTTATGCCTTCTTTCTGGAGCGTGCATTGCGCCGTGTCATTGACCAAGCCGTTGAGTAGCAGGAGCTGGAAGATGAGAAAGTCGCAATGCTGGATGAATTCCCAGGGGGAACTACTCCACCTGAGACAAGTCAACAAAAGGAGTCAGAGGAGGATGGTGCCGGGGCGGAGGAGAAGCAAGAAGAGAATGCTTTAAACCTTTCTGGGATCCCTGGTGTTGTCCGTGGATCGGGGGAGGAGAACGAGGACAACATTATCCTGGATGATGAGCAGGAGCCAGGCCACTACACCGCTTCCAGTTTAATGCAAATGGGGGGCCTTTATGCTCCAGTGTTTTAAGAGGGTCCCCCATATAAAAAGCATAAAGGGCAAGGACCAGTACTGAGTGGCAACGTACTTAGACCACGGTACAAACCAAAAATTGCGGAAATGTTACCACCATCACAGTGAGCTGTCAGAATGCAGCACTTCCAGGCCTTGCTGCGAGAAATGCTGAATTCTGCTTTTGCGGGCGCTGGCAGAGGAGTTTCCACTCACAGAGAAACAGTTGCGGGTACCAATCCAACAGCGCCTGCAAGAAGAGGGCGGTTTGAAGATGTGTTGGTCACTTCTGATATGAGATCATTCTTGCAGCCAACCCATCGACAGCTGTGCCCCAGATCCAGCCTCAGGCAACACCTAAAAGGCCTTTGTCCGTTAAATGCCTAATTTTTGTGGCCGACACTTACTTATTTATCCTGTGAACGGCTAATGTACCTCCAGCTACAGAATATAAAGTTCTTTGATGTCAGGTGAACGCCTGTTGGCTAATTTTTGGGGCCTGTACTGGCCGACAATTACTTATTTATCCTGTGAATGGCTAATGTACCAACAGCCACAGAATACAAAGTTCTTTGCTGTCAGGTGAACGTCTGTTGTCTAATTTTTGGCGCCTGTACCGGCCGTCACTTACATATTTATCCTGGGAACGTCTAATTTTGCTGACTGAAATTGAAAATCAATTGGTCTGTAACCGTTCCGCTAAATTGCGGAATGGATGCGGACCCATTTTACAGACGTGTGAATGGACCCTGAAGGCTCCGGTAAAAAATAGAATATTTACTAACAATAGGCATTTATATTATGGTTGTGGCCATGTGCGGAATGCACATGGCCGTTGTCCGTGTTTTTCGGATCCAAAATTTGCGTATCCGAAAAACCATAACGGATGTGTGAAAGGACCAAGAAACATATGTATTTGACATGTACTTACCGGCTGCTGTCAGTTCTGGCTGATTTAGGCCGAGCTATGTGTAGGACTTAGGGTTCATTCACACGTCCGCAATTTCGTTCCACATTTTGCGGAACTGAATTGCGGACCCATTAATGTCTTTGGGGCCGCACTTCCGGGTCCACATTTCCGTTTCTGAAAAAATAGAACATGTCCTATTCTTGTCCGCAATTGCAGACAAGAATAGGCATGTTCTATTAGTGCCACCGATGTGCAGTCCGCAAACTGCGGATCGCACATTGCAGGTGTACGTGTTTTTCATATCCGTTTCGGACATGTGAATGGAGCCTTCTACTACCCCGTTACACTAAAAAAGAGCAATATTACAAAAACCAAAATACACGTTATAACTGTATAAACTATTTATATAACTTATTATTTAAAAAAATAATAATTTAAGGCAACTTTTCCAATAGCAGGGGCATCTCCTGCAGCCCCTTCATAGGCCATGGTGGTGTCTCTCCTCCATGGCCTTCATCCGCTCCTGAATCCTGGCGTTGCTCCTTCATGCATTTTTGCCACTTTGGCCTTCAATGTCTTTATTTCTGTTGATAAAAAAAAAAAATGAACATTCTTTGCAATCCTTTTAAACCTTTATTTTGTGGTGCATATGACTTTTTGATCGCTTGCTATTACACCTTTTTGTGATAAAAGTTGTCAAAAAAATGTCTTTTTGGAGAGTTTTTATTTTTTGTTTTGAAAGGTGTCCACCTGAGGGGTTAGTTCGTGTGATATTTTTATACAGCATTTTTTGTTACAGATGCGGCAAGACCGAATATGTTTCCTTATTTTTTTGTTATTTCCGTTTTACACAATAAAAGCATTGTTGAACCAAAAAGAATTCATGTTTTAGTGTCTCCATAGTTTGAGAGCCAAATTTTTTTTTATTCAGTGATTGTCTAATGGTAGGGGCTCATTTTTGGCTGAATGAAATGACAGATTGGTACTATTTTGGGGGGCATATGCCTTTTTTGATAGCTTGATGTTGCACTTTTAGTGATGTTAGGTGGCAAAATTATTATCTTTTTTTAAATGTTTCTATTTTTTTATTTTTACAGTGTTCACCTGAGGTGTTAGGCCATCAGATTTTTCTATAGAGACGGTCGATATGTACACGGCGGTACAAAATATGTCTGTTTTTAAATATTTTTTTTGTTTTCATACACATTGACTATTTAAATCTCAATACGCTAATTAGTGATATTTATGATGATTATATAGTTTATTAGTTTGTGATATTTCAGTAGGGTATAATTTCATTTTGTTTGTTAGTTAGTGATAGTTCAATAGAGTTTAATATTATTTATTATACACATCATGTATACGAAGGGAGTCGGGTAGTTTTACTCTAAAATAACCTCAATAATATTGTATGGTCCTATGAAACGTGGAGAGAATTTTCGAGAACAATGTTTCAAAGAAAGATTCTTAGTCGACAACCATACTTTATCATCGAGTACTAAATTTACTCCCTTGGAACGTTTCTTATTGGCATGTCTACGCTGAAACTCTTGGGCCTTTTTTAGGCTTGCTTGAACCTGCGCCCAGACTGTGCACATTCTAGAGGTGAAAGCATCTGCCTGTGGGTTGAGTGAGAAAGCGGAGGAATTAGAGCGAAACCGAGGATGAAAACCACTATTACAAAAAAAAAGGAGATACTCCCGTGGAGGAATTAACCCGATTGTTGATAGCAAACTCTGCCAACGGGAGATATCTCACCCATAAAAGCTGATTGTGCGATACATAACACCTCAGGAAAAGTTCCACTGCCTGATTTAACCATTCCATCTGCCCATTAGTCTCTGGATGGAAAGCAGACGAAAAGGATAAAGAGATGTCGCATCTTTTACAAAAAGCTCTCCAGAATCCGGAAACAAACTGAACGCCCCTATCCTAGACTATATTCTCCGGGACACCATGCAGGCGTACCACATGTTCAATAAACAAGGATGCTAAGGTTTTCGCATCAGGGAGCTTACTTAAAGGAACAAAATGCACCATCTTGCTAAAACGGTCAACCACTACCCAAACCACTGACTTCCCCTCGGAGGGGGGCAGGTCAGAAATAAAATCCATGGAAATGTGTGACCATGGTTTGCAGGGAATGGGTAGTGGTTGTAGTTCACCAGCGGTATGTGTTCTCAGGGTCTTAGATCTGGCACATACCTCACAAGCCAAAACATAAGATCATATATCCTTAGACACCAGAAGGACCTCAGCAGCAATTCCTTAGTGGCAGTGATGCCTGGATGACCACACAGAACAGAGTCATGACACTCATCCATAAGACGAAAACGAAAATGCTCGGGAACGAACAACTTATCTGAAGGAGTTTGTGGAGGAGCGAGTTGCTGACCTCGTTGAATTTCAGAGGAAAGATCCGATGATATCGCTGCCCCAAAGATGCTTGCCGGTAAGATGGGTTCAGTAGGAGCGTCAGGAGGTTGGATGGCATTAAAACCCCGGGACAAGGCATCTGTTTTATTATTTTTACTTCCTGGCCTGAAAGTAACAGAGAAGATAAAACGAGTAAAAAATAGAGCCCACCTAGCCTGCCTAGGATTAAGGTGTTTAGCCACATGAAGAAGCACTAAATTCTTATGATCAGTGAGGACCGTAATACAGTGTTTAGCCCCTTCTAAAAAATGCCTCCATTCTTCAAATGCCCATTTTATGGCCAGTAACTCGCGGTTTCCAATGTCGTAATTTCTCTCCGAAGCAGAGAACTTGCGAGACAAGAAGGCACACGGTCTTAAATTTGTGAAGTTGGAAGATCCCTGGGAAAGAACGGCTCCCACACCATCCTCCGAGGCATCCACCTCCACCACAAAAGGTTCCTCAGGATTAGGCTGAACCAAGACTGAGGCCACTGGAAAACATTTTTTTAAAGTCTCAAAGGCCTGCCAGGCCTCCAATGACCAGTTGACAAGACCAGATCCTTTCTTAGTGAAATCAGTAAGGGGCTTAGCGATCACAGAATTTTTTTTAATGAATTTATGATAAAAGTTGGTGAATCCTAAAAAGCATTGAAGTGTCTTTAAGGAGTATGGTTTTACCCAGTCTTGGATAGCCTGAACCTTACTGGGATCCATTTTAAATGAATGTGGAGTAAGAATGTACCCAAGATAGGGAATCTCTTGAACTCCAAACACTCATTTCTCCAATTTAACGGACAGATGATTCTCCCTGAGGATTCTAAGAACAGATCTGATGTGAGATACATGGGTATTGCAGTCAGGTGAAAAGACAAGAATATCATCAAGATAAACAATCATAACTTTGCCGATAAGTTCTCTAAAAATGTTGTTCATAAAGTTCTGAAATACAGCTGGGGCATTACATAGACCGAATGGCATACCAAGATACTCAGTGTCCCTCTGGGGTATTAAAGGCCGTTTTCCATTCATCACCTTCCTTAATACGAACTAGGTTATAAGCTCCCCTCAAATCGAGTTTAGAAAACCAAGAAGCACCGAAGATCTGGTTAAATAAATCCGGAATCAACGGGATGGAATATTGATTCCTAATAGTAATTTTATTCAAGTTTCTATAATCAATACAGGGTGTGAGACCACCGTCCGTCTTCTTAACAAAAAAGAACCCAGCTCCCAAGGTCAAGGTGGAGGGCCTAATATGTCCCTTCTTAAGACTCTCCTGGCAGTGCGTTCAGGACCAGAGAGATTGTAAATGCGTCCCTTAGGAAACCTGGACTCGGGAACTAACTCAATAACATAGTCATAAGGCCTATGGGGAGGGAGAGTGTCGGTCTCAGCAGTGGAAAAAACATCATGAAAATCAGCAATAAAGTGAGGAATGGCATCAAAAGAAACTCCAGCTTGAACTAGAGTTAAGCAAGAACTACAGTTGGAACCCCATCTCTCTAAGTCGCCCGAACTCCAGTTTATGACCGGATTATGTTGCTGAAGCCAGGGCATGCCAAGAACTACTTGTACCGGAAGATTCTCTAAAATGAAAAAAAGAACATTTCTCAGAGTGGCAGACCCCTACAGACAGGGTAATCTCGGGAGTATGAAGTTTTATCGTGCCCCCCAGGAGGGGAGTAGAGTCGATAGCAACCACCTGGACCGGGGTGGAAAATTCTAGTATTGGGATCCCTACCCGTTCAACAAATTTGAGATCAACAAAACTAAATGCTGACCCAGAATCCACAAAAGCACTTCCTGACCCCTTTAAGACCCCAAAGGAAATTGAGACAGGCAGCAATAGTTTGCTTCTTACCACCTCTGGGAATACCTTGTCCTTGGATACCTCTGACTTGGACGATCTTCCGGAAGGAGGAGCTTTAGGACATTGACGAACCCAGTGGTCGGAATCACCACAAAAAAAACAAGAGCCGCGACAACGGCGTAGTTCTCTTCGCGTCATCCTGAGCTGCATGGGCTCGTCCAACTGAGCCTCCATCTTGGGTTCGGTAGGAGAAGTCCCAGGTTTGAGAAGGGGATGAGGAGAAAACAAATGCTCCCGCGCTCTCTCTCTCTCTCTAATCCGTCTGTCTAATCTGATGGCTAAGGTCATGGTCTCCTCTAAAGAGTCAGGACTGGGGTAGCAGACCAGCATATCCTTCAACCTCTCTGTCAACCCTGCTCAAAATTGGCATTTGAGAGCAGGTTCGTTCCAGCCCGAGGGAAAGCACCACTTGAGGAACTAGGTGCAATAATCTTTTACGGGCCGCTCTCCCTGGGTAAGGGCCTTTAGATTAGATTCAGCCACAGATGCCCGGTCAGGCTCATCGTAAAGGACCCCTAGTGCCTGGAAAAAGAGGTCGACAGAATTGAGACAAGGGGGGTCAGACGGCAAAGAAAAGGCCCACTCCTGGGGGTCTCCTTGAAGCAAAGAGTTGATTATCCCAACCCTTTGTGGGTCAGGGCCCGAGGATGAGGTCGTAGTCGGAAATAGAGTCTGCAGCTCTCCCTGAAGCTAAAAAATTCTGGCGGTCACCCGAGAACCGGTCAGGTAATTTAATATGCGGTTCTACCTGAATGGCGGCGGGAGCAAGAATGGGGGGGGGGGGGGGTGTCTGGGCGGTCTCCTGTAATTGAAACCTCTCCCCTAATTATTGCACAATTTGGGCAAGACCCTGCACATGCTTGGTGAGACTCTGTAGAGGGTCCATGTTAATTTGAGGCCTGTGATTCTGTTATGGGTAAGGAAGGTAGCGAGGAAGTGCACCCCCTAAACTGCCACCCTCAACCCTGTCCCTGCCTACTTGCACCACACGCCCTAGGTGACGGGGCGCAACTGGGCGACGGTCCCTGACCTACGTAAGTGTAGAGCAGAGGGAACAAAGAAAGAGAGGAACAGACAGCCAAGGCAGAAGGCGGTACACAAGACTAAGGCAAATGGATAGACAGGGAGGTAGATAAGACAACAGTACCCAGTGATGGGAAAAGCAATGGCGGGTCAACTAGCCGAGGTCGGTCCAGGAGGTCACGTCAATACAAGGGATGAGGCAGGAAACGAAATCCGAGAACAATCCAAGGTCAAATCCGAGAGATAGCGTAGGTACCAAGGGAGCGGGCAAAGCGAGGTCAGGAAACAAACAAGGTCAATACCAGAGGTCAAGTAGGAAGCAATATAAATAGTACAAACAGCCCTAGAGACGAAAATCACAGGCAACCTGTAGCCAGCAGGCCGCCTGTATTTATTGTGGGGAGTGAGGGTCATGTGACGTGGCCAGCGTCACATGACCAACAGACAGACAAGTCGAGGGTCATGCGCTCAAGGCAGACCTAGGAGCAGGGAGCTCTGGGAATGAGGCCAAACACAGATCCTCACTCCCGAAGCTAAGCAGCAGGTCTGCGGCTGATGGGAGACCGAGTGTGCCTTCGGCGCCCTGTTACAGGCATCACTAACCAATCACTGCCGTGAAGTCCAAGGAACTCTCCAAACAAGTAAGGTACAATGTTGTTGAGAAGTACAAGTTAGGGTTAGGTTATAAAAAAATAGCCAAATCTTTGATGATCCCCAGGAGCACCATCAAATCTATTATAATCAAATGGAAAGAACATGGCACAACAGCAAACTTGCCAAGAGACAGCCGCCCAGCAAAACAGGGCAAGGAGGGCATTAATCAGAGAGGCAGCACACAGACCCAAAGTAACCCTGGAGGAGCTGCAGAGACTGGAGTATCTGTACATAGGACGACAATAACCGTACGCTCCATAGAATTGGGCTTTATGGCAGAGTGGCCAGAAGAAAGCAATTACTTTCAGCTAAAAACAATAAGGCACATTGTGAGTTTTCAAAAAGGCGCGTGGGGGACTCCCTAAATGTATGGAGGTAGGTGCTGAAGAGACTAAAATTGAAATTTTCGACAATCAAAGAAATTGCTATGTCTGGCACAAAGCCAACACATCACATCACCAAAAGAACACCATCCCCACAATGAAACATGGTGGAGGCAGCATCATGCTGTGGGGATGTTTTCCAGCAGCCGGGACTGGGAAACTGGTCAGAGTTGAGGGAAAGATGGATGGTGCTAAATACAGGGATATTCTTGAGCAAACCTGTCCCACTCTGTGCCTGATTTGAGGACGGAGGTTGACCTTCCAGCAGGACAATGACCCCAAACGCACTGCTAAAGCAACACTTGACTGGTTTAAGGGGAAACATGTAAATGTATTGGAATGACCTAGTCAAAGCCCAGATCTCAATCCAATAGAAAATCTGTGGTCAGACTTAAAGATTGTTGTTCACAAGCGCAAACCACCCAACTTGAAGGAGCTGGAGCAGTTTTGCAAAGAGAAATGGGCAAAAATCCCAGTGGTAAGATGTGTCAAGCTCATAGAGGCTTATCCAAAGCAATTTGGAGCTGTGATTGCCGCAAAAGGTGGCTCTACAAAGTACTGACTTTAAGGGGGTGAATAGTTATGCACATTGACCTTTTCTGTTATTTTGTCCTATTTGTTGTATGCTTACAATGAACCAATTTAAAAAAAGGTCTAAGTTGTGGGCATGTTCGACAAATTAAATGATGCAAATCCTCAAACAATCCATGTTAATTCCAGGTGGTGAGGCAACAAAAAAATAAGAAGTCAAGGGGGGTGAATACTTTTGCTTAGCACTGTATACATTACAGAGTGTTGGCAAAACATACAAAAGTTATTTACGCATCTTTCGTCCCAGATTCTTTTTATAAATCGGGGGCGTCAGATCTCAAATGACAGCTCCTGCACAATACGCTGCTTCTCGGCGTGGGACCAGTTGCGGTCGTATCACCGCCCCAACATCCGCTGCAAGATAAAGATGCAAGCATATAATCAAATTTTTTTACAATAATTGTATTGAAAATAATTTACCCACGTTAACTGCAAAAAGTATTTAAAGGGGTTATCCCATCTTAGACAATGGGGGCATATCGCTAGGATATGCCCCCATTGTCTGATAGGTGCGGGTCCCACCTCTGGGACCCACACCTACAAAGAGAACGGAGCAGAGAAAGTTGAGGAGGGTGCGCCGGGCATGCGCAGCCGCCCTCTATTCATTTCTATGGAGCCGCTGCCGAAAATAGCCGAGCGCTGGCTCTGCTATTTCCGTCGGCCCCATAGAAACGAATGGGAGCGGTGGCCGAGGGGAAAAAAATTTAAATGGAGTGAAACTAGAAAAAAAAAAGCTATTCCACAACTGTTTTCTGGGGTTTTGTTTTTACGGCTTCCCTTATACCATAAAACTGACTAGTTACTTTCATTCTCCAGGTCAGTACGAATCCGGAAATACTACATGTATATTTTTTATAGCATTTTTATGCTAAAAAAAAATATTGTGAAAATGTTTTTTTTCTTTTATTCTCTGTATTCTGACCCTTATAACTTTTTTGTATTTATGTGTGTCTGGAGCTGTGTAAAGACAATTTTTTTGTGTTGGGCGATCTGTGCTTTTTATTAATACCATTTTGGGGTGTGTATGACTTTTTGATCACTTTTTATCTTATTTTTTGTGGGAGGAGAAGCAACTGAAAAACAACAAATCAGCCATTTTGATTTGATTTTCCATTTTGCCATTTTCCATGGTTTTTTTTTTCATTTTGGGGGAATGGAGCGATTAGAATTTTTATATATTTTTACATTTATTTAATGTATAAAACCTTTTTTTTTTTTACACTTTTTTATATTTCAATTAGGGAACTATAACAAGCAATCATTGGATTGCTTTTCTCATATACTCAAATACATTAGCATTAAAGGGAATCCGTCACCTGCTTTTAGTATTTTAAGCTTTCAACATTGCCATGTTCAATAAAGTACCTTATTTCCTGCAGTGGTCTTCTTACTTTATTTCGTTTTGTCATTTTGATAAAAAAAAGCTCTTTTTATGATATGCTAATGAAGCTCTAAGGTGCCCAGAGGGGCGTTTTTTTCCTCTCTGGAGCCCAGTGACGCCCCCCTGCAGTGCCCAGCCCGCCTTAATTTTAATCCCAAGAACGCCTCCTGATCCTGAAATAACCTCCCACTGCCTGTTGCATCAGGAGATTGATGATCGCGCAGGCGGTACTGCGCCTGCGCGAGATTTCTGGCGGCCGACAGGAAGAAGAATGGGGCATTTCTTGAAGGTAGAAGATGACGTGGCGAGGGGGCGGAACCGTTTGCCGGGGCTGTGGGAGGTTATTTCAGGATCAGGAGGCGTTCTTGGGATTCAAATTAAGGCGGGCTGGGCATTGCAGGGGGGAGTCACTGGGCTCCAGAGAGGAAAAAAAAACACCCCTCTGGGCACCTTGGAGCTTCATTAGCATATCAGAAAAAGAGTTTTTTTTATCATAATGACAAAACGAAAAAAAGTAACGACTGCAGGAAATAAGGTACTTTATTGAAAATGGCAATGTTGAAAGCTTAAAATGCTAAAAGCAGGTGACAGATTCCTTTTAAGGTCTTCACATAGGATTACAAGGGCTGCTGCTAATAAGCTCCGGTTACCCCGATCCGCGCTGGGGGGAATCGAAGCACATTGGGAAGCGCACGCTTCTGGGTTTTCAGCATTCAAATGTCATGGTCAGTGTGACGAAAGCACCTAGGTTTTGGGACATCTACGACTACCGGATGAGCATGCATGTTTATGCTGACGGATGGGAGGTGAGCAAAGACATGACCCACCTGGTAACAAGGGAGTGGGAGCTGGAGCAGACCTACCAACACCTGCTCAGCTCCGTTCATCCCCATCTCCGTTCATCTACCCGACAAGCAGAGCCAGATCTGCCCTTCTACAACTGTGAAGACTTGGCAGCAATACCCCCTGCTTACCTACCAACTCCCAAAGTAGGGAACTTAATCAACTGGTTCTGGGAAGACCTCCCGACAGCAGGTAGAGATGGGTCCAAAGTCTCTCCATCTGCCCTACAGGGATGCTGGGCAGATGGCCCAGATCCCCAATTATAGCCAGCGTTACCCGGAGTCCAGACAGTCGGTCTGACTCCCCATTGGCAGCTTACAATACAGGGAGAGATGACAACCGGTCTCTCTCCCCAGCGGCAGGCAGGATCACAGGGAGAGGAGATTGTCGGTTCCCCATCGTTGCAGAAACCAGCATCACTCGGAGTGGAGATGGTCGCACCCACTACCCAGCACCAGGCAGCATTACCGAGAGTCGAGACTGTCAGTCTGACTCCCAAGCGGCAGTGTGTTTTAAAGGGAGAAAAGACAACCAGTCTCTCTCCCAAGCGGCAGCCAGCATCACAGGGAGAGGAGGCAGTCAGTCTCTCTCCCCAGCGGCAGTGTGTCCTACAGGGAGTGGAGACTGCCAGTCACATGCCCCAGCAGCCGTGTACATTAGAAAGAGAGGGTACAACCGGTGAACCTCTCCAACAGCAGCTGCTCAACCGAGTCCTGGGGGTAGTGGAGGAGACGTTTATACCCACTGACCCCCTTCTAGCAGAATAGCTGTCATCTGGCCAGAGCGCTGCTAGCCTCTGTCCTACTCTTTCCGTTGATCCAGAGCCTGACTGCTTACAGGTTGTCCTAGCAGAAGTGCTGGCACCAGGGCAGAGCGCCGTTGGCCTCTACCCACCACGTACCTACAGCTCCATGCCTGGAAACACAAAGGAGATCAGGGACAGCAGACGTACCCTCTGCAGCCTAGGACAGACCGAAAAAAGCTGGACACCCAAGAACTACAGGTGCAGTACTTGGTTGTGGGTGGGCTTCTCAACTAACTCAGGTACTGACCGACAAGAGGTCAGGTACCTGGTTAGTCTTCCCCTGGGAGGGAAGATGTGTGACGAAAGCACCTTCGTCACTGGAAGTTGGAGAGGCGGGCTTGCCAGCCTCTTGCCCTGTGAATATGGCTCCTCGGACACTATTTGGGCATATTGGATTTCAAACGCTCTGTTTCTGCCCAGTGAACTTTTTACTGGAACTATTTGGGGCATGTGACGATGTGCACGGTGGGGCAAAAATAAGACTTCCGGGAAATTCCTGAACCCCTGAACCAATCTGGATGATTTTTGGATAGGTTGTTCACCCAGATCGAGGCTATCAGGGGATGTAACTTTTATGGGGATATGTGGTGTTTTGGGGTGTTTTCTGTGGTTGGGAAAAATGTGTATTTTATGCCTGTGAGTAATTAAGTCCATTGTGTTTGTTAAATATATCACAGGCAGAGGCCATTGTGTTGTTAATTGCATCACAGACAATGCCTATTCGGTTATTGATTGCGTCACAGGCAATGCCATTGTGTTTGTTAAATATGTCATAGGCAATGCCATTGTGTTGTTAATTGCGTCACAGGCAATGCCTATTCTGTTATTGATTGCGTCACAGGCAATGCCATTGTGTTTGTTGAATGTATAGTTTTTGTGTTTAAACTGTAAAACTGTAAATGATTGACTGCTATGTTATGTCCTCAGTTCCCAACCAGGTCCATGGGGGTGGTACCCTTGTTGGAAAATGTGTATAAAAGTTAATGCTTGTGTGGTAAATAAAGAGTTCCTGTTTTGGCCTTCAACATAGAATCTCGTCTCGTGTGTGGGGTTTGCTATACGCTATATACTCCCCTGGCTATAACCCCTAGCTCATGTAAGAGCTGTTCCTGGTTCCTGTGGTGGTTATGGTGTCGAGCGGAGTGCTTGGAGCCCTCGGGAAGCACTAGGAGCATCCATCAACGAAAATACCCAATCGGGGTGCCAGGCGATCCGTTACAATCAGGATTGACCATTCCATCTGAAGTGTTAAAGAAGTTGTCCGGGATCAAACTTATTTTTTTAAAAACATCTCACTCACCTTTAGTAGCCAAGTCTATGTTCTCAAGGTGGTTTGAGGTATCTTTTACACTGGAGCATGGCTCCTACAGCCCTGAACAGATTGTTTACATATCTGTTTATCTGTTCCTTCACTTCCTGCTGCACTGCACTGTGGGTCCCACTGCAGGGCTGCATCTGCTGATTTCTCTTAACATCGTGTCCTTGCACCCGCCCCCCTCATACATATTCATGCTTCGTACACAGCCTCCACTCATCCTTCGATTCGCCCCCTCATACATATTCATCCTCCTGCCTTATATTCCTCCCCCATATGTACGCCCATAAACTTCTCCTTGCTCTATCTCTGGCATCTGTCATGTGCTCAGTGTTTGCAGAGCAGAGAGACAACCGGACACCGTTGCACTGTAAGGGGCACGCTCCCACATGTATCCATAAACATACCGGACACCGTCACACTGTAAGGGACGCGCTCCCACATGCATCCATAAACATACCGGACACCATCACACTGTAAGGGGCACGCTCCTGCATGCATCCATAAACATACCTGACACCATCACACTGTAAGGGACACGCTCCCACATCCATCCATAAACATACCGGACACTCACAATGTAAGGGGCACGCTCCGACATGGATCCATAAACATACCGGACACCGTCACACTGTAAGAGGCACGCTTCCACATGCATCCATAAACATACCGGACACCGTCACACTGTAAGGGGCATGCTCCCACATACTTCCATAAAGATACAGGACACTGTCACACTGTAAGGGACACGCTCCTACATGCATTCATAAACATACCGGACACTGTCACACTGTAAGAGGCACGCTCCCACATGCATCCATAAACATACTGGACACTGTCACACTGTAAGGGGCACGCTCCCAAATGCATCCATAAACATACCAGACACCGTCACACTGTAAGGGGCACACTCCCATCTATATCTATATATATATAAACATATTTCAAGGTAAACCTTATATACTGACCTGGCAATCAGTTGAAACTGATGTATAACCACAGGAAAGTGAAATGCACCCACTGCAACTCCAAAAGGAGAATGTGCAAAAAAGATTCATTCCAAAACACAAGTATAGGGCTAAAAAAAATATTTTTAACTAGACAAAAGCAGCCTCATTACCTAAATAGGATTAGCCGTTTATTTGAAATCAACAAAAAAAAAGCAGACTGATTACACTATTATTATTACCTTTTCTTTAAACTGAGCCATTGTTTTATTATCTTTTTTTTTTTACATAATCAACATGCCATTGTCTAAATGCAATATATGCAATTAGCAAGGCCATGTCATCCTGTGGTGAAAGGAATTCCTCCTTTCTAAAGCCTTCTGCCCAATTAGCTAGTAATTCTGATGGGAGGAGTTTTCTATGCTAACAAGCATAGTAATCCTCCTCCGTTCATTGTAATGCTGAAGGCCCGATGACGTCACCGACTGGGGGCGGGGCTTAGCGCAATGTCGGCCGGACAAGTACTTACCGCCCCTCCAACCTCTCTGCATAATTATCTAGACTGCCAGTGACGTCATCGGGCTCCCTGAGCAGAGGAAGAGGAGGCTTTGCTCGCCTGCAAGGGACCCGGTACGTCACTGAAGATAAGAAAACACTTACTTCCGGCCATGAATTGAAAGGAGGAAAACAGGGCTTCAGCAATATGTTCTAAAGGTACCACATACATGTTTGTAATGTTTATGTTATTAGATTACTAATAGACACATGTCCCCAATCCCGGACAACCCCTTTAAATATCCGCGATTTGCATTACCGATGGTCGAGGACATTAGCCGTGGGTGCCTACTGTATGAAACAGCAGGTACCCCACAGCTACGATGCCGGCTCCACCATCTTTAAAGTCCCGACCACCGGCATAAATAGCCGTATGGTGGTCAGTATGGGGTTAAAGAGTTTATGGTGAGATATATTTTATATATAGTTATACCAATAAAACGGAACAGTTAGAATTTAATATGGTGATATCTCTTTTATTCTCTTAATGGAAACTTAATTTTTAAGCCCCTTAAAAAATATAAATCTTGCAATATTAAAAGAAACAACACATCAATCTGACAAATTACCAGCTTACAGAATGGGAGAAACAATATGTACACATTTTATATTCTTCATTCTGAGTGTAATTAACCTTGTAAAAATGTTACTTTGCATAAAACTGAAATACATTAATTCATTGAGTAGAAATTCAAACCACATTTCTACAGCAGAAACTGACAGCAAAATACATCAAATAGAAATGTGAAATATAATTTAATGGCCAATTAAAACTATCTTATTTGATTTACAGTTTTTATTTTCCATCTCTTTATAGAAGCAATCAAATATGAATGCACAGTTGTAATGTGAGTGAAGAGTTTTATTGTCTGTTAATAAAATTAACATGCAAAGTATTTGTCAAGTTACCAAGCAGTAATAGTCGCTGTTTTTGTTATGAATTTATACAGTTTAGTTTGGTAATTACTAATTTATATGTTAAGATAAAGTCACAGACTACTGACCTGTAACTGAACTGAAATAAATCTATACACCAGTAGAATATTGAATTATGTACCTACATTATTCAGTTATGTTTTTACACACCCTATAAGTTAAATTTGAAGCTTTTTAAAAAAAAATCTTGTGCAATGTATAATATTCATTACAAGTCTCATTGACCTGATTAAAATATAACATCCCATTCAGCCAGGCTTCTGTTATTTTACAATATGCTCTGTGCATGATATTATTATGCCTTTACTATGATTTAATTATGGCCCATACACCAAAGTACTACTGTATTTTGCATAGTGATTATGTGGCTGGAGGTATATTAGATGGTCATTGGATAACAATTTTACTTCAGGCCAGTGGAGTACAGGCTCCAAAAATTATTCATTCAATATACAGAAAAGAACAAGCGATTATGTGGCTGGAGGTATATTAGACAATCATTGGATATCAATTTTACTGCAGGGCAGTACAAATAAATGTCAAATACATATATTTAAAACAACTAAAAATATTAAATTTTATTAAAAACATGACTAACAAAATCCCCCCTCTTGAATAAACCCCAAATGATAGGTGAAATTCGATAACACGTGGTCGTCACTGGTGTTGAATTACTCAGAGGTCCCAAGCATTAGGCATTCACCGGACAGAAAAGGCCTTTTATGTTGCTGTATTTACATAAGACAGGGACCATGATTTGTTCTGGGTGGTGGCGAATATGTTTGGGCTGGCATAAGGAAATTCAATTAAACATGGTTGTCACAGGTGTTGAATTCCTCCGAGATCCATGCCTCATTCATTTTTAGAATTGTGAGGTAGCCCACACTGTCGTGAGCTAGGCGGGTGCGCTTATTGGTCACAATCCCCCCTGCTGCGCTGAACGTCCATTCGGACAGGACACTCAACAAGGTTCAGGCCAAGAGTTCCATGGCAAATTGTGCCAGCTCTGGCCACAGGTCAAGCCTGCACACCCAGTAGTCAAGGGGTTCCTTGCTTCTCAGAGCGTCCACATCAGCCGTTAACCCAATGTAGTCAGACACCTGTCGTTCTAGGCATTCCATGAGGCTGGATCTGGAGGGCGGCTGTCGATGGGTTGGCTGCAAGTATGATCTCATATCCGAAGTGACCAAAACATCTTCAAACCGCCCTCTTCTTCCATGCGCTGTAGAATTGGTACTCGCAACTGTTTCTCTGTGGGTGAAAATTCCTGTGCTAGAGCCCACAACAGCAAAATGCAGCGTCTCTCAAAGAAAGGCCTGGAAATGCTGCATTCTGACAACCCCCTGTGATGCTGGTAACATGTCCGCCATTTTGTGTTTGTACAGGGGGTCTAAGTACGTTGCCACCCAGTACTGGTCCTTGCCCTTTATGCTTTTTATACGGGGTCCCTCTTCAAACACTGGAGAATGAAGGCCCCCAGTTGCACTAAATTGGCCTGGCTCCTGCTCATCGCCCAGGAGAATGTCATCCTCGGTCTCCTCCCCCCATCCACGGACAACACCAGGGATCCCAGAAAAGTTAAAAGTCTGCTCTTCTTGCTCCTCCTCCCCCCAGCCACCATCCTCCTCTGACTCCTCTTCAGACTCCTGCTGACTTGTCTCAGATGGAGTAGCCTCCCCTGGGAATTCATTCAGCATTGCGACTTACTCATCTTCCTGCTCCTGCTCCTCGACGGCTTGATCAATGACTCGACGCAATGAACGCTCCAGAAAGAAGGCATAAGGTATGATGTAACTGGTGGCGACCTGGCTGCGTCTGACTAGTTTGGTGATCTCATCAAATAGCCGCAGAAGTATGCATGCGTCGCGCATGAGCAGCCACTGGCACGGTGAAAAAAAAACAGCTCCCCAGAACCTGTACTGCTGCAGAATTCGTACAGGTAATAGTTAACAGCACGTTTTTGCTGGAGCAGCCTATCAAGCATAAACAAGATGGAGTTCCAGCGCGTCGGGCTGTCACAAATCAGACGTCTAATGGGAAAATGGTGTCACCGCTGAAGGTCAGCAAGACGAGCCATGGCCGTGTAAGATCTTCTGAAATGGCCAGAGATTTTCCTGGCATGCCGCAAAACATCCTGGACCCCGAGGTATTTGGCAGCGAGTCGCTGCACGGCTAAGTTCAGGACATCTGCCATGCATGGCACGTGTGTCATTTTGCCCTGTTTCAGCATGCTCAGCAGATTGGCACCGTTGTCGCGCACCACTTTACCAACTGTCAAATTGAGCGGGGCTAGCCACTGATCGGCCTGTGACCGCAGAGCTGAAAGCAATGCAGGACCGGTGTGGCTTTTGGCTTCCAGGTACAACAGACGCAGCACTTCATGGCAACGTCTCACCTGGCACGTCAAATAAGTTCAGCGTAGCTGGGGGGTGCAGCAGAAGAAGCGGTAGCAGTGGAAAAGGAGAAGTCAGCCGAGGAGGAGACGGAGGATGGAGTAGGAAGAGGAGAAGAAGAGGGAGGCCTGCATGCAATCTGTGGCAGTAACACCAAATCCACAAGTGTGCCACGGGTTGCATGCTTGACAGCCGTCAGAAGGTTTACCCAGTGGGCAGTAAAAGTTATGCACCTTCCCTGCCCTTGTTTGCCACGTGTCTGTGGTCAGATGTTTCTTGGCACCGACACTGTGTGCCAGAGATACATTCACTTGCCGTTGAACATGGCCATATAGCTCTGGGATGCCCTCCTGAGAGAAATATCCCCGATTCCACTAGTTTATATGGCAGTAATTGGAAGGTTAGCATTTCCGACAAGCCGGTGGTAAGCCTTTGGGCAAGAGTGTTTTCTGGCATCATCATCTTTTTACGTTTACTTCTAACATTTGGGCCACGGAAGCCTAACTTTTGCCAGATGAACGCGACGACGGCACGGTGGAAGGTGGAGTAGAGGACAAATGGGAGCAGGGAAGAGAAGAAGAAGAGGCAGGACGTGGAGCGCCGGGAGTGTGGCTTTGTGGGTTCTGACGGCGTTGCTCCCACTGGGCTCGGTGATGGGAGGCCAGGTGCCTACGTAAGGCGGCCATCCATAGATGAGTGTTGGGCTTATCGCGACTTATGCGTTGACAGCACAGGCTGCAGATGGCAACACTTTTGTCAGCAGCTGACACATTAAAAAAAGCCCACACTGCGGAGCCATGTGCTGGCATCCTGGGAGTGCCAGATGTGACCGTGCATGGTGGATGGCTCGCTCCAGATACATTCGCAGTCTGCTTTTTGCCTCCTGTGCACTGCGAGTTCTGCCTGCTTCTCCTCCTTCTCCTCCCTATCTGCTGCTCCTTCTTTCCCTCTGAACTCCCCTCCTCTTCCTCTCTTGTAGGCACCCTTGTGACATCCATCGACACGTAATCATCGTCACCTTCACCACAACTGACATTAAAGATCTCAGAGTAGGCAGCAACAGCGGAGACCGCTGGCTGGCGGGCGATGCTACCTCCTCTTCCTCATCCGATGCCAAGAATGGCTACGCATCGATAAGGTCTGGGAATGGATGGGAAAATAATCCCTCTGACTCAAGTGAAGTGGCTATGGTGGTGATGTCTTTTGGGGTGCACACAGCAGAGAGTGAGGAGGGTGCAGACACAGAGGATGAGGAGGGTGCATAAGGGGAAGGCTGAGTGAGCCACTCAACCAACTCTGGTGCGTACTTTGACGTAATCGCACGCACCTTCTCCAACTTCGGCTCCAGCCTGGTGCACCTGCCCGACCCCTACCACCCCTGCGGAATGGCCTGCCTCTTCCTCTGCCTGTCATCTTCAAAATGACCCTGTGACAAAGTCCCTATAGAAGAGCAGTATTTGTGGAAGCAGGTATATAGAACCCCGTAATTAAGATTTGCTGGAAACAGGTATATAAAATCGCTTAATCAGTTTATTTTAGGGCAAAAGGTATAACATACCAGTTGCAATTAGTTATTCCAATTGCGTTTGTCACTCTGTATAAATGCGGTATCTTAGCAGAACCGCACACAACTGCTGCACAATACAAAAGCACTATATAGAAATTATATTATAGGTATATCACACCCCTGCCTAAATCAGTTTTTTTGGGGGAGCAACTGGTATATCACAACAGTTGAAATTCGTTTTTCCAATAGCGTTTGTCCCTCTGTATAGCTACGGTATCGCAACGCACAAAACTGCTACACAATACAAATGCACTATATAGAAAGTATAATAAATTATATTATAGGTATATCACACCACTGCCTCAATCAGTGTTTTTTGGGGGCAACTGGTTTATCACACCAGTTGCAATTAGTTGTTTCAATAGCGTTTGTCCCTCTGTATAGCTGCGGTATCGCAGCAAAACTGCACACAACTGCTGCATAGAGTTGAGCGAACACCTGGATGTTCGGGTTCGAGAAGTTCGGCCGAACTTCCCGGAAATGTTCGGGTTCGGGATCCGAACCCGACCCGAACTTCGTCCCGAACCCGAACCCCATTGAAGTCAATGGGGTCCCGAACTTTTCGGCACTAAAAAGGCTGTAAAACAGCCCAGGAAAGAGCTAGAGGGCTGCAAAAGGCAGCAACATGTAGGTAAATCCCCTGCAAACAAATGTGGATAGGGAAATGAATTAAAATAAAAATAAAAATAAAAAAAATTAACCAATATCAATTGGACAGAGGTCCCATAGCAGAGAATCGGGCTTCACGTCAGCAGAGAATCAGTCTCTTCATGCCATAGCAGAGAATCTGGCTTCATGTCAGCAGAGAATCAGTCTCTTCATGCAATAGCAGAGAATCTGGCTTCATGTCAGCAGAGAATCAGTCTTCATGTCATAGCAGAGAATCAGGCTTCACGTCACCCACCACTGGAACAAGCCACTGTCACATATTTAGGCCCCGGCACCCAGACAGAGGAGAGAGGTCCCGTAACAGAGAATCTGGCTTCATGTCAGCACAGAATCAGTCTTCATGTCATAGCAGAGAATCAGGCTTCACGTCACCCACCACTGGAACAGGCCACTGTCACATATTTAGGCCCCGGCACCCAGACAGAGGAGAGAGGTCCCGTAACAGAGAATCTGGCTTCATGTCAGCACAGAATCAGTCTTCATGTCATAGCAGAGAATCAGGCTTCACGTCACCCACCACTGGAACAGGCCACTGTCACATATTTAGGCCCCGGCACCCAGACAGAGGAGAGAGGTCCCGTAACAGAGAATCTGGCTTCATGTCAGCACAGAATCAGTCTTCATGTCATAGCAGAGAATCAGGCTTCACGTCACCCACCACTGGAAGAGGCCACTGTCACACATTTAGGCCCTGGCACCCAGACAGAGGAGAGAGGTCCCGTAACAGAGAATCTGGCTTCATGTCAGCTCAGAATCAGTCTTCATGTCATAGCAGAGAATCAGGCTTCACGTAACCCACCACTGGAAGAGGCCACTGTCACACATTTAGGCCCTGGCACCCAGACAGAGGAGAGAGGTCCCGTAACAGAGAATCTGGCTTCATGTCAGCACAGAATCAGTCTTCATGTCATAGCAGAGAATCAGGCTTCATGTCACCCACCACTGGAAGAGGCCACTGTCACACATTTAGGCCCTGGCACCCAGACAGAGGAGAGAGGTCCCGTAACAGAGAATATGGCTTCCTGTCAGCACAGAATCAGTCTTCATGTCATAGCAGAGAATCAGGCTTCACGTCACCCACCACTGGAACAGGCCACTGTCACACATTTAGGCCCTGGCACCCAGACAGAGGAGAGAGGTCCCGTAACAGAGAATCTGGCTTCATGTCAGCACAGAATCAGTCTTCATGTCATAGCAGAGAATCAGGGTTCACGTCACCCACCACTCGAACAGGCCACTGTCACACATTTAGGCCCTGGCACCCAGACAGAGGAGAGGGGTCCCGTAACAGAGAATCTGGCTTCATGTCAGCACAGAATCAGTCTTTATGTCATAGCAGAGAATCAGGCTTCACATCACCCACCACTGGAACAGGCCACTGTCACATATTTAGGCCCAGGCACCAAGGCAGAGGAGAGAGGTCCCGTAACAGAGAATCTGGCTTCATGTCAGCACAGAATCAGTCTTCATGTTATAGCAGAGAATTAGGCTTCACGTCACCCACCACTGGAACAGGCCACTGTCACATATTTAGGCCCTGGCACCCAGACAGAGGAGAGTTTCATTCAACTTTGGGTTGCCCCGCAATATAATGGTAAAATGAAAATAAAAATAGGATTGAATGAGGAAGTGCCCTGGAGTACAATAATACAGTCAGGTCCATAAATATTGGGACATCGACACAATTCTAACATTTTTGGCTCTATACACCACCACAATGGATTTGAAATGAAACAAACAAGATGCGCTTTAACTGCAGACTGGCAGCTTTAATTTGAGGGTATTTACATCCAAATCAGGTGAACGGTGTACGAATTACATCAGTTTGCATATGTGCCTCCCACTTGTTGAGGGACCAAAAGTAATGGGACAATTGGCTTCTCAGCTGTTCCATGGCCAGGTGTGTGTTATTCCCTCATTATCCCAATTACAATGAACAGATAAAAGGTCCAGAGTTCATTTCAAGTGTGCTATTTTCATTTGGAATCTGTTGCTGTCAACTCTTAAGATGAGATCCAAAGAGCTGTCACTATCAGTGAAGCAAGCCATCATTAGGCTGAAAATACAAAACAAACCCATCAGAGAGATAGCAAAAACATTAGGTGTGGCCAAAACCACTGTTTGGAACATTCTTAAAAAGAAGGAATGCACTCGTGAGCTCAGCAACACCAAAAGACCCGGAAGACCATGGAAAACAACTGTGGTGGATGACCGAAGAATTCTTTCCCTGGTGAAGAAAATACCCTTCACAACAGTTGGCCAGATCAAGAACACTCTACAGGAGGTAGGTGTATGTGTGTCAAAGTCAACAATCAAGAGACGACTTCACCAGAGTGAATACAGAGGGTTCACCACAAGATGTAAACCATTGGTGAGCCTTTAAAAACAGGAAGGCCAGATTAGAGTTTGCCAAACAACATCTAAAAAAGCCTTCACAGTTCTGGAACAACATCCTATGGACAGATGAGACCGGGATCAACTTGTACCAGAGTGATGGGAAGAGAAGAGTATGGAGAAGGAAAGGAACTGATCATGATCCTAAGCATACCACGTCATCAGTGAAGCATGGTGGTGGTAGTGTCATGGCGTGGGCATATATGGCTGCCAATGGAACTGGTTCTCTTGTATTTATTGATGATGTGACTGCTGACAAAAGCAGCAGGATGAATTCTGAAGTGTTTCGGGCAATATTATCTGCTCATATTCAGCCAAATGCTTCAGAACTCATTGGACGGCGCTTCACAGTGCTGATGGACAATGACCCAAAGCATACTGCAAAAGCAACCAAAGAGTTTTTTAAGGGAAAGAAGTGGAATGTTATGCAATGGCCACGTCAATCACTTGACATGAATCCGATTGAGCACGCATTTCACTTTCTGAAGACAAAACTGAAGGGAAAATGCCCCAAGAACAAACAGGAACTAAAGACAGTTGCAGTAGAGGCCTGGCAGAGCATCACCAGGGATGAAACCCAGCGTCTGGTGATGTCTATGCGTTCCAGACTTCAGGCTGTAATTGACTGCAAAGGATTTGCAACCAAGTATTAAAAAGTGAAAGTTTGATTTATGATTATTTTTCTGTCCCATTACTTTTGGTTCCTTAACAAGTGGGAGGCACATATGCCAACTGTTGTAATTCCTACACCGTTCACCTGATTTGGATGTAAATACCCTCAAATTAAAGCTGACAGTCTGCAGTTAAAGCACATCTTGTTCGTTTCATTTCAAATCCATTGTGGTGGTGTATAGAGCAAAAAATCTTAGAATTGTGTGGATGTCCCAATATTTATATATGACTGTATATTGTTAAGGGGAGGTAGTTAATGTCTAATCTGCACAAGGGATGGACAGGTCCTGTGGGATCCATGCCTGGTTCATTTTTATGAACGTCAGCTTGTCCACATTGGCTGTAGACAGGCGGCTGCGTTTGTCTGTAATGACGCCCCCTGGCGTGCTAAATACACGTTCAGACAAAACGCTGGCCGCCGGGCAGGCCAGCACCTCCAAGGCATAAAAGGCTAGCTCTGGCCACGTGGACAATTTGGAGACCCAGAAGTTGAATGGGGCCGAACCATCAGTCAGTACGTGGAGGGGTGTGCACAGGTACTGTTCCACCATGTTAGTGAAATGTTGCCTCCTGCTAACACGTTCCGTATCAGGTGGTGGTGCAGTTAGCTGTGGCGTGGTGACAAAACTTTTCCACATCTCTGCCATGCTAACCCTGCCCTCAGAGGAGCTGGCCGTGACACAGCTGCGTTGGTGACCTCTTGCTCCTCCTCTGCCTTCGCCTTGGGCTTCCACTGGTTCCCCTGTGACATTTGGGAATGCTCTCAGTAGCGCGTCTACCAACGTGCGCTTGTACTCGCGCATCTTCCTATCACGCTCCAGTGTAGGAAGTAAGGTGGGCACATTGTCTTTGTACCGGGGATCCAGCAGGGTGGCAACCCAGTAGTCCGCACACGTTAAAATGTGGGCAACTCTGCTCTCGTTGCGCAAGCACTGCAGCATGTAGTTGCTCATGTGTGCCAGGCTGCCCAGAGGTAAGGACAAGCTGTCCTCTGTGGGAGGCGTATCGTCATCGTCCTGTGTTTCCCCCCAGCCACGCACCAGTGATGGGCCCGAGCTGCTTTGGGTGCCACCCCGCTGTGAACATGCTTCATCCTCATCCTCCTCCACCTCCTCCTTATCCTCGTCCTCCTCGTCCTCCAGTAGTGGGCCCTGTCTGGCCACATTTGTACCTGGCCTCTGCTGTTGCAAAAAACCTCCCTCTGAGTCACTTCGAAGAGACTGGCCTGAAAGTGCTAAAAATGACCCCTCTTCCTCCTCTTCCTCCTGGGCCACCTCCTCTTCCATCATCGCCCTAAGTGTTTTCTCAAGGAGACATAGAAGTGGTATTGTAACGCTGATAACGGCGTCATCACCACTGGCCATGTTGGTGGAGTACTCGAAACAGCGCAACAGGGCACACAGGTCTCGCATGGAGGCCCAGTCATTGGTGGTGAAGTGGTGCTGTTCCGCAATGCGATTGACCCGTGCGTGCTGCAGCTGAAACTCCACTATGGCCTGCTGCTGCTCGCACAGTCTGTCCAGCATGTGCAAGGTGGAGTTCCACCTGGTGGGCACGTCGCATATGAGGCGGTGACCGGGAAGGCCAAAGTTACGCTGTAGCGCAGACAGGCGAGCAGCGGCAGGGTGTGAACGCCGGAAGCGCAAACAGACGGCCCGCACTTTATGCAGCAGCTCTGACATGTCGGGGTAGTTGCGAATGAACTTCTGCACCACCAAATTCAGCACATGCGCCAGGCAAGGGATGTGCGTCAAACCGGCCAGTCCCAGAGCTGCAACGAGATTTCGCCCATTATCGCACACCACCAGGCCAGGCTTGAGGCTCACCGGCAGCAACCACTCGTCGGTCTGTTGTTCTATACCCCGCCACAACTCCTGTGCGGTGTGGGGCCTGTCCCCCAAACATATGAGTTTCAGAACGGCCTGCTGACGTTTACCCCGGGCTGTGCTTAAGTTGGTGGTGAAGGTGTGTGGCTGACTGGATGAGCAGGTGGAAGAAGAGGAGGAGGAAGCTGAGTAGGAGGAGGAGGAGACAGGAGGCAAAGAATGTTGCCCTGCGATCCTTGGCAGCGGAAGGACGTGCGCCAAACAGCTCTCCGCCTGGGGCCCAGCCGCCACTACATTTACCCAGTGTGCAGTTAGGGAGATATAGCGTCCCTGGCCGTGCTTACTGGTCCACGTATCTGTGGTTAGGTGGACCTTGCCACAGATGGCGTTGCGCAGTGCACACTTGATTTTATCGGACACTTGGTTGTGCAGGGAAGGCACGGCTCTCTTGGAGAAGTAGTGGCGGCTACATACTGTGGGACAGCAAGCGACATGAGCTGTTTGAAGCTGTCTGTGTCCACCAGCCTAAATGACAGCATTTCATAGGCCAGTAGTTTATAAATGCTGGCATTCAGGGCCAGGGATCGAGGGTGGCTAGGTGAGAATTTACGCTTTCTCTCAAATGTTTGTGAGATGGAGAGCTGAACGCTGCCGTGTGACATGGTTGAGATGCTTGGTGATGCAGGTGGTGGTGTTGGTGGTACATCCCATGTTTGCTGGGCGGCAGGTGCCAACATTCCTCCAGAGGCGGAGGAAGAGGCCGAGGCGGCAGCAGCAGAAGAGTCCGAGGCGGCAGCAGCAGAAGAGGTAGCAGGGGGAGCCTGAGTGACTTCCTTGTTTTTAAGGTGTTTACTCCACTGCAGTTCATGCTTTGCATGCAGCTGCCTGGTCATGCAGGTTGTGCTAAGGTTCAGAACGTTAATGCCTCGCTTGAGGCTCTGATGGCACAGCGTGCAAACCACTCGGGTCTTGTCATCAGCACATTGTTTGAAGAAGTGCCATGCCAGGGAACTCCTTGAAGCTGCCTTTGGGGTGCTCGGTCCCAGATGGCGGCGGTCAGTAGCAGGCGGAGTCTCTTGGCGGCGTATGTTCTGCTTTTGCCCACTGCTCCCTCTTTTGCTACTCTGTTGGCTCGGTCTCACCACTGCCTCTTCCTCCGAACTGTGAAATTCAGTGGCACGACCTTCATTCCATGTGGGGTCTAGGACCTCATCGTCCCCTGCATCGTCTTCCACCCAGTCTTGATCCCTGACCTCCTGTTCAGTCTGCACACTGCAGAAAGACGCAGCAGTTGGCACCTGTGTTTCGTCATCATCAGAGACGTGCTGAGGTGGTATTCCCATGTCCTCATCATCAGGAAACATAAGTGGTTGTGCGTTAGTGCATTCTATCTCTTCCACCCCTGGGGAAGGGCTAGGTGGATGCCCTTGGGAAACCCTGGCAGCAGAGTCTTCAAACAGCATAAGAGACTGCTGCATAACTTGAGGCTCAGACAGTTTCCCTGATATGCATGGGGGTGATGTGACAGACTGATGGGCTTGGTTTTCATGCGCCATCTGCGCGCTTTCTGCATAAGACTGGGTGGGAGATAATGTGAACGTGCTGGATGCACTGTCGGCCACCCAATTGACTAATGCCTGTACCTGCTCAGGCCTTACCATCCTTAGAACGGCATTGGGCCCCACCAAATATCCCTGTAAATTCTGGCGGCTACTGGGACCTGAGGTAGTTGGTACACTAGGACGTGTGGCTGTGGCAGAACGGCCACGTCCTCTCCCAGCACCAGAGGGTCTACTAACACCACCACCACCACCACGACCATGTCCACGTCCGCGTCCCTTACTAGATGTTTTCCTCATTGTTACCGTTCACCACAATAAGAAAAATATTATTCGGGCCAATGTATTGAATTAAAATTCAGGCCTTTTTTACAGACACCTAACACTGTCTGGCTATCTATTTAGGTAACGTATTACACTAATACAGGCACACCAGTAATGACAGATTTAGCTGAATATAAATGTGAGGCCTATTTTTTAGGCGCTGGGTAACAGGTATATGTTTAATCACAGAATTAGACTTGTATCTGGACTGTAGCGTGTGTGTTAAGTTTTTCAGAATGACACTATCAGCACCTTGAATCTAATATACTCTTTTTGGGATAGATTTAAAGTAGGCCTGATATAGCAGAAACTACTAATTTTGAGAATGGCAAATTTGGGAATAGTTTTTCAACCCAGAACAAAAACTGTGCTTTTACGGTCACTAAAAATAATTTGACCAGCTAAAACAGTAGTGATTTGGAGGAATATAAATGTCAGGCCTATTTTTTAGGCGCTGTGTGACAGGTATACGTTTAATCACAGAATTAGACTTGTATCTGCACTGTAGCGTGTGTGTTTAAGTTTTTCAGAATGACACTATCAGCACCTTGAATCTAATATACTCTTTTTGGGATAGATTTAAAGTAGGCCTGATATAGCAGAAACTACTAATTTTGAGAATGGCAAATTTGGGAATAGTTTTTCAACCCAGAACAAAAACTGTGCTTTTACGGTCACTAAAAATAATTTGTCCAGCTAAAACAGTAGTGATTTGGAGGAATAGAAATGTCAGGCCTATTTTTTAGGTGCTGTGTGACAGGTATACGTTTAATCACAGAATTAGACTTGTATCTGCACTGTAGCGTGTGTGTTTAAGTTTTTCAGAATGACACTATCAGCACCTTGAATCTAATATACCCTTTTTGGGATAGATTTAAAGTAGGCCTGATATAGCAGAAACTACTAATTTTGAGAATGGCAAATTTGGGGATAGTTTTTCAATCAAGAACAAAAACTGTGCTTTTAAGGTCACTAAAAATAATTTGACCCGCTAAAACAGTACTGATTTGGAGGAATATAAATGTCAGGCCTATTTTTTAGGCGCTGGGTGACTCAACTTGCCCCTGATGTAGTATATGGCCAAAAAATAACCACACTATTGATGGTTAAATGCACTTGGGTGACACAGGCTCAACCTGCACCTGATGTAGTATATGGCCAAAAAATAACCACACTATTGATGGTTAAATGCACTTGGGTGACACAGGCTCAGCCTGCACCTGATGTAGGATATAGCAAAAAATAACCACACTATTGACGGTTAAATGCACTTGGTGGTAGCTTGTGCTGGCGCATTACAAGCCACAAAATGGCCGCCGATCACCCCAGAAAAAAGTGATATAAAAACGCTCTGGGCAGCCTAAAAAAAGTGAGCAATTCAATATCAGCACTTCAATGATCCACAGCTGGAGATCGATCACTGAATGAAGTCTTTTGGAGAAGTTAATTTGCCTAATCTCGCCCTAACGTCGCAGCAGCAACCTCTCCCTACGCTTGTATCAGCAGAGTGACGTGCAGCGCTACGTGACCCAAGCTTATATAGAGGCTGGGTCACATGCTGCACTGGCCAATCACAGCCATGCCAATAGTAGGCAAGGCTGTGATGGCCTCTTGGGGCAAGTAGTATGACACTTGTTGATTGGCTGCTTTGCAGCCTTTCAAAAAGCGCCAAGAAAGCGCCGAACACCGAACCCGGACTTTTACGAAAATGTTCGGGTTCGGGTCCGTGTCACGGACACCCCAAAATTCGGTACGAACCCAAACTATACAGTTCGGATTCGCTCATCCCTACTCATGAACAAGAGCCGAGACCACTCTGCTAATTCTAGCTTCCAAAATCCTAGCCAATATTTTATTGTCGGTATTGATTAATGAAATTGGATGATATGAATCCGGAGAGGCTGGGTCATTTCCAGGTTTTAAAATAAGTTGTATCTGTCCCGAGCTTTTATTTATTTTACTACTATAAATATCCACAAAATATTCTTTAAGCAGATCTACTTTAGCCATTTGTTCAGTAATTTTATATCCCGATGCATCTATTAACCACTTCAGCCCCCATAGCTTAAACACCCTTAATGACCAGGCCACTTATTACACTTCTGACCTACCCTACTTTCACCGTTTATTGCTCGGTCATGCAACTTACCACCCAAATGAATTTTACCTCCTTTTCTTCTCAAAAGAAAAGTATACAGTTCGGGTTCGCTCATCCCTACTGCTGCACAATACAAATGCATTCTATAGAAATTATAGGTATATCACACTCCTGCCTCAATCAGTTTTAGTGATGGACGAACATCGGTCGGGACAGTTCGCGAACGCGATTGCGCAAACGCGATCAAATGTTCGGGAACCGCAAGTTCGCGGTGGGCCCCATTCATTTTAACCACCTCAGCTCCCCTAGCTTAAACACCCTTAATGACCAGACCACTTTTTACAATTCTGCACTACACAACTTTCACGGTTTATTGCTCGGTCATGCAACTTACCACCCAAATTAATTTTACCTCCTTTTCTTCTCACTAATAGAACTTTCATTTGGTGGTATTTCATTGCTGCTGACATTTTTACTTTTTTTGTTATTAATCGAAATTTACCGAAAATTTCAAAAAAAAATATGACATCTTTCAATTTCATTTGTAAAATTTCTCAAAAAAAACGACATTTCTATATAAATTTTTCTCTAAATTTATTGTTCTACATGTCTTTGATAAAAAAAAAATGTTTGGGTAAAAAAAAAATGGTTTGGGTAAAAGTTATAGCGTTTACAAACGATGGTACAAAAATGTGAATTTCCGCTTTTTGAAGCAGCTCTGACTTTCTGAGCACCTGTCATGTTTCCTGAGGTTCTACAATGCCCAGACAGTAAAAACACCCCACAAATGACCCCATTTCGGAAAGTACCTCCGGACGAAGCCTACGTGGCGAAACACGAGTTGAGGTCGAAGCAGTGGGGGAACCGTGTCACCATTTTTCAGCAGCAACATGGGTAGGTAACATGGTATCTGGATTAGGGTGGGACTAGTGATTTACAGTTATTGTTATATGCCATCTTTATGAGTAGTATTGCACCATCCAATTATACCCTACAGCATCCATTGCTTGGATGCTGTGAATAAGAGCTAGGTAGTTGTTTAACACTAGGGGACAGCAATTGCACCCGCAACTACTCCAATATTCACAGCTTCTGTTAATTGTCTGTTACCTGCTGTATATGGTCACATTATCCCCCATTGTGATTCTCGACATTGCAGAGCCCTTTTGTGGCCCAGTCTCCATGTTCTGTCCCTTTTGAGTCTCACCTGTAATGTTCATGTGATTTATATTTAATAAAATGAGATTTTTTTACCATGTTAAATCCTTGCTCTTTTTTTGTACAAACCCATTTCGGAAAGTAGAGACCCTAAGGTATTCGCTGATGGGCATAGTGAGTTCATAGAACATTTTTTTTTTTTTGTCACAAGTTAGCAGAAAATGATGATTTTTTTTGTGGTATCGCCGTACAGGAGAAGTTGGGCAATGTGTTTTGGGGTGTATTTTTACACATGCCCATGCTGGGTGAGAGAAATATCTCGGTCAAATGCCAACTTTGTATAAAAAAATGGGAAAAGTTGTCTTTTGCCGAGATATTTATCTCACCCAGCATGGGTATATGTAAAATGACACCCCAAAACACATTGCCCAACTTCTCCTGAGTACGGCCATACCAGATGTGTGACACTTTTTTTGCAGCCTAGGTGCGCAAAGGGGCCCACATTCCAAAGAGCACCTTTAGGACTTCACAGGTCATTTTTTACACATTTTGATTTCAAACTACTTACCACACATTAGGGCCCCTAGAATGCCAGGGCAGTATAACTAACCCACAAGTGACCCCATTTTGGAAAGAAGACACCCCAAGTTATTTCGTAATGGGCATAGTGAGTTCAAGGAAGTTTTTATTTTTTGTCACAAGTTAGTGGAATATGAGACTTTGTAGGAAAAAAAAAAAAATCATCATATTCCGCTAACTTGTGACAAAAAATAAAAAATTCTAGGAACTCGCCATGCCCCTCACGGAATACCTTGGGGTGTCTTCTTTCCAAAATGGGGTCACTTGTGGGGTAGTTATACTGCCTTGGCATTTTAAGGGCCCTAATGCGTGAGAAGTAGTTTGAAATCAAAATATGTAAAAAATGCCCTGTGAAATCCGAAAGGTGCTCTTTGGAATGTGGGCCCCTTTGCCCACCTAGGCTGCAAAAAAGTGTCACACATCTGGTATCGCCATACTCAGAAGAAGTAGGGCAATGTGTTTTGGGGGGTCTTTTTACTTATACCCATGCTGGGTGAGAGAAATATCTCGGCAAAAGACAACTTTTCCCATTTTTTTATACAAAGTTGGCATTTGACCAAGATATTTATCTCACCCAGCATGGGTATATGTAAAATGACACCCCAAAACACATTGCCCAACTTCTCCTGAGTACGGCGATACCAGATGTGTGACACTTTTTTGCAGCCTAGATGCGCAAAGGGGCCCAAATTCCTTTTATGAGGGCATTTTTAGACATTTGGATCCCAGACTTCTTCTCACGCTTTAGGGCCCCTAAAATGCCAGGGCAGTATAAATACCCAACATGTGACCCCACTTTCGAAAGAAGACACCCAAGGTATTCAATGAGAGGCATGGCGAGTTCATAGAAAAAAAATAATTTTGGCACAAGTTAGCGGAAATTGATTTTTTATTTTTTTCTCACAAAGTCTCCCTTTCCGCTAACTTGGGACAAAAAGTTCAATCTTTCATGGACTCAATATGCCCCTCACGGAATACCTTGTCTTCTTTCCGAAATGGGGTCACATGTGGGGTATTTATACTGCCCTGGCATTTTACCGGCCCTAAAGCGTGAGAAGAAGTCTGGAATATAAATGTCTAAAAAATGTTAAGCATTTGGATTCCGTGAGGGGTATGGTGAGTTCATGTGAGATTTTATTTTTTTGTCACAAGTTAGTGGAATATGAGACTTTGTAAGAAAAAAATATATATATTTCCGCTAACTTGGGCCAAAAAAATGTCTGAATGGAGCCTTACAGGGGGGTGATCAATGACAGGGGGGTGATCAGGGAGTGTATATGGGGTGATCACCCCCCTGTCATTGATCACCCCCCTGTAAGGCTCCATTCAGACGTCCGTATGTGTTTTGCGGATCCGATCCATGTATCCGTGGATCTGTAAAAAACATACGGACGTCTGAATGGAGCCTTACAGGGGGGTGATCAATGACAGGGGGGTGATCAATGACAGGGGGGAGATCAGGGAGTCTATATGGGGTGATCACCCCCCTGTCATTGATCACCCCCCTGTAAGGCTCCATTCAGATGTCCGTATGTGTTTTGCAGATCCGATCCATGTATCCGTGGATCCGTAAAAAACATACGGACGTCTGAATGAAACCTTACAGGGGGGTGATCAATGACAGGGGGGTGATCAATGACAGGGGGGTGATCAGGGAGTCTATTTGGGGTGATCACCCCCCTTTAAGGCTCCATTCAGACGTCTGTATGTGTTTTGCGGATCCGATCCATGTATCCGTGGATCCGTAAAAAACATACGGACGTCTGAATGGAGCCTTACAGGGGGGTGATCAATGACAGGGGGGTGATCAGGGAGTCTATATGGGGTGATAACCCCCCTGTCATTGATCACTTCCCTGTAGGGCTCCATTCAGACGTCCGTATGTGTTTTGCGGATCCGATCCATGTATCCGTGGATCCGTAAAAAACATACGGATGTCTGAATGGAGCCTTACAAGGGGGTGATCAATGACAGGGGGGTGATCAATGACAGGGGGGTGATCAGGGAGTCTATATGGGGTGATCAGGGGTGATCAGGGGTTAATAAGGGGTTAATAAGGGGTTAATAAGTGACAGGGGGGGTGTAGTGTAGTGGTGTTTGGTGCTACTTATTACTGAGCTGCCTGTGTCTTCTGGTGATCGATCCAAGCAAAAGGGACCACCAGAGGACCAGGTAGCAGGTATATTAGACGCAGTTATCAAAACAGCGTCTAATATACCTGTTAGGGGTTAAAAAAAAATCGCATCTAAAGCCTGCCAGCGAACGATTGCCGCTGACAGGCTGGAGATCCACTCGCTTACCTTCCGATCTCGCGAGATGACGCATATAAGCGTGACTCTGCCTGCAGCTGCCGCCTCCAGAATGCGATCCTGCGTTAGGCGGTTCGGAGGCGGTTAGGGACTCAGCCCTATTTCACCTTAAGGACTAGGCCATTTTTTGCAAATCTGACCAGTGTCACTTTAAGTGCTGATAACTTTAAAACGCTTTGACTTATCCAGGCCATTCTGAAACAGTTTTTTCATTACATATTGTACTTCATGACACTGGTAAAATGAAGTAAAAAAAAATCATTTTTATTTATAAAAAAATACCAAATTTACCAAAAATTGGTAAAAAAAATAGCAAATTTCTAATTTTCAATTTCTCTACTTCTATAATACATATTAATACCTCCAAAAATAGTTATTACTTTACATTCCCCATATGTCTACTTCATGTTTGGATCATTTGGGGAATTATATTTTATTTTTTGGGGATGTTACAAGGCTTAGAAGCAAATCTTGAAATTTTTCTGAAATTTTCAAAAACCCAATTTTTAGAGACCAGTTGTCACTACCAGAGCTTTGAGACGTTCTCACAGCTCTGTTTCTCCACCCCTGTTATGATGTCACTACTAGAGCTTGGAGGAGTACTCTCTGCTCTGTTTCTCCACCCCTGTGTTGAGGTCTTTACTTTCTGTTTCCTTCCTCCCAGCTGTCCCTCCTGTGTTTGATTTCTCTGCCTTTAAATCACCCCTCCTCCTTTGTAGGGCGCGGATTATACTTTTCATTTGAGCTGTATCTCTCGCTTGAGTATCTTCACTTATGATATCTTTCTATGGACCTGAGTTCTGCTGAAGCAAGTACTTCGGATATTGTCTGCTGACTTTGGATCTGTTTTCACTGCTGCTGCAGCTCCTTCAGTTAAGTGTGCAGACATTGTGTGTTTTTGTTTGTTTGCTGACTGGATCCGAGGCGACCCCGGTTCCGTCCATATTCTGAGCAGGGCACCGGTGGCCATGCCCCTTCCACTATTGTAGGGGTTGCAGTGGTCATCAGCCTTAGGTACGCGGGCATGTCTCGATCCACCATTTGGATCTGGACATGTTCTTAGCAGCATAGGGAGAGCTTTTAGGGTCTGACAGGGGTCACCCTTTATCCTCCCTAGTTTGGGTCCGGTCAGTAGCTTATTCACTGTGTATGCTCTTGTTGCTCACACACAGCCGTGACACCAGTTCAGGTCTGAAGTCACTTTGCGAGGCTTAAATAATAGAAACCACCCAAAAATGACCCCATTCTATAAACAACACCCCTCAAGGTATTTAAAACTGATTTTACAAACTTTGTTAACCCTTTAGGTGTTCCACAAGAATTAATGGAAAATAGAGATACTAAAAATTTCACTTTTTTGGCAGATTTTCCATTTTAATAATTTTTTTCCGGTTACAAAGCAAGGGTTAAAAGCCAAACCAAACTCAATATTTATGGCTCTGATTCTGTAGTTTACAGAAACACCCCATATGTGGTTGTAAACCGCTGTACGGGCACACGGAAGGGCGCAGAAGGAAAGGAATGCCATACAATTTTTGGAAGGCAGGTTTTGCTGGACTGTTTTTTTTTTTACACCATGTCCCATTTGAAGCCCCCTGATGCACCCCTAGAGTAGAAACTCCAAAAAAGTAGCCCCATTTTAGAAACTATGGGATAGGGTGGCAGTATTGTTGGTACTAGTTTAGGGTACATATGATTTTTGGTTGCTCTATATTACACTTTTTGTTAAGGCAAGATAACAAGAAATAGCTGTTTGGGCACTGTTTTTATTTTTTGTTATTTACAACATTCATCTGACAGGTTAGATCATGTGATATTTTTATAGACCAGGTTGTCATGGATGCGGCGATACCTAATATGTATACATTTTTTTTATTTATGTAAGTTTTACACAATGATTTCATTTTTGAAGCAAAAAAAATCATGTTTTAGTGTTTCCATAGTCTGAGAGCCATAATATTTTCAGTTTTTGGGCGATTACCTTGGGTAGGGTATGATTTTTGCGGGATGAGATGACGGTTTTATTGGCACTATTTTGGGGTGCGTGTGACTTTTTGATTGCTTGCTATTACACTTTTTGTGATGTAAGGTGACAGAAAATGGTTTATTTAGCACAGTTTTTATTTTACATTTTTTACGGTATTCATCTGAGGGGTTAGGTCATGTGATATTTTTATAGAGCCGATAGATACGGATGCGGCGATACCAAATATGTATACTTTTTTTTATTTATGTAAGTTTTACACAATAACCACTTTTTTCAAACAAAAAAATGATGTTTTAATGTCTCCATATTCTGAGCCATAGTTTTTTTATTTTTTGGGCGATTGTCTCAGGTAGGGGCTCATTTTTTGCGGGATGAGGTTATGGTTAGATTGGTACTATTTTGGTGGGCAAAAGCCTTTTTGATCGCTTTCTGTTGTACTTTTTGTGATGTAAGGTGACAAAAAAATGGTTTATTTAGCACAGTTTTTATTTTTTACGGTGTTCATCTGAGGGGTTAGGTCATGTTATATGTTTATAGAGCCGGTCGATACGGACGCGGCGATACCTAATATGTATACTTTTTTCTTTCCCCTAGTTTTTACCAATTTTTTTTAACTTTATTTGGGGAAAATGACGTTTTTGTTTATTTTTACTTAATCTTTTAATTTTTTTGGGGAAAACTTTTTTTTTCAACTTTTTTTTTCACTTTATTTTTTGTCCCACTTTGGGACTTGAACTTTTGGGGGTATATTCCTTTACGATGCATTCCAATACTTCTGTATTGGAATGCATTGGCTGTATGAGTAATACTGTGTGTATTACTCATACAGCTTCCGGGGCCTGTGAGATCCAGGGGGCTGGATCTAACAGGCTCTTCACCAGAAGGCAGCGCAGATGCCTCAGGAAGGTCCCCCCCACAGCCCCATGGGGACCCGATGGCACCTCCGATCACCGCCGCATAAGATAAAAGCCGCAAACCGCAGGTCTGAATTGACCTGCGATTTGCGGCGATCGCCGACACGGGGTGGTCACGGGACCCCCCCGCACATTTAGCCGAGCTGCCTGCTCAATGAACTGAGCAGGCACCTTGTTCCGATCACCGCCCGCTGGGCGGCGGTGATCGGAACAACACATGACGTATCGGTACGTCATGTGTCCTTAAGGACTCGGGAAACATGCCATACCGTATCGCAGCGCAGAGAGTCACAGCAAGGGAGGATTTTTCTCCCTTGCTGTGACGCTCTGCGCCGCGATTAGACAGCGCTACAGCCAGGGATAAGGAGACGCCCACAGAGAAACCCTGGCGTCTCCTCCTCATTGCACCGATACTAGTAATTAGAATACCAGGCGCGAGAATTAACGGGGGCCACAGCGAGCAAATGGAGCAGCGCACAGGAATAATAGTAAGCTCTATTAGATCCTTGTTTGATGCCCTACCTAAAGTGCCGCCACATCACAACTCTGTGGTCTCCTCATGCTGCTGCCACCTTAACACCATGTCTCTGAGCCACTCTGTGGTCTCCTTATGCTGCTGCCACTTCACCATTCTGTGGTCTCCTCATGCTGCTGCCACATCACCACTCTGTGGTCTCCTCATGCTGCTGCCACATCACTATTATGTCACTGGGCCACTCTGTGGTCTCCTTATGCTGCTGCCACCTCAACACTGTGTCTCTAGGCCACTTCGTGGTCTTCTCATGCTGCTGCCACATCACCACTCTGTGTTCTCCTCATGCTGCCGCCACATCACCACTATGTCACTGGGCCACTCTGTGGTCTCCTCATGCTGCTGCCACTTCACCACTCTGTGGTCCCCTCATGCTGCTGCCACCTCAACACCATGTCTCTGAGCCACTATGTGGTCTCCTTAGGCTGCTGCCACCTTAACACTGTCTCTTGGCCATTCTGTGGTCTCCTCATGCTGCTGCCACATCACCACTCTGTGGTCTCCTCATGCTTTTTCCACATCACCACTATGTCACTGTGCCACTCTGTGATCTCTTCATGCTGCTGCCACCTCACTACTATATAATTGGGCCACTCTGTGGACTTCTCATGCTGGGCCCTCCTACTCCATGACTGGGCCACTATTTTGCATTTTGGGCCTGGTTGACATCATAATTTATTCGACCCTTCTTCTGATCTGTAAGAAGGAAGGAAAAATGAGGCACACAGTGGATCCTGTCTATGCAGCAGCTGTAAGGCCTGTATGGTCCCATTCGATTTGGCTTATGATTTGGTAGCTAAAAGCAGGAGTGGATACAAAACACAGAAGACATGCAAATATTCTATTCACGTGTCATCTCTGTTTTGGATCCACTCCTGTTTTTTTGGGCTTTAGCAATACTGATGGATTACTGACAAAATGCTGACCAAGTGAAGGCGGATGCTCAAAAGACAGGATACGTTTTTTGGGGGTTACTGTTCTGACGGATCAGAGGAAGGGCAAAATAATCAGTGACAGCAACACAAACTTACTGCTGACACCCTCTCCACTCTGTTTGGGGGCTCTACTTGTATTAGCGTTTAATAGACATCTATGTGAAATCAGCTGACAGTGTAAAAGGAATGCGCTTCTTCTTGATGCTAACATCGACCTGTAAGGCTGAGTTCACACTTTAGTTATTTGGTCAGTTTTGGCACCGTAACTGCCCAACTAAGAGCGCAGTGATTCCAAGAGCGACGCAAGGCACAGTGTTCTACACCACTAAACAGGCTGTCTGCAGCCAGGAAATTGTTTTTTAATGCAATTCACCACTAATAAATTCGGATCGAATCAAATCTTTTTGGAAAGTTTGGTGGCCCGACCGAATCAAATTTTTGAGAAATTCGCTATTCTCTACTTGTAATAATTGTGATTTGCTGAAGTCAGACAATCCCTTTAACTACCGTAAGATGGCTATCTGTCGAGCATGGAGACTGGTTTTTCGTTGTACTGTACATGTACTGTGCTTGTCAGGAGCTCACTTCCCACTGCTCCGTACATGCACAGCGTTTGTAGGGAAGGGGTTGAAGCTACCTCCCCTCCGGTATTACATACTAAACTACTAACCAGTATTGCTTAATTTGTACCAGTCTTTATGTGCTATATGTTCAAAACCTGCAAATAATATTAATTCAATTGAAAAGGCATATACTGTATAAAGAAAAACTTCAAACTCCCACCTGTTAGCAGTACAAATTGTTCTTAACAAAAAGCAAACCCCAGTTGTTATTGTACTACGATATATCCCCTAAGGAATATTGCAGATTGGCTAACTAGTAGACTCAATGTCCATTGATTATAATGCCTTGTGACAGGAATTTACCAGGATACAGAAATAACACCTCATGGGAGCTAAATAATGTGGGCAGTAAACAAAAAAAAAACAATGTGTGAATTTACAGAAGTTTTGTGTTAAATAGAACACAAACCTTGTATTTAATGTCACTTTATTGTGGGAATATTAACAATAGCATCACACGGAACAGATAACAGATCAGATCATTTTGTAGGCAAATACATTTGAAAATATCTTTTCACTTTCAATACAAAAAATAGTAAACACAAACACACAAACAGTTCAGACCCCCATTCCTCCTCAGATAAGACCCCATCAGACCCCTGTATCAGACCCCCATTACTCCTTAGACCTAAGATCAGACCCTCATCAGAACTCCAAGCTCCATCAGACCTTTGATCAGACCCATATCAAACCCCCAAGCTCCAATAGACTTCAGATCAGACCCCCAAGCTCCACAACCTCAGATCAGACCCCCAAGCTCCACAACCTCAGATCAGACCCCCATGCTCCATTAGACAAAAATAAATAAATAACCTCTCTTGCTCCCCACTCATTGCTCCCTGGTCTTTTTCCAGGCCCCGCACTGCATTGTGACGCAACATTGCACAGTTTCAGATCATAGTGTGCATCTACAGTGGATATAAAAAGTCTACACACCCCTGTTAAAATATCAGGTTTCTGTGCTGTAAAAAAAAATGAGACAAAGATAAATCATTTCATAACTTTTTCCACCTTTAATGTGACCTATAAACTGGTTTGTCAATTGAGTGGTACACTCAATTGAAAAACAAACTGAAATCTTTTAGGTGGAGGGAAGAAAACAAAAAACTAAAATAAGGTGGTTGCATAAGTGTGCATACCCTCTTATAACTTGGGATGTAGATGTGATTAGAATTAAGCAATCACATTCAAAATCATGTTAAATAGGAGTCAGCATACACCTGCCATTATTTAAAGTGCCTCGGATTAACCCCAAATAAAGTTCAGCTGCTCTAGTTGGTCTTTCCTGAAATTTTCTTAGTCACATCCCACAGCAAAATCCATGGTCCACAGAGAGCTTCCAAAGCATCAGAGGGATCTCATTTTAATGGGTCCGCGATCTGCCCATTCCGCAAAAAGATAGGACATGTTCTATCTTTTTGCGGAACGGAAGTACGGGACGAAACCCCACGGAAGCACTCCGTAGTGCTTCCGTGGGTTTCTGTTCCGTACTTCCATTCCACACCATTCCGCATCTCCGGATTTGCGGACCCATTGAAGTGAATGGGTTCGCATCCGTGATGCGGAATGCCCACGGAACGGCGTCTGTGTATTACGGTCCGCAATACGGCCGGGGGGCGCACATGATTGTGTGCAGCAGGCCTTAGTGTTGAGTGAATCAAAGCATCCGAAGTTGAATTTAATCCGAAGTTTAGAAAAATTTGATTCGTAATTAATCTGATTTTCTTCACGCTTCATATTAAGGAATGCTTTTTTTCTTCTAAAATGGTGGCTACACGTGTTAGGGTGGGTTCATATCTGTGTTCTGGATTCCGTTATAACCATGTTATAATGGAAAGCCATAACAGAAAATAACAAAATCCATAAGACAGAAGTCAAAACGGAAGCCTTTAAAAAGGACCTTTCATCAGTTTAACCCTAGTCTAATTAGGCCACTGCCTTAATATACGTGCGGGAGCGCTGCCACTGCACCAGACGCCCCGACGATATACCTTTTGTCCCTGAAGAACCATATCTCTTTGTGGTGAAACGCGTCGGACATTTGTACTTTAGGAAGGACTATTTGTCAGGGCTTGACAGCAATAGACCCAAGGTACCAGCGGCTGGGGGTCGCCCTTTTTAGGGCGGGTTCCCGGAATACAGCCTGTTAGGGTTCTCCCAGCTCTCTTGAATTAGCTTATGTAGGGAAAGAACCTAGGCCGAGCATCCCCCAGCAAGATATAGTTTAAGCTCCCCCTCTGATAAACTACCGCTTGACATATATGGGACTAGAGCTGCCAGTCACACCTGACATCCCTCCAGTAAAGCAGTGCACCAACAGCATTGTTTTAATTCAGTGTCTCAATATCTTAAAAATTAAATGAAATAAATGTTATGTTTTAAATAACTACAACAAGGTACACTCAGTTCAATAGTGATATTCTGGTCTAATTAGGGTCTTACCTTATAGGGCGTCCCCCACTGATGTCATCACACTTTTTTTTTTTTTTAAAGGTCCCCATCCGCTGCTGTCCCCCGTTGATTTCAGCACCTTATATTCTAATTAGCCGAATTGGTTATATTAGGCGGAGACTGGAGCAGTTCTCTTCTCCCTGGCTGTAAACGCATCCAATCAGAGCGCACCGCTCATAGCCAGGGATGAGCTCATTCTCAGTAGGGGCCACACTATAAAGGTAAGACCCTAATTAGACTAGGGTTAAACAGATGAATAGAGTTGAGCGGACACCTGGATGTTCGGGTTCGACGAGTTCGGCCGAACTTCACAAAAAAGTTCGAGTTCGGGACCTGAACTTGACCCTGAACCCGAACCCCATTGAAGTCAATGGTGACCCGAACTTTTGAGCACTAAAATGGCTCTAAAAATTTCATGAAAAGGGCTAGAGGGCTGCAAATGCCATCAAAATGTGGTTAAGAGCATGGCAAATGCTCTGCAAACAAATGTGGATAGGTAAATGACTTTAAATAACATAAAATACGTAAAAATAAAAATGTATAATCTTGATCTAGGAGGACGAGGTCCATGTGAAATAGGAGGTTGAGGAGGCAGTGGATGTGGCGGTGTAGGTGAAAGCAGCAGTGGAGAAGGAGGCAGCCTACGCAGTTTTTTGGTTTTAATTTTTTATTTTTTTTGTTTCAATTAGGGTACACCCCAAAACATTAGGAAACATAACCTGTGATAACCCCCTCCAGTCGCGCTAAACACACGTTCAGACAATACACTGGCTGCAGGGCAGGCCAGCACCTCCAAGGTGTAAAGGGCAATCTCAGGCCATGTGCCCGATTTGGAGACCCAGAAGTTGAAGGGGGCAGACGAATCAGTCAGTACGTGTAGGGGTGTGCACACATACTGCCCCACCATGTTGCACATCCCCGTGATGTTCACGATCCAATTGGATATCTGCTCCATCAACTTTCGATGTTCTTTTCTGCGCCTACCATGTTGATCACGGTTAGCGGCGAATCAGGGTTCCATGCCGGAGAGGGAGAGTGAGAAGGGGATAGCACATCCAAGGGAGATCAATGGGTGAAATTTAATTGTGATCGAGTGGAAATGTGGGAGAAGCTATTAAAACAGAAGAATCGAAGGAAAGGAGGGGGCGCGCGGCAATTACCCACTCCCGACTCGGGGAGGTAGTGACGATAAATAACAATACAGGACTCTTAAGATGCACTGTTATTGGAATGATTAATAAAAAATTATAGGGAATGTCATTGGGGTATTTTGGATTTGGAAACGTTAGACAGGAGAGGCCCTGCTGCCGCTTTGTTGACTCTAGATAACTTCTGCCTGATCGCACGTCCTTGTGACGTCCACGATCCATTTGGATATCTTCTCTATCAACTTTCGATGTTCTTTTCTGAGCCTACCATGTTGATCACGGTTATCGGCGAATCAGGGTTCTACTCCGGAGAGGGAGCAGAGGTGGCGCGCGTCAATTAAAGAAGAATATTTGAAATTTAATTCCCTGTCACCTATGCAGAGCAGGGGTTTGTATTTGGCAAATTGGTAAAATGTCACCTGACAATCTAACAGACGATTTTCTTTTAATTTATGTCCCTTTCACCTATGCAGATCAGGGGTTTAATCACAGCAAAAATGGTCAAATGTCACCTAAGAATGTAACAGACAAATTAGTGAAATGTTTTTACCTGTCTATTAGGTATATCAGGGGTATATCACAGCCAAAAATTGGTGAATTTCACCCGAGAATGTAACAGACAAATTAGTGAAATGTTTTTACATGTCTACTAGATATAGCAGGAGTATATCACACCCAAAAATTAGTGAATTTCACCCGAATATGTAACAGACAAATAAGTGTTTTTTTTTTTTAACTGTCTACTAGGTATAGCAGTGGTATATCACAGCCAAAAATTTTTGAATTTCACCTAAAAATTTAACAAATTTGTGATTTTTTTTACCTGTCTACTAAGTAGAGCAGGGGTATATCACACCCAAAGATTGGTGAATTTCACCCGAGTATGTAACAGACAAATTAGTGAAATTATTTTACCTGTATACTAGGTAGAGCAGGGGTATATCACAGACAAAGATTGCTGAATTTCACCCGAATATGTAACAGACAAATTAGTGATTTTTTTTACTAGGTATAGTTCAGTGACCAGGAACGGGTACGCTGACACCACTTTAATGCAATGGCTGGGTCAGGTGGATAATAGTCTGTATTTTGTTTGTGACGCCAATTGCAGCATGCGCAGGGTATTGTCACAGGGCCCTTCAAAGGTGTTCTACTGCACGTCCCAGTTTAGAAATGCCAGAGTGGTGTAATGTCTCTGTATGGTAGTGATAATTATGTCAACGGTGTCTCCTACCTGGGTACAGCTGGACTCCTGGCTCACTTGCAATAAATTGAGTGTAGTGATAGTAGGAGTAATAGAGGGATTTTGCAGCAGACATTGATGTCCAGACCTTTAGATGAAGTTCAAACTGTTCTTTACTGAAGATAACTTGTATCCAAACAGTATGCAACTTTGGTCCTTGGTCCCAGCAGGTTTTGGCTATCATTGGCAGGAATAGATGCTTCTGCTTTGAACTGTACCTTCTGCTTTGTGGGGACAGACTAGCTGAGGAGGAATGGCTTCTCCTAGGTCTCTGGACTTGACTCACAGTTATATCCTCAGGGGATGTTTTCCTCCTGGAACTGGAGGTTGTCTGCAACTTTCTAAATCTTTTCATCCAGTTGAGCTGCAGAGCTCAGGCTGGGAATATGATCAAGTCTCAGAACGAGACATGGTTCTTGCTGTCTTCCCTATGCAGGGCCAAACTAGATCTGGTTCTAACTGTTTTTTTTTCTCCCTTGCTGCAGGATGTGGGAACCTCCACCTCTCTACAGCAGAGGGGCAGAACAGAATAGGATCGTTCCACTCTGTCTCTACCAATGATGCTGCCACCTGCTGGTGAAAATGGAAATTTACAAGGAAATTTACATTTAACATGGTTTTATGCACATTTGTGAAGACATAATGTAAGTTATATCAGATGACAATATAAAAGTTCTTAAAGGGCAGTAGCGGGGTAGAGGCGTGTAGTAACACAACTCTGGGGTGTTACAATAGCAGTGGTATATCACAGCCAAAAATTGGTGAATTTCACCCGAATATGTAACAGACAAATTTTTTTTTTTTTTACCTGTCTACTAGTTATAGCAGTGGTATATCACAGCCAAAAATGTGTGAATTTCACCCGAATATGTAGAAGACAAATTAGTGATTTTTTTTTACCTGTCTACTAGGTATAGGAGTGGTATATCACAGCCAAAAATTGGGGAATTTTACCCGAAAATGTAACAGACAAATTCGTGAAATGACATAAAATAAAATACGTACAAATTAAATAAAATAAACTTAATTTATGAGGTGGAGGTCCATATGGAGTAGGAGTTTGAGGAGGCGGTGGACGTAGCGGTGTAGATGGAAGCGACGGTGGACGAGGTAGCCAACACTGGTTTTTGGTTTTAACTTTTATTTTTTATTTTTATTAGGGTACACTCCAAATGAGTGTGAAATATCCAAACTACAACAATGAGAAAGTGCGCTGTAGTATAACAATGGCTGGATAAGGCCGTTATACATGTCTATTCTGCACAAGGTACGGACAAGTCCTGTGGGATCCATGCCTGGTTCATTTTAATGAACGTGAGCTTGTCCACATTGGCTGTGGAGAGGCGGCTGCGCATGTCTGTGATAACACCCCCTGCCATGCTAAACACACATTCAGACAATACACTGGCTGCAGGGCAGGCCAGCACCTCCAAGGCGTAAAGGGCAAGTTCAGGCCATGTGGCCAATTTGGCGACCCGGAAGTTGAAGGGGGCAGACCCGTCATTCAGTACGTATAGGCGTGTGCAAACATACTGCTCCATCATGTTGCTGAAATGCTGCCTCCTGCTAAGACGTTCCTAACAGCTGGTGGTGCTGGTTGTTGTGGCATGCTGACAAAGCTTTTCCACATTTCGGCCATGCTAACCCTGCCTTTTGATTTGCTGGTGGTGCCCCAGCTGCGTTGGTGACCTCTTCCTCCTCCTTTGCCATCGCCTTGTGCTTCCACTGTGCCCCTGCTGTCAGGTGGAAATACCACCAGCAGCACGTCTACCAGCGTGCGCTTGTACTCACGCATCTTACGATCACACTCCAGTGACGGAATTAAGGAAGTTACGTTGTCCTTGTAACAGGATACAGCAGCGTGACCACCCAGTAATCAGCACAAGTTAGAATGTGGGCAACTCGGCGGTCGTTGCAGAGACACTGCAGCATGTAATCGCTCATGTGTGCAAGGCTGCCCAGAGGCAACGAAAAGGTGTCCTCTGTGGGAGGTGTATCGTCTGTGTCCTCTGTATCCCCCCCCAGTCACGCACCAGTGATGGCCATGAGCTGGTTTGGGTGCCACCCTGCTGTGAACATGGTTACTCCTCCTCCTCATCCTCATCCTCATCCTCCACCTCGTCATCCTCCAGAACTGTGCCCTGGCTGGACGAATGTGTACCTGGCGTTTGTGGGTGCAGGAACCCACCCTCGGAGCCACTTGGAAATGAATGGCCGGAAACCTTATGAAATGATCCCTCTTCCTCCTCCTCCTTTGCCACATCCTCTTCCATCATAGCCAGAAGCGTTTTTTCAAGGAGGCATAGAAGTGGGATAGTAACGCTGAGAACGGCGTTATCGGCACTGGCAATGTTGGTGGAGTACTCGAAACAGCGCAACAAGGAACACAGGTCTCGCATGGAGGCCCAGTCATTGGTGATGAAGTGGTGCTGTTCCGCAGAGCGACTCACCTGTGCATGCTGCAGCTGAAACTCCACTATCGCTGGCTGCTGCTCGCACAGTCTGGTCAGCATGTGCAAGGTGGATTTTCACCTTGTGGGCACGTCGCATATGAGGCGGTGAGAGGGAAGGCCGAAGTTACACTGCAGTTCTGACAGGCGAGCAGCAGCAGTGTGAGAACGCCAAAAGCGCGCACAGACGGCCCGCACTTTATGCAGCAGCTCTGATATATTGGGGTAATTTTTAAGGAACCTCTGCACCACTAAATTCAGCACATGCGCCAGGCAAGGGATGTCCGTCAAACCAGCTAGTCCCAGAGCTGCTACGAGATTTCGACCATTATCGCACACCACCAGGCCGAGCTTGAGGCTCACTGGCACTAACCTCTCATCGGTCTGTTGTTGAAGGCCCGTGCACAGCTCCTGCTCGTTGTGGGGTTTGTCCCTCAAACAGATACGTTTTAAAACTGCCTGCTGTCGTTTACCCCTGGCTGTGCTGAAGTTGGTGGTGAAGGTGTTACTCTGACCGGATGAGGAAGTGGAGTAGGAAGAAACAGGAGGCAAACTGATGCGCCCTGCAATCCTCGGTGGTGGAAGGACATGCGCCAAACTGCTATCCGCCTCAGGCCCAGCCACCACTGCATTTACCCAGTGTGCTGTTATGGAGATATAACGTCCCTGACCGTGCTTACTGGTCCACGTATCCGAAGTCAGGTGCACTGAGCCACAGATGGCATTGCGCAGTGCACACTATAAAGGTAAGACCCTAATTAGACTAGGGTTAAACAGATGAATAGAGTTGAGCGGACACCTGGATGTTCGGGTTCGACGAGTTCGGCCGAACTTCACAAAAAAGTTCGAGTACTTGGTTGTGCAGGGAACGGATGGCTCACATGGAAACGTAGTGGCGGCTGGGCACAACGTACTGTGGGACAGCCACCGCCATATGGCCTTTAAAACTATCCGTCTCCACCAGACGGAATTACAGCATTTCAAAGGCCAGTAATTTTGAAATGCTGGCATTCAGGGCTAGTGATCGTGGGTGGGTAGGGGAGTACTTCCTCTTCTTCTCCAGCGTTTGGGAGATGGAGAGCTTAACACTTCCGTGGGACATTGTGGAGATGCTTGGTGACCCAGGTTGTGGTGTTGCTAGAAGATCCTCTGTTTGCGGGATGGCAGGTGGCACTGTCACTCCAGAGGTGGATGAAGAGGCCGAGACTGCAGCAGAAGAGGAAGCAGGAGAAGCCTGAGACCTTTCTTGGTTTTTGAGGTGTCTACTCCACTGCAGCTCGTGCTTTGCACTTAAATGCCTGGTCATGCAGGTTGTGCTCAGGTTGAGAACGTTTATGCCTCGCTTCAGGCTCTGATTGCACAGCGTGTCTTGTCATCAGCACATTGTCTGAAGAACTGCTATTCCAGGGAACTCCTTGGAACTGGCTTTGGTGTGCTCGGTCCCTTGCTGCGGTGGGCAGTAGCAGGCATACTGTCTAGAGGAAGGCCGCTCCGCTTTTGCACCCTGCTCCCTCTTCTGCTGTGCTGGTGGCTCTGTGCGACCACCGCCTCTTCCTCCGAACTACATAGGTCACTCGCATGACCTTGATTACATGTGGGGTTGAGGACCTCATCGTCCTCCACATCATCTTCCACCCAGTCTTCACCCCTGCCCTCTTTGTCGGTCTGCACACTGCAGAAAGCCACAGCAGTTGGCACCTGTGTTTCGTCATCATCCGAGACGTGCTGCGATGGTCCTCCTATGTACTCATCTTAAAACATAAGTGGTTGGGCATCGGTGCACTCAATATCTTCCACTTCTGGGGCAGGGATAGGTGGATGGCCATGGGAAACCCTGCTAACAGAGTCATCAAAAAGCAGAAGAGACTGCTGCATGACTTGGGGCTCAGACTGCTTGGCTGATTTGCAAGGGGGTGAGGTGAAAGACTGATGGACATCGGCTGCAGGTGCCAACTGTGGTCTTTTAGCATGAGACTGGGTGGGAGACAATGTGAAGGAACTGGAGCCACTGTCAGCAACCCAATTTACTATCGCCTGTACTTGTTCAGGCCTCACCATTCGTAGAGCCGCATTAGGCCCGACCAAATACCGCTCCAGGTCGCCTACTCGCACCTGAGGAAGGGGTTTCACTTGTGAGTGTAGCTGGCACAGAACGACCATGTCCTCTCCCTGCAACAGGAGCTCCACCAGCAGCACCACGACCTAGGCCATGTCCCTTATTTGACACTCTCGTCATATTTATCAAATTTAGGATCTTGCTCTAAATGGGTGTTTAATTAATAGTAGAATAGAACAACAGTATGTATAGGGTGTATCTCACACGCCCTGAACCAGACTAGGCATCAATTAAATTTGTTTGCGAAAAATGGCTGTATTTCAAATACCTGAATAAAACACCTGTATTTAAAGGGAATTTCAAACGTGCTGATACAGGGTGTATCTCACAGGGCCTGATCCACACTATGCCTCAATTAAAGATTTGTGCACCAAATGGCGGTTTTTCAAATACCTGAATAGAAGCCCTGTATTTAAAGGGTGTATCTCACAATGACATCTGCAGCAAAGGCTGCCAACTAATTTATTTTTGCCCAAACGGCTGTTAGTTTAATAACTGAATATGACAGCAGTATATAACCCTGGAATTTCAAACGTGCTGATGCTGCAAGGGCGCAGCAATTTTGCCCCAAAATTGGTGTTTTAATAATAGAAGTCTATAAGCCTTGTATATACAGGGTGTATCTCACACGGCCTGACCCACACTAGGCCTTAATTAAAGATTTGTGCACCAAATGGCGGTATTTCAAATACCTGAATAGAACCACACTATGTAAAGGCTGTATCTCACAATGACATATGCAGCAAAGGCTGCAAAATAAACTTTTTTTCCCCCAAACGGGTGTTAGTTTAATAACTGAATATGACAGCAGTATATAACCCTGGAATTTCAAATGTGCTGATGCTGCAAGGCCTGAAAAATTGTGTATTTTGCACAAAAAAGGTATTTTTTTAAATAAAAGAATGAAACCCCTGTATTTAAAGGGTGTATCTCACACGCCCTGAACCAGACTAGGCCTTCTTTTAATTTTGTGAAACAAAGGGTTAAGGACGGCTCACCTCCGATTTAAGATGGCCAGGTGCACCAAACAGGTGTTGTACCCAATCACCAAAAAACAATAGTAATAACAATAGAATGGGCACTCATATATCCAGTTCACAAGATAGGCAAAGCGACTCAAGCAATATATTAATATATCAATTTATTAGTTTATTTAAGACAGTATAAAAGCGGATGGGTAGCGATAATATTATAACCATACGCAATGGGCAATGAGACCTAACCAGAGCTGTGTCCCCAATTCAAAATGTTTAAAATTCACATAAAATATATATTAAAATGGCAATTTATCCACTGTTATAGCTAATAGAAACTGGATATCCAGTCCGGCATGTATGAAAGAACTAATATAATTCTGTTATCTAGAACAGTGGTGCAGCAGATATATCTCCAGAATATATAATTAAATAAATAAATGAACAAAAAATGTGAATATCAAAATTAGTAGTGGTAGTGCATAGTATAAAACAATAACATATAGTGCATATAGTGAAATACCTATGTGATAAATATATTAAATAAATAAATATATATAGTGTACAATTAATTAGTGAATATATATGATTGGTGAATATATATAATAAGTCTCTGGAGAATCAGCAGTAATAGGTAACTTGTTGCATCCCACTGATGATTGTATTCCTAGAAAACAGTCTTTTACTATTGGAGCATAGAGCCTGGGAATCGGCTTGGTCCGCGCAATTTCCCAGGAGTATAATAGATTTCAACAGAGTCAGCTGCAACGAATGTGGCAAGATAATTGAGCAGAAATATAGATGTATCCACAGTAATGTGCCAATACTTGTGCAACAGCACCAGATTACTCACGTACAGTCCTGCTCTCACCGTGGCGTCCCACGTGGTAGAGATCCGGGGTGAACTTGTCTTTCAGTAGCGCAATCAAAATCTGCTAGGTTTGTCTACTAGCAATAGTATGTCCACCCGACTGTGGACGGAGGTGCTTCGTTGTAACACACTGCAGAGCTGCGTCAGGTTTCTCTGATTAGAATGGGTGTTCCACCTGTCTGAGTCAGTATTGGTGGTGAGAATCTCACCCGTCAATCACTGTAGTGTGTCCAGAGAAACCCGCAATTCAGTTGCTCCTGGAAACCGCAATAGAGTTGTCCTTTAGGAAGCGCTTTCTCAATCCAATGTGTAATAAGAATTAAAGCCGGTATTTCATCAGGTCCAATTGCTCCTCACCAGACACGTTTCGAAGGCTAGCTGCCTTCTTCCTCAGTGGCTTCTTTTAATTTTGTTTGCCCAAAATGGCTGTATTTCAAATACCTGAATCCAGATGTTGTATATTGCCATATGAAAGCTGTATATATTAAACTTGAATATAACACTTGCAGATCTGGAAAATAGTGGTTTTTGGCAAAAAAAAAGTGTGTTTTTAAAAACCCTGAAAATTATGGCTGTATTTCTAGCTTAAATTGCACACTCACTAATTCAGATGTTGTACATTGCCTAAAAAGTGTTTTTTTTTTGTAACAGAATATGAAAGCTGTATATATTACACTTGAATTTAACATTTGCAGATCTGGAAAGTAGTGGTTTTTGGCAAAAAAAAAAGTGTGTTTTTAAAAACATAGAAAATGATGGTTGTATTTCTAGCTTAAATTGCACACTGACAACAGGGAGTGCAGAATTATTAGGCAAGTTTTATTTTTGAGGATTAATTTTATTATTGAACAACAACCATGTTCTCAATGAACCCAAAAAACTCATTAATATCAAAGCTGAATATTTTTGGAAGTAGTTTTTAGTTTGTTTTTAGTTTTAGCTATTTTAGGGGGATATCTGTGTGTGCAGGTGACTATTACTGTGCATAATTATTAGGCAACTTAACAAAAAACAAATATATACCCATTTCAATTATTTATTTTTACCAGTGAAACCAATATAACATCTCAACATTCACAAATATACATTTCTGACATTCAAAAACAAAACAAAAACAAATCAGTGACCAATATAGCCACCTTTCTTTGCAAGGACACTCAAAAGCCTGCCATCCATGGATTCTGTCAGTGTTTTGATCTGTTCACCATCAACATTGCGTGCAGCAGCAACCACAGCCTCCCAGACACTGTTCAGAGAGGTGTACTGTTTTCCCACCTTGTAAATCTCACATTTGATGATGGACCACAGGTTCTCAATGGGGTTCAGATCAGGTGAACAAGGAGGCCATGTCATTAGATTTTCTTCTTTTATACCCTTTCTTGCCAGCCACTCTGTGGAGTACTTGGACGCGTGTGATGGAGCATTGTCCTGCATGAAAATCATGTTTTTCTTGAAGGATGCAGACTTCTTCCTGTACCACTGCTTGAAGAAGGTGTCTTCCAGAAACTGGCAGTAGGACTGGGAGTTGAGCTTGACTCCATCCTCAACCCGAAAAGGCCCCACAAGCTCATCTTTGATGATACCAGCCCAAACCAGTACTCCACCTCCACCTTGCTGGCGTCTGAGTCGGACTGGAGCTCTCTGCCCTTTACCAATCCAGCCACGGGCCCATCTATCTGGCCCATCAAGACTCACTCTCATTTCATCAGTCCATAAAACCTTAGAAAAATCAGTCTTGAGATATTTCTTGGCCCAGTCTTGACGTTTCAGCTTGTGTGTCTTGTTCAGTGGTGGTCGTCTTTCAGCCTTTCTTACCTTGGCCATGTCTCTGAGTATTGCACACCTTGTGCTTTTGGGCACTCCAGTGATGTTGCAGCTCTGAAATATGGCCAAACTGGTGGCAAGTGGCATCTTGGCAGCTGCACGCTTGACTTTTCTCAGTTCATGGGCAGTTATTTTGCGCCTTGGTTTTTCCACACGCTTCTTGCGACCCTGTTGACTATTGTGAATGAAACGCTTGAATGTTCGATGATCACGCTTCAGAAGCTTTGCAATTTTAAGAGTGCTGCATCCCTCTGCAAGATATCTCACTATTTTTGACTTTTCTGAGCCTGTCAAGTCCTTCTTTTGACCCATTTTGCCAAAGGAAAGGAAGTTGCCTAATAATTATGCACACCTAATATAGGGTGTTGATGTCATTAGACCACACCCCTTCTCATTACAGAGATGCACATCACCTAATATGCTTAATTGGTAGTAGGCTTTCGAGCCTATACAGCTTGGAGTAAGACAACATGCATAAAGAGGATGATGTGGTCAAAATACTAATTTGCCTAATAATTCTGCACGCAGTGTATGCCTGCAAATGCACCAGATGTTGTAAATTGCCCAAAAAAATTTGATTTTTTTTACAAACAGATTATTTGTGCTGTTTATAAAGCTTGGATTTCAATGTCCCAAAAACTCAGATGCAGTGCTGGTGCACGGAGCTTGCATAAAATGGCCGCCGCCCACCTAACTGACTTATAAAAGTCAGGATAAAAAAATTGTGCCCTGCACCCACACAACACAATGTATGTAGATTGCTAAGTTAGATTCACGTTTTGAGCAAAGATTCTCTCCTATTCTCTCCCTGAAATCACCAGCAGCATCCTCTTCCTACACTAAGCACAGCAGAGTGACGTGCAGCGCTACAAGGGCACAGAGTTAAACGCTTGTTGATTGGCTGCTCTGCAGCCTTTCAAAAAGAGCCAAGAAAGCACCGAACCCAAAATTTTACTGAAATGTTCGGGTTCGGGTCCGGTGTCCAAAAATCCTAAAGTTCGGTACTAACCCAAACTTTACAGTTCGGGTTCGCTCAACCCTAGAGATAACAATTAGATCCGTGGGAGTCCTATCGCTGGGATCCACCACAGGTCACAAGAACAGGGACTCCATACCTCATGGGGACCCCCTGAAATGGATTGAGCAGCTGGTCAGAATACGCACCACTATTCTATTCATTTCTATGGGAGCACTGTAGATAGAGCACTTGGATATCTCCCACACTACCATAGATATGAATGGAGCAGTGGAATGCATTCTGATCAGCCACCCAGTCCAATTCAGAGTGTCTCCATGGGATATAGGGACCTTGTTCGCGTGATTGGTGGGGGACTCAGCAGTGGGACCTCACCCAATCTAATATTTATCCTCAATCCAGTAGACAGATGACATCTTTTTCTAACCTAAATACCCCTTTAAACACATACAAAAGGGATTGTCCCAAAATTAAGTTCTTTGTCAGATCAGGCAAAACATAGCAAATATTTTCTGTGTCTGGCTTGATACAGTATATTATTTTATAGTTCTTAGAAATATTATTATAGTTGATGGTAGTATCATTAATAATCATAGTAGTAATAATGTTGGATATTTTATGGTTAAGTTTGCTTTTCTTTATTTCTATATGTATAATTATTTCAATATTTCACAGACAATTTTTCCAAACTCGGTAATGATTATCCCTTCACATCAAATACCTTTTTGAGTCATGACTTTCTCTGGATGCAGTGTCGAGTTTTGTGTTCATTTTGTTACTCTGCTACTCTAAGATTGTGTTATGGGACTTTATTTGTAAATAGCAATCTTCCTGTCAGGTAGTCATTTCTCACAATCCCCTTGAGATTTCTACCCTGAAAGTGCTGCACATATTATTTTAGTACATTTCTGTTTTAAAATATAAACCACTTTATTTTCTTGGATAGTATTTTTTAAAGTTCCCATTCTCCTGAATACATTAACACAAATTGTAATTTTTCTTTGTGTATTTTATAATCTGGCATGAATTTTATGAGATCTTATATTTTTGGCTACCTATGAACTATAGCCAGTGGCATCTTTTCTAATTGTGTTAAAAAAATATCTTTTAATCTTTTTTTATTTATATTATCATGCATTGAGCTTTAAGAAAGGTAACTAAATTGTAAAAGAAAAAGTGAATTATATACCCAACCTGCTAGGAATTGCCAGCTGTGAACGAAATTTACATCATTCTTTTTTAAAACCCAGAAGAATTTCACTGTTGGAAAATCTATTTTGTGCTTCCATTACCAATTTAAAGAGTACAAAATAAATGAAATAATACAAAGCTATTCAATAGAGGATCAGTTGTTTTTTTATTTTTTTATTTCTTAAGATTATAAATGTAAATCAAGGTTTTGCATGTCAGCCCCCTGAAAGTTCGCATCACGTTATTCGCCCCATATCAGGTTTATTATTGAGATATTTCTTTTGAAAAAGCCAGTAGAACATATTCTCTTTAATGTTACATAAGAATTAATAAAACCACTGACAGAGCTATTTATCTGGAAGCCATTACCTCCAGGGCTTTGTGAATGCTTGTGCTTCAATTTGAAACAAGTAACTAGTTTAAGGGAGAGAGCTACCGGCAAAGGAAAACTAAAGTTTTCAATTATTTTTTAATGCTTATATTTTGCTGCATTACATCCTTATGTGTTGGCTGGTTGTGGTGTTTAAGAATTCCATGGACTTTTTTCTATTTATAAGTTGATGAAATTGGACTAAAAGGGATATTCCTCCACCATGCATTTCACATTGAACTATTAAAAATTTAATTTAGTAGTCTATAGGGCCCATTTAGATGTATTTAAAAAAAAATAATGAATATAGAGGTAGAAATATTTCACAGTTGCAAACATTAGTTTGGCACTCATATAATGATCTATAGAGTAATAAAGGTTTTGCAATATAACCCATTCCAGTTTGCTGAATAATGAAGTTATACTGAGTCTGAAGGATAATGCTTCAAAAACAACATGCCCCTGTGCAAAATCAAATAATGTACAATAGCATATATAAATTGATTTTATTTTAAGTCATATGTACCTTGGTGTAAGATGTAACATTGTGTATGTCTGTGTGTAAAAGTACATAAATCAGAGCTGTAGCAAAGGATGGCAGCAGAGGCAATTAAGTGAAATGTGTCAAGATAAAATTTCAAATTGTTTAAATCAACTTTTATGTTAAGCATTTTTTTTTTTTTTAATCTTTGGTGATTTTTTTGATTTGTTATGAATTAATTTGTCACAAATTGCTATAAATCAGATATACCTAGGCCACTCTGCCTTAGGGTACAGCCATATGGAGCGGCTGTCTTGCTGGTGGGTTTCGGCCATTCTGCGGTTAAGAACCGCACAGTCAGTTAGCCCACAGCTGCCTTTCATTTAATAATGAAGACCGCACTGCATAGTCCTTCTTCATTGTTAATAGCCACACGGCACCTTTAAACAGGGGCTGTTGCTGGTATAGGGTTTGGCTGGTTAGGATGAGGGACAATTTGCATATTATTCAGTAAACATTGAATATTAATCAGCTCTGGAATACCCACTTCTCCAACCCCAGTACTCTCCTGCCCTATAGGTGGGAGTTCTTCTTCTGCCATCTTCTTTCCCTCCTTTTCCACAGTATCTAATATCGGTAAGAGTATGTAATCAGGAACATCCAGTGCTAAACCATGTCTCCTGGTGATGTAACAGCATCCTTAGCAACAGGATGCCATGCTCTGTTTCTCCCTACAGCAGGTGTATGCTGGAGGAAATTAGCAGTATGCTGATTGCTCAGCTGTTTTATTCCTAAGTGCTAGTGTTTCTGACTAATGGAGCGCCGAATCATGACCAGGTTCTGATCCTGTGACTCTGTGCTCTATTTAACCACCTCCGGACCGCCTAACGCAGGATCGCGTTCCGGAGGTGGCAGCGCTGCGCAGAGTCACGCATATACGCATCATCTCGCGAGACGCGAGATTTCGCTCAAAGCCGGCCCGCGCATGCGCATCGCGGGCCGGCAAAAGTTAAAGAAGAAGTTCGTCACCAGCCTGCCAGCAACGATCATTGGCTGGCAGGCTGGCGATTTTTAAAAAATCCAATCACTGGCCATATAACAGATCATATTAGTAAATATGATCTGTTATATGGCTTCTCTGCTTCTCTGCTGGTCCTTTTCGTCGGTTGGATCCAGCAGAGAAGCAGACTGAACTGTGAGTAGCACCAAACACTTCACTGTAGCCCCTGATCACCCCCCTGCACCCCAATTAACCCTTTGATCACCCCTTTGATCGCCCCCTGTCAATCACTTAGTGAAAGACAAAAAGTGATCAGTGTAAACTGTCACTTTTTTTTTTCACTAGTATTGGCTGTTAGGTTTTAGGGATAGTTTAGGCCCCTTGGTTAGGTAGTTAGCGTCAGTTAGCGCCCACCCCACCGCACCGCAGTCACTTTTATTCGCTGATTAGCGTATCGCTAATCAGCATTTGTACTTTTATAGTATCTGTAAGTGATCAAAACTGATCACGGTCAGATCTATAATAGTATTAGTGTCACCTTAGCTCGCCCTCCACTCAAAACGCAGTGTTTGCCCGATCAGGCCTGATCGGTCGCCCACACGTGCGTTCACCCACGCCCGCCCCACCGCAGTGACAAAAAAATATATTTTTTTGATCACTACACATTCACTTTACACGCACTGCGGCGATAAAAAAAATCAGTTTTGATATTTTTTATCAACCGCAGCGGCCTCCGGTACTTCGCTAGCCTCCCCTTTGTAAGACAGGTTTGCTTTTTTTCTTGGGTAGTCTCAGGGAATACCCCTAAATTTAGTAGTCCAAAATGTCAAACAGGGGGTATTCTTCTGAAGAGGCCTACAGGATTCTGACCCAGTCGGATGAGGAGTGGGAACCCTCATCTGACGAATCTAGCGGGTCAGAATATGAACCTGTGGAAAGCAGTGGCTCTCTGACCCAAAGTTCGGACGAGGAGGTGGAGGTCCCTGGCAGCACCAGGCGTACCCGGCCCCATGTCGCTAGACCACAGGTTGCGCAGGATCCGCTTCAAGAGCAGCAGAGTGGGGCTGTCGCTGCCGGATCACGTGGTGAGGCATACACCAGCAGCGCAGCCCTTCCTGGACCTAGTACCAGCACTGCCGTACAACATGGTGAAGTAGCGAGCACCAGAAGGGCAGTTGAAGCTGGTACGGTGGCACGTGCAATAGTTACCCCGTCGCAGCCACCGCACAGACAGGCCCGTAGAGCCCCTAGAATCCCTGAGGTGCTGGCAAACCCTGATTGGCAGTCACCAACTTCAGCCGCACCAGTAGTTCCCCCTTTCACCGCCCAGTCTGGAGTTCGGGTTGAGACGGCTCAAATCGGTTCGGCCCTGGGATTTTTTGAGCTGTTCTTGACTGCGGAGCTCTTGGACTTAGTCGTGGCAGAGACAAACCGGTATGCCACACAATTTATAACCGCAAACCCGGGAAGCTATTATGCCCAGCCTTTCCGGTGGAAACCAGTCCAAGTTTCCGAACTTAAAATTTTTCTGGGCCTTCTCCTCAACATGGGCCTGACAAAAAAGCATGAATTGCGGTCATATTGGTCCACGCACCCGATTCATCACATGCCCATGTTCTCTGCTGCTATGTCCAGGACACGATTTTTAGACCATCCTGCGTTTTCTGCATTTTAGCGACAACACCACCTCCCGTCCCAGAGGCCACCCTGCTTTTGACCGGCTCCACAAAATTCGGCCCCTCATAGACCATTTCAACCAGAAATTTGCAGATTTGTATACCCCTGAGCAAAACATCTGCGTAGACGAGTCCCTAATACATTTTACCGGGCGCCTTGGCTTCAAACAATACATCCCAAGCAAGCGTGCCCGGTATGGGGTCAAATTGTATAAGCTCTGTGAAAGGGCCACAGGCTATACCCACAAATTTCGGATCTATGAGGGAAAAGATCAGACCCTGGAGCCGGTCGGTTGCCCTGACTACCTGGGGAGCAGTGGGAAGACAGTCTGGGACTTGGTGTCACCCTTATTCGGCAAGGGGTACCATCTTTATGTGGACAATTTCTACACAAGTGTGGCCCTCTTTAGGCATTTGTTTCTAGAACAGATTTGCGCCTGTGGCACCGCGCGAACTAGTCGCGTGGGCTTCCCCCAACGGCTTGTAACCACCCGTCTTGCAAGGGGGGAGAGGGCTGCCTTGTGTAACGAAGAACTGCTCGCGGTGAAATGGAGAGACAAGCGTGACGTTTACATGCTCTCCTCCATTCACGCAGACACGACAATCCAAATTGAGCGAGCAACCCGTGTCATTGAAAAGCCCCTCTGTGTCCACGACTATAATGCGCTCATGGGAGGGGTGGACTTCAATGACCAGATGTTGTCTCCGTATTTAGTTTCCCGCAGAACCAGACGCTGGTATAAGAAGGTGTCTGTATATTTAATTCAATTGGCGCTGTACAATAGTTTTGTTCTCTACAGTAAGGCTGGGAGAACACGATCTTTCCTCAAATTCCAGGAAGAGATCATCGAGAACCTCCTTTACCCAGGAGGTTCCGTGGCCCCATCCACCAGTGTAGTTAGCCGTCTACACGAGCGACATTTCCCCAGTGTCGTTCCTGGTACCTCAACCCAACCGTCACCCCGAAAAAGATGTCGTGTCTGTAGCAGGAGTGGAATAAGGCGTGACACCCGCTATTTCTGTCCTGACTGTGCTGACCACCCTGCCCTATGCTATGGAGAGTGTTTCCGGAAGTACCACACACAGGTACACTTAGCATAGGGATTGCATCTCACAGGACAGGCACACAGGGCTATTAGGGCCCTTTTACTCACAGCTGCTGCAAACCTCTCCTTTCAGCTGGGATAAAGTGCATAACGTACTTTGCCACATCTTTGGGCGATTTGCGCTTTGCACATTGTCCCATGGGGAAGGAGAGGTTTGTTCTATAAAGGTAAAAAAAACTAAACAAAAAAAAAATTACCGGTAAGTAAAAAAGTAAAAAAAGTAAAAAAAAAGTTAATATGTTCTGTTCTAAAGTTAATAAAGTTATTGCTTTGCGGCCTGGTTTTTTCTTTTTTGTTTTGTTTTTTTTTACCTTCCAGGTGGACCAACCGATCGACTAGCTGCAGCACTGATGTGCAGTCGGACAGAAGCATTGCGCTGCTGTCAGATTACACGCAAGTCGGTGTATGCGGCGCTGCAAGACGAGATTTCTCCTCTGCAGTAAAAGATACGTTTGCCGAGGCATATGAGCTGAGGAGGTGGCGGTGTTCATATACTTTGGCAAACACTTTGTATATATATATAAAATAAAAAAATCCCGGCAATGATTTATTCATCCACATCGATTGATGTGAATGGAGACATCGGGTTTGCCAGGGCATACGAGCTAAGTGGGTATGGATGTTGGGCGGAGCTCCTATGTCCTGGCAGACGCCTTTCCCCTCCTTTTTCTTTTTTTGGCAGAGATTTTTTCATCCACATTGATCGATGCGAATGAAAAAATCTGTGCCGTTCATTTTTTTCTTTCAGCTCAGAGGCTGAACGGAAAAAAAAAAATCTCATTACCCGTATGCTCAATATAAGGAGAATAGCAGAAACTTCTAATGCTGGGCATACATATAATGATTGCGGAGACCTTCAAATGCCAGGGCAGTACAAACACCCCACAAATGACCCCAATTTGGAAAGAAGACACCCCAAGGTATTTGCTGAGGGGCTTATAGAGTCCATGAAAGATTGAAATTTTTGTCCCAAGTTAGCGGAAAGGGAGACTTTGTGAGAAAAAATAAAAATAAATCAATTTCCGCTAACTTGTGCCAAATTATTATTTTTTCTATGAACTCGCCATGCCCCTCATTGAATACCTTGGGGTGTCTTCTTTCCAAAATGGGGTCACATGTGGGGTATTTATACTGCTCTGGCATTTTAGGGGCCCCAAAGCGTGAGAAGAAGTCTGGTATCCAAATGTCTAAAAATGCCCTCCTAAAAGGAATTTGGGCACCTTTGCCCACCTAGGCTGCAAAAAAGTGTCACACATGTGGTATCTCCGTATTCAGGAGAAGTTGGTGAATGTGTTTTGGGGTGTCATTTTACATATACCCATGCTGGGTGAGAGAAATATCTTGGTCAAATGCCAACTTTGTATAAAAAAATGGGAAAAGTTGTCTTTTGCTAAGATATTTCTCTCACCCAGCATGAGTATATGTAAAATGACACCCCAAAAACACATTCCCCAACGTCTCCTGAATACGGAGATACCACATGTGTGACACTTTTTTGCAGCCTAGGTGGGCAAAGGGGCCCACATTCCAAAGAGCACCTTTCGGATTTCACAGGTCATTTACCTACTTACCACACATTAGGGCCCCTGGAAAATGCCAGGGCAGTATAACTACCCCACAAGTGACCCCATTTTGGAAAGAAGACACCCCAAGGTATTCCGTGAGGGGCATGGCGAGTTCCTAGAATTTTTTATTTTTTGTCACAAGTTAGTGGAAAATGATGATTTTTTATTTATTTATTTTTTTTCATACAAAGTCTCATATTCCACTAACTTGTGACAAAAAATAAAAACTTCCATGAACTCACTATGCCCATCAGCGAATACCTTGGGGTCTCTTCTTTCCAAAATGGGGTCACTTGTGGGGTAGTTATACTGCCCTGGCATTCTAGGGGCCCAAATGTGTGGTAAGGATTTTGAAATCAAATTCTGTAAAAAATGACGAGTGAAATCCGAAAGGTGCTCTTTGGAATATGGGCCCCTTTGCCCACCTAGGCTGCAAAAAAGTGTCACACATCTGGTATCTCCGTATTCAGTAGAAGTTGGGGAATGTGTTTTGGGGTGTCATTTTACATATACCCATGCTGGGTGAGAGAAATATCTTGGCAAAAGACAACTTTTCCCATTTTTTTATACAAAGTTGGCATTTGACCAAGATATTTATCTCACCCAGCATGGGTATATGTAAAAAGACACCCAAAAACACATTCCCCAACTTCTACTGAATACAGAGATACCAGATGTGTGACACTTTTTTGTAGCCTAGGTGGGCAAAGGGGCCCATATTCCAAAGAGCACCTTTCGGATTTCACTGGTCATTTTTTACAGAATTTGATTTCAAACTCCTTACCACACATTTGGGCCCCTAGAATGCCAGGGCAGTATAACTACCCCACAAGTGACCCCATTTTGGAAAGAAGAGACCCCAAGGTATTTCGTGATGGGCATAGTGAGTTCATAGAACTTTTTATTTTTTGTCACAAGTTAGTGGAATATGAGACTTTGTAAGAAAAAAAAAAAATCATCATTTTCCGCTAACTTGTGACAAAAAATAAAAAGTTCTATGAACTCACTATGCCCATCAGCGAATACCTTAGGGTGTCTACTTTCAGAAATGGGGTCATTTGTGGGGTGTTTGTACTGTCTGGGCATTGTAGAACCTCAGGAAACATGACAGGTGCTCAGAAAGTCAGAGCTGCTTCAAAAAGCGGAAATTCACATTTTTGTACCATAGTTTGTAAACGCTATAACTTTTACCCAAACCATTTTTTTTTTACCCAAACATTTTTTTTTATCAAAGACATGTAGAACAATAAATTTAGAGCAAAATTTATATATGGATCTCGTTTTTTTTGCAAAATTTTACAACTGAAAGTGAAAAATGTCATTTTTTTGCAAAAAAATCGTTAAATTTCGATTAATAACAAAAAAAGTAAAAATGTCAGCAGCAATGAAATACCACCAAATGAAAGCTCTATTAGTGAGAAGAAAAGGAGGTAAAATTCATTTGGGTGGTAAGTTGCATGACCGAGCAATAAACGGTGAAAGTAGTGTAGGTCAGAAGTGTAAAAAGTGGCCTGGTCTTTCAGGGTGTTTAAGCACTGGGGGCTGAGGTGGTTAAACCTCTTCCTGGCCATACACAAGTGAAAGTGATAGTCTCTGACTCACTAGCTCTGTTCCTTGTTCCTGTGCTTGCTGGATTGCTCATTCCACAAACCCCAGCTTGTCTTCTGACCATTCTCTGTATCTCATTTGGTACTGTGTTGTCTGTTTGGTTCTAAATAGAGATGAGTAAATTTCCACCTATGAAATTCGTTCACACTTCATTTGTTGGTTAAAGGAGAATTGCGTTATGGATTCCATTACCACGGACCATAACGCAATTCCATGATGGAATGCATAACGGAATGCCTTTAGAGGCATTCCATTATTTATTCTGTCATAATAGAAGTCTATGGGCTACAAAACGGATCCGTACAGTTTCCGTTATGCAGGGGAGGACCCTCTAACGGCATTCCGTTATGCATTCCGTCATAGAATTGCTTCATGGTCAGTGGTAACGGAATCCATAACGCAATTCACCTTTAACCAGCAAATGGAGTGTAAACGAATCTCAAAATATGAAATTCACTCATCTTTTGTTTTGATCTTGGCTTGTCTTCTGACCACTCTCTGTCTCTGGTTTGGTACTGCATAGCTTGTCTGGTTCTGACACATTTATGTATGACCCTGTTTTTGTGTTATTGTGCCTCTTGGCGTTTGTCTCTGCACCTTAGTAGTATAGGGACTGCCAACTAGTTGCGGTCTTGCTACCTAAGGCTTGTACTGCAACTTGATAGGGAAAGCAGGCTGGCTTCCAAGTCAGGGCTCACTGTCCGTGTCTGTTCCTACCTACAGGCATTACAATATGTCGACTTCCTGTTCAGCCACATGGGCCATAGACACATTGGACAGGAATTGACCTCATTGACTTCCATCAGAAAGTTTTCTAGGCATGCTATGTGACCCTGTGTAGGGTTCAGGAAGAAGTAGATTAGCTGTGATATCAACTAGTGTGAAAGGTGGATCCTGTATTATCTATACAGAGGTTATCACTGTCATTGTAATCTGCCTGTGATGAAAATGTGATTCTTACTGAAAAGTTACCTGTATGAAACAGGAAGTCTCAACATACAATTAGACCTATTGGTCATTGTTTTAAATGATTTTAGATATTTATTTTTAAATGTAGATAGTGCCATGGGAAAAAAATATCTAATATTCTAAAAATGTGTTTAATGTATAAATGTGATGTAAACTGTCACTTTCTAAGAATTTTTCACCAACTAACGGTTTAAGAATAATCTGTATTAATTTGTTTGTTTATCTATTTATGCATTTATTATAGTACATGTTATTCTCAAAAGAAAAAAAAATATAGCAACGCTTTTTCTAGCTCTGCATTTATTTTTTTCAAGTTGAACAAAAAGAAATTCACTGGAATAAACTTCTACCTTAGTTACCATCTATTGTACTGCACTGATTTTTTCTTTTGTGAACTATTTAATTGACTGAGGAATAGATGGAAGCAATTAGAAGGTGCACACCAAATGTACTGTATTTACAGCTATCATTTATATCAAAATTAAACAATGGATAATTAAATAGATTTAATTGACATTTAAAATATTTTGAATAGAATGAAAAGTCAGCTTTAGTGTTAATCGAGCACCAAAGTGCTCAGGTGCTCTGGTCGAACACATCGGGATGCTCGGGTGCTCTACCGAGCACCCGAGTATAATGGAGGTCAATGGGAGAACCCGAGCATTAAACCAGGTCCCCCCTGCTCTGAAGAGGGTTGGGTGCCTGGTTCATAGGAAAAGGTCATAAATTGATGGAAACACCCCCGAAATGGTTTGAGAACAGCATGGGGAGGATGTCTGCATGCATCTTGGACTCCCAGGTCGCTGCTGGTAACCATGTTGTCCGAGTAGTACGCCACTTTTACAGACTGACAATAACACTCACAAAACCGAAAAAAATATCAATTTTAGAGGAAAAATTGTTAAGAAACATTCTTTCCTGTATATTTACATTTACTTGTATATAAAGTGCAAGTGCTGCCAAAAATTACAAGCACTCCGATACAACCTGTATATCACATAATGGAGGGCCTCATTCACATTGTGGTACAATAGTTCAGGTAGTGGGACTCCTACATTCATAAAGCCTATGCACTAAGTGAAAGGGCTGCCAAAAATTACAAGGAACCGGCTCTTCAAAACACCCTTTGTTACACATAAAGGAGGGCATCATACACACCCTTGAAAAATTATAATTGATGGCCTGCTGGTGACCCTCAAAAACATTTGGAGCATGGGCCTGCTGATCTGACCATCTAAAACATTAGGGGTGAGGGCCTGCTGCCGCATTGGTGACTCTAGATAACCTCTGGGCGATTGCACGTCCCTGTGACAGCGACAATCAACTTTCAATGTTCTTTTCTATGCCTACCATGGTGATCATGGGTAACGGGTAATCAGGGTTCGATGTTAGAGAAGGAGCCTGAGAAAGGGCTACCGCAGCCAAGGGAGGTCAATGGCTGAAATATGATTGGCTGTTGTTGCCTTGCCCCTTTTTTTTCTAATTGTGAACCACCCAGAGAGGGTGTGACAAGTTATTAAAGCACAAGCGTACAAAGAAGGCAGCAGGTGCATGGCAAGAGGCCCTGTTATTGGAATGAGTACACTTTCCGTTAACAAGAACCTATTGGAGGGCAAGTCTGGTTCCAGCAGCCAACTTGCTCCCGGCCTCCACAACGTTTACCCAGTGTGCCATCATGGTGAGGATTGTGTTGACCAGACTATTGGCTACTGAGACTGGACTTGTAGGTATGGGCCTGATGCCACTTTGCTGACTCTAGATAACTTCTAGGCGATTGCACGTCCCTGTGACGGCGACGATCCATTTGGATGTCTGCACTATCAACTTTGGAGCAATTTTTCAACAAGGACCTTCTGGTAAAGAGGAATGAGAGATGAGAAGTTCTCTTTGTAGAGAAGGGTGAACAACCAGTAATCCGTGTTGTCTAAAATGCATATAACTCGCGGGTCGTGGGAAAGGCAGCCTAACATGAAGTCAGCCATATGTGCCATAGTACCAACAGGCAAGACTTCGCTGTCATCATCAGAAGATGAGCTGACCCTGTAAAACATTATATGCGAGGGCCTGCAGTTGAACTGACCCTGCAAAACATTATATGCGAGGGCCTGCAGGTGAGCTGACCCTGTAAAACATTATATGCGAGGGCCTGCAGTTGAGATGACCCCGTCAAACATTATATGCGAGGGCCTGCAGGTGAGCTGACCCTTTAAAACATTATATGCGAGGGCCTGCAGTTGAGCTGACCCTGTAAAACATTATATGCGAGGGCCTGCAGGTGAGCTGACCCTGTAAAACATTATATGCGAGGGCCTGCAGGTGAGCTGACCCTTTAAAACATTATATGCGAGGGCCTGCAGTTGAGCTGACCCTGTAAAACATGAAATGCGATGGCCTGCAGGTGAGCTGACCCTGTAAAACATTATATGCGAGGGCCTGCAGTTGAGCTGACCCTGTAAAACATTATATGCAAGGGCCTGTAGGTGAGCTGACCCTGTAAAAAATTATATGCGAGGGCATTATATGCTACGAATAAGCATGTTGATATGATGGAAGAGGAGGAGGAGGATGAGAAAAGGAAGATTTAACCATATACCCTTTTTTGTGGTGGAAGGGGTGCATGGGAATACAGTATATTGAGTACATTAAACAACACATTTAAAGTGCCTTTGTTCATCCGCTTTCTTCTGGTGGAGTAGAGAAGTCTGGGGAAATCCAGATATTATTCATTTTTATAAGAGTCAACCTGTCAGCATTTTCAGTTGACAGATAGTGTTGAGCGCAAATATTCGAATCACAAATTTTGATAGCGAAAATCGCCACTTTGAGAATTCGCAAATATTTAAAAATATAGTGCTATATATTCGTATTTGCAAATAGTGTTAAATATTCTAATCGCGAATTTAGCACAAATTTATCTCGAATTTATAGCGAATTTATCGCAAATATATTACATTGCCGATTTTTCACAATCAAGTAAACAATGACTGGAGATCACGAATTCTCGAATTTGTAAATTTATGGTGAATATTCGGCCAAAAATTCACGAAATATCATGAATTTGAATATTTCCTATGCCGCTCATCACTATTGACAGGCGGATACGCTTATCTGTTATAATGCCACCAACAGCACCGTAATACCCACTCAGACAAAACGCTGGCGGCAGGGCAGGCCAGCACCTCCAAGGCGTAGAGCCCCAGTTTGTGACACGTGTCCAGCTTGGACACCCAGTAGTTGTACGGCACTGAGGGATCACTGAGGACGCTGACACGGTCTGCTACGTACTCCTTAACCATCTTCCAAAACTTTTTACTCCTTGTGACACTAGGCCGCGGCATCAGGGTGAGGGTGCTGGCAGGGTGTCATGAAACTGTCCCAGGCCTTGGAGAGTGTTGCCCTGCCTCTGTTGAAACTGCTGTGTGTTCCCCTTGTCTCTCCTCCTCGGTTGCCCAAGGAAGTATGGATTCTGCCACCAGCGTGGTCAGATGGAAATTTTTATAGCAATTTTTCAACAAGGACCTTCTGGTATTGCACCGTTTTGCTTGTCATCTCCACCTGAGGAATGAGAGATGAGAAGTTCTCTTTGTAGTGGGGGTCGAGAAGGGTGAACACCCAGTAATCTGTGTTGTCTAAAATGCGTATAACGCGTGGGTCACGGGAAAGGCAGCCTAATATGAAGTCAGCCATGTGTGCCAGAGTATCAACAGGCAAGACTTTGCTGTTGTCATCAGGAGGATCACTCTCAATCTCGTCATTCTCTTTCTCCTCTTCTGCCCACCCACGCTGAACAGATGGAATTAAACTTCCATGGGTACTACCATCTGTAGCGGAGGCAACTGTCTCCTGCTCCTCCTCCTCTTCATTGTCCTATTCGCGCTGAGAAGAAGGACGGAGGGTGGTCTGGCTATCAACATGTGTAATGTCTTCTTCCGCCATTTCCACCTCTTCCACATGCAAAGCGCCGGCCTTAATTGTGAGCAGCGAGCGTTTGAGTAGACACAGAAGTGGGATGGTTACGCTTAAAATAGCGTTATTGCCGCTCACCATCTGTGTTGATTCCTCAAAGATTATTAAAACCTCACAGAGGTCAGACATCCACGACCACTCCTTGCTTCTGATTAGCGGAAGCTGACTGGAAAGGCGACGACACATGTTGCAGCTGGTATTCCACTACTGTGCTCACAAAGCCTGGCCAACATGTGGAACATCGAATTCCAGCGCGTGCTCACGTCACACAACAGCCGGTGAGCTGGCAAGTTAAAGCGCTGCTGCAGTGTTGACAGACCAGCTGAAGCAGTCGATGACTTGCGGAAATGTGCACACAAGCGCACCTTCACCAGTAGCTCAGGCAAAATGAGGTATGTTTTTAGGAACTGCTGAACCACTAAGTTTAAGTTGTGTGTCTAAACTTGCCGAGCTCCAAAGTCGCCACCAACTTACGGCCATTTTCACACACCACCATGCCTGTTTGTAGGTTGAGTGGCGAGAGCTACAGCTCAGTCTGGTCTCTTATCCCCTGCAACAGCTCTGCGGCGGTGTACTGTTTGTCCCCTAAGCATATCAGAATCAGCACGGCTTGTTGGCTGACTGCTGCTGCATGGGATAATTCGGAGGTGAAAGTGGAGGAGGCGCAGGAGGAGAAGTGGAGGTTGGAGCTACTAACGTAGGTGCTGGTGGAAACCCTGATGGAATTAGGGCCCGCAATCCTTGGCATCAGTAGCACCTGTGCCATCCCAGGGTACGAGTTGCTCCGGGCCTCCACAATGTTCACCCAGTGTACCGTAAGGGAAATGTAGCATCCCTGGCCAAATGCACTTGTCCATGTGTCAGTGGTTAAGTGGACCTTCCCAGTAACTGCATTGGTCAGGGCACGTGTGACGTTTCGGGACACATGTTGGTGTAAGGCGGGCACAGCACACCTTGAAAAATAGTGGCAGCTGGTGACAGAGTACCGCAGGACAGCTGCCGACATCAGGCTGCAGAAGGCCTCAGTGTCCACAAGCCTAAATGGCAACATTTCCAGGGCCAGAAATTTTTAAATGTGCGCATTCAGTGCTATGGCCTGCGGGTGGGTGGCTGGGTATTTTCACTTGCATTCAAATGCCTGGGGTAATGACATTTGGACACTGCGCTGGGACAGGGATGTCAAGGGAGATTTACGCAAGCGGGTGCTCCGTGGAGCAGTTGCAGACCTGTTTGGTGTGGCCTGCCTTCTTCCTTTTGCCACCCCATTGCCTCTTCCAGCCTGTTGCAGCGCTGCAGATGCTTCCACCTCTGTATTGCTGTCTACTGATGGACGAACATCGGCCGGGACGGTTCGCGGATGCGATCAAGTGTTCACGAACCGCAAGTTCGCAGCGAACCCCATTCACCTTAATGGCAGGCGAACCTGAAAAACCTTCAGGTCAGATTTGAAGTCACCAAATACTTAGTAGAAGTGCACAAATAGTCCCACAACATGGACAGTGACATACCAGAGGGGAATCAATGGCAAAAATTCCAACCAAAAATAGGTATTTTAATCATGGGACATTTTTATGCGTCTTAAAGGGAAACACGCAAAAATGTGCCCTGCTGGAGCCTAGAAAATTTTTATTATAGGCCACGGGAGTACAGGCCCCAAAAATTAGGCATTCACCTGACAGAAAATAACTTGCGATTATGTGGCTGGAGGTAACATGTCTGCCATTTTGTGTTTGTTCCAGGTCTCTAAGTACGTTGCCACCCAGTACTGGTCCTTGCCCTTTATGCTTTTTATATGGGGGTCCCTCTTCAAACACTGGAGCATGAAGGCCCCCATTTGCACTAAATTGGAAGCGGTGGAGCGCCCTGGCTCCTGCTCATCGCCCAGGATAATGTCGTCCTCGGTCTCCTCCCCCCAGCCACAGACAACTCCAGGGATCCCCGAAAACTAAAGACAACAGGAGGATGAGAGAGGATGCTGTAGTGCTAAACCCCGACAGTCCTACTGCCCTCTGGCTCGGAACAATCAGCACACAGCGCGGCAGGCTGCATTACCACAGTGTTCTGCTTCAGACTTGATGTGCCCGATATGGAAAATGAGAGCAGACCGATGCGGGCGGTGTGTGGAGCTAAATTTGTACAAATTTATTGTGGGCTCTACAAATAAAATACCTTAGGAAAAAAAACAATTTCAATGGAAAATATTGCATTTTGTATGCATGGGAGCACATTCCCGCTCTAGACTAAAAACCTGCTTCTCTCAGAGTTGTCTAAGTTTATTTGAGGTGTTTTGCCCCGATCTGGTTGGAGCCCATTCCTGGGAACACATTCCTGCTGCAAACAAAGAACCTGCTGCTGTCTGTCCTGATCATGCTGAGTTATGTGTAGGCCTTATACTCCACAATTACCATTACCCGCTGATGCTGCTGTCTGTCCTGATCATGGTGAGTTTGCCATGGACTAAAGGGGCCTTACTGCAACCTTATCATTTAAGATAACATAAAAACATAACAGTATTAAAAAAGTACAACACGTTTTAACTGCAAAAACTTTTTATTCAACAGTTGGAGCCAAACACGGCTCTATGGCAACTTTTTAAGTAGCTCATGCAGGTCACACAAGTCCTGCATCTGATTTAGTTGCAGCGCATAAAACTGCTGCACCTTCTGTGCAAGCTTTCGCTGCTGCGCATGGATCTCCTTCACCTTATTTCCCAGCCGCTGCTGCTGCTCCTGGATTTACTGCATGTTTTTTTTTCTTCTCCTGCTGCATCTTGTTCAGCAGGGTTTTAAATTTAATGAGTACTGTTAGGAAAAAAATAATATGAAAATTACTCCCTATTCAGACTAAGCGGCAATTAGTGCATTGTGTGTAGAATTTGTTAAAGCACTGTCGATTTACATATCAATTTGTTTGTTAATGGTATTTATGCTAATTATATAGTTGGTTAGTTAGTGATAGTTAAGTAGAGTATGTAACGGATCCGCTTCCGTTAATGGACGCTTCCTAGCTTGCGCCGAGGACCACAAGCACCGCACTGGACACCACAACCACCGGAGACTCCACAACCGCCGTAGCTTAACTGGAGCCGCACCGTCTTCCTTCCACCCTGAATGAACCTCCAGCATTCAGGACCGTGTGGGAAAGATCTCTCCTCCAGGGAATATGTAGAGCATAGCAATCCCCAGCGTGATACAGCAATTCCCTCCAATAACGAGACGAGGCTCCGTTTTGAAGGGTTAGAAAAACATGAACTGAACTGAACTGAACTCTTTATTGAGGGCTACCCGCCCATATTTATGCAGGTCCCCATCTGGTGTACACGCCCCTAGGGGTCTGTCATTTTCTCCCACAGTTCATTTTGACATTTATAAAACCATTCTTGATGTAAATAAATTTGCCAGAGATTTGACAGTCAAAAAACATTTTTTGAATTTGGAATGTGATGACACTGTAACTGTGAATAATCAGCTCTCATCCAGGGGGGGTTTATTACCCGAAGGTCCCTCACGGGGAAACAATAGTTTACTCCACACCATGTTCAGTTTTCAGGAACTCAGTGTCACATCCCAACTTCAAGAATGTCGCTCAAGGTGCAATGATACTGATACTCTTGTTAATTGTTCTGATGATTTTTTGACACATAATCCTGACTTTTATCCGATTCAGTTGCGCTCACCTGCATTGGATAATTTCCAAGAGTTGGTGGAGCGCGATTTGTTCCGGTTAAAGGATAATGTCAGCAACAATACAGGCAGGCACAGAAATAATTTAACTGTTGAGGAAAGACTAGCTCTATCTAAATTGGAGTCTATGCCAGATATTTCTATTAGACAGGCAGATAAAGGGGGTGCGGTGGTGGTCTTGGATCGCTCCGTGTATAGGTCCCAGAATCTCCTTATGCTGGGGGTTCCGGACACATACACGGAGCTATCCAGTGACCCCACCCCCCGCTTTCAGGAGGAACTTCTGGAGTTGTTAAGTGTTGGAGTGAGTGGAGGGTTCATTAATCAGAGACAAGCAGACTATATTTATGTTCCTTTTCCTATCACTCCGATATTTCACTCACTCCCGAAAATACATAAGCCAGTGTTTCCTCCTTCGATGCGACCTATTGTTGCAGGCATAGGCTCATACTCTGAAAAAATGTCAGAATGGGTAGATAGTCTGTTACAACCATTAGTGCAAACCTTGCCTGGTTTCTTGCTGGACACTAGGTCAGTGTTACAATCCTTTTATGACTTCAAATGGAACCCGGATTTTGTTTGGGTAACAGCCGATGTCACATCACTTTATACAGTCATCCCGCACGATCAGGCTATTGCTGCAACCAAATGGTTTTTAAATGCATACTCAGATTATAGCCTGGAATTCATTGCTTATATTTGTGATGTGATTCGGTTCTTGCTCAAACACAATGTGTTTATGTTCGACCAGAAGCTATACTTACAATGTACTGGAGTTTCGATGGGCGCAAAATTTTCGCCCTCACTGGCGAACATATACATGTCTTGGTGGGAGTCTCGTTTTTTGTTTTCCTGTGATAACCCGTGGTCTTCCTCCCTGCAGTGGTATGGCCGTTACATAGATGACCTGCTGTTCATCTGGTCGTCGGATGTGACGGCCATACCACTGTTTGAGAGATATCTCAATGATAATCGTATGAATCTGAGCTTTACGGTTGATTTTCATGTGCACACTATTTCATTTTTGGATCTTACTCTCCATGGTGATGTGGAAAAATCTGAGATAACCACTTGTACTTATAGAAAAGAGACAGCTGGCAATACCACTTTATTAGCCCTGTCCTGTCATCCGAAACACGTGGTTAAAAACATCCCTAGGGGTGAATTTATCAGATTAAGGAGGAACTGCTCAGATGATTCCACCTTCCTCAGAGAGGCAGAAAAGTTGACTGCTCGACTGCAGATCAGAGGTTACGGCCAGTCTTTAATAGACACAGCTAAAAAAACAGCTCTTGCATTACCCAGGCGAGACCTGGTTTTTCCTAAATATAAAAAATACAAAGGTTTAAAACAAGGAGGCCAGACTGCAATGCCATTCTTTATAACTAACTATAGTCTTGAATATCTGGATGTCTGCAAGATTGTCAGAAAGAATCTGACAGTTTTGCGCACAGATGCCGCCTGGAAACCGATTGTGGACAAGGGAATAAAATGTGTTGCCCGCAAGGCGCCAACACTTTCTCAAAAACTCAGTCCGAGTCGGTTTTCAGATGGTACGGTACCACAACAATGTTGGCTTAGGTCTAAAGGGATGTTCAAATGCGGGCACCGCATTTGTACGTGTTGCAGTGTCGTACAAACAGGACGGAATGTGGCCTCTGTTGCAGCCCAGCAGTCATTTGAGATACAACAATACATTAACTGCAATACCACACATGTGGTGTATTGTGTGTCTTGTTCTACATGTCAATTGCAATATGTGGGATGCACGTCCAATGCCCTCAAAGTTCGGATATGCAGACATATCTCAGATATATCTCATGCTTTTGTAAAAAATGTGTCAGCAGTCAGCCAGCATTTTGCCTCCTGCCACCAGGGCAATATTGCTGGCATGAAAGTTCAGGGCATTGAACGAGTTAATTTTCCTAAACGGGGCGGAGACCATAGGAAAGCTCTTCTCAATAGAGAAGCCTATTGGATTTTTAGATTTCAGTCCTGTATACCTTTGGGCCTTAATCAAAGACAAGATTTAATATTGCATTATTAGATGTATCTTCTTCTCTTGTCCTTTAGGGGCGGTTCTTGCGTGGGAGGAAGAGAGGGGTGAAAATTAAATTTTTTTTTTTTTTTTTTTTTTTTTTTTCCCTCTCTTCTTCTCATGCAGTTCTGTTCCTGTGTCTCAGTGGTATATGCTGTGGGTGGGGTGAAAGCAGTCCAATTGCCAATCAATAATCCACAGCTGAATCACTGCTTTTACTCTGTATATAAGATTTGTCAGTCTTATTCTCTGTATCATGAGGAAGGATCTGTAATATATGTTGATCCGAAACATGTTGATGATATGAGCCTGATGTTTGGTTTTTAAGCACGTTTCCTAATAAAACACGCACTGCGAGGTGAAGCTGGACAATATTTTTTTGCTACTTCTCATCCTTGGTTCCGGTTCTGTGTCCGTGCTCCTCGGTGGTGTATGGTGAGGTGAGCTCCAACTTGGTGTTTTTACGTTTATGTACTAAGGAACCTGTTGGTGTGCTCCCACACCTTTGGATTATATTGTGCTGTTTAAACATGAACCAAACTCCTGCTCCATATACCTCTCTACGAGGCATTGAGGATTGTGAAGAAAGGCTCAAAAAAATGGACTGTATTTTTAATGATGATGATATAGATTCACAACATACGTTGGATCTGAAAATCCAAATGAGCTCTCTTGAATTGCTGCTGGTTCGCGAAATGCGCACATGGTGGGACTCGACCTCTTTGAAAAAATATGTGGATAAAAAAATGATTCCACGCGGCTTGAGGTTGAAAAAATATCCAACAACTATTTATTCAGATGATTTTCTTTCTGAGTGGCAATCAATTCTATCAGAATGTTCTTTCAAACTTATGCAACTAATCATCACTCAGGAAGAATGTTTACTCTCCAATTTACGGGAAGAAATAAAAGCTACACAGGAGCTTATAACACCGATGGTCGACAATGACCTGTTCCAGGATCTGGACAATAAGTTACAAAAAAACCTGTTCAAATTGGAAGAGACTTTGATTTCAGTAAAACAGGAGAAGTTCAACCGCGACCTGCAGGATTATAAAACCAATGTGGTGTATAAAACAACAGAAAATAAATCAAACACACCGCGTTCAATCATGAGGAAATCACAGCGCAATAGAAAATTCAAAGCGCCGAAAGTGGGCTTCAGTTCAACGGAACCAGATTCGTCTGATTCCGCACCTGAGGGTGCCACAAGTGATAATTCAGCCACAGCTCGGTTCACATCGATCGCCCAGAATGATTCGACAGCAAGACCTACAAAAAACGGCGAGCTGGCCGCAAACACCCGAAAAAGTATGCGGTATCCGTCGCGACACAAAAAGATGTAGAAACTTTGCAAGTTGTGAATATCTCTGCTAAAATTTTGTCTCAGCAGCAATTGGATTTACTTTCCAGGGGTCTGTCATTTTCTCCCACAGTTCATTTTGACATTTATAAAACCATTCTTGATGTAAATAAATTTGCCAGAGATTTGACAGTCAAAAAACATTTTTTGAATTTGGAATGTGATGACACTGTAACTGTGAATAATCAGCTCTCATCCAGGGGGGGTTTATTACCCGAAGGTCCCTCACGGGGAAACAATAGTTTACTCCACACCATGTTCAGTTTTCAGGAACTCAGTGTCACATCCCAACTTCAAGAATGTCGCTCAAGGTGCAATGATACTGATACTCTTGTTAATTGTTCTGATGATTTTTTGACACATAATCCTGACTTTTATCCGATTCAGTCGCGCTCACCTGCATTGGATAATTTCCAAGAGTTGGTGGAGCGCGATTTGTTCCGGTTAAAGGATAATGTCAGCAACAATACAGGCAGGCACAGAAATAATTTAACTGTTGAGGAAAGACTAGCTCTATCTAAATTGGAGTCTATGCCAGATATTTCTATTAGACAGGCAGATAAAGGGGGTGCGGTGGTGGTCTTGGATCGCTCCGTGTATAGGTCCCAGAATCTCCTTATGCTGGGGGTTCCGGACACACACACGGAGCTATCCAGTGACCCCACCCCCCGCTTTCAGGAGGAACTTCTGGAGTTGTTAAGTGTTGGAGTGAGTGGAGGGTTCATTAATCAGAGACAAGCAGACTATATTTATGTTCCTTTTCCTATCACTCCGATATTTCACTCACTCCCGAAAATACATAAGCCAGTGTTTCCTCCTTCGATGCGACCTATTGTTGCAGGCATAGGCTCATACTCTGAAAAAATGTCAGAATGGGTAGATAGTCTGTTACAACCATTAGTGCAAACCTTGCCTGGTTTCTTGCTGGACACTAGGTCAGTGTTACAATCCTTTTATGACTTCAAATGGAACCCGGATTTTGTTTGGGTAACAGCCGATGTCACATCACTTTATACAGTCATCCCGCACGATCAGGCTATTGCTGCAACCAAATGGTTTTTAAATGCATACTCAGATTATAGCCTGGAATTCATTGCTTATATTTGTGATGTGATTCGGTTCTTGCTCAAACACAATGTGTTTATGTTCGACCAGAAGCTATACTTACAATGTACTGGAGTTTCGATGGGCGCAAAATTTTCGCCCTCACTGGCGAACATATACATGTCTTGGTGGGAGTCTCGTTTTTTGTTTTCCTGTGATAACCCGTGGTCTTCCTCCCTGCAGTGGTATGGCCGTTACATAGATGACCTGCTGTTCATCTGGTCGTCGGATGTGACGGCCATACCACTGTTTGAGAGATATCTCAATGATAATCAAATGAATCTGAGCTTTACGGTTGATTTTCATGTGCACACTATTTCATTTTTGGATCTTACTCTCCATGGTGATGTGGAAAAATCTGAGATAACCACTTGTACTTATAGAAAAGAGACAGCTGGCAATACCACTTTATTAGCCCTGTCCTGTCATCCGAAACACGTGGTTAAAAACATCCCTAGGGGTGAATTTATCAGATTAAGGAGGAACTGCTCAGATGATTCCACCTTCCTCAGAGAGGCAGAAAAGTTGACTGCTCGACTGCAGATCAGAGGTTACGGCCAGTCTTTAATAGACACAGCTAAAAAAACAGCTCTTGCATTACCCAGGCGAGACCTGGTTTTTCCTAAATATAAAAAATACAAAGGTTTAAAACAAGGAGGCCAGACTGCAATGCCATTCTTTATAACTAACTATAGTCTTGAATATCTGGATGTCTGCAAGATTGTCAGAAAGAATCTGACAGTTTTGCGCACAGATGCCGCCTGGAAACCGATTGTGGACAAGGGAATAAAATGTGTTGCCCGCAAGGCGCCAACACTTTCTCAAAAACTCAGTCCGAGTCGGTTTTCAGATGGTACGGTACCACAACAATGTTGGCTTAGGTCTAAAGGGATGTTCAAATGCGGGCACCGCATTTGTACGTGTTGCAGTGTCGTACAAACAGGACGGAATGTGGCCTCTGTTGCAGCCCAGCAGTCATTTGAGATACAACAATACATTAACTGCAATACCACACATGTGGTGTATTGTGTGTCTTGTTCTACATGTCAATTGCAATATGTGGGATGCACGTCCAATGCCCTCAAAGTTCGGATATGCAGACATATCTCAGATATATCTCATGCTTTTGTAAAAAATGTGTCAGCAGTCAGCCAGCATTTTGCCTCCTGCCACCAGGGCAATATTGCTGGCATGAAAGTTCAGGGCATTGAACGAGTCAATTTTCCTAAACGGGGCGGAGACCATAGGAAAGCTCTTCTCAATAGAGAAGCCTATTGGATTTTTAGATTTCAGTCCTGTATACCTTTGGGCCTTAATCAAAGACAAGATTTAATATTGCATTATTAGATGTATCTTCTTCTCTTGTCCTTTAGGGGCGGTTCTTGCGTGGGAGGAAGAGAGGGGTGAAAATTAAATTTTTTTATTTTTTTAATTTTTTTTTTCCCTCTCTTCTTCTCATGCAGTTCTGTTCCTGTGTCTCAGTGGTATATGCTGTGGGTGGGGTGAAAGCAGTCCAATTGCCAATCAATAATCCACAGCTGAATCACTGCTTTTACTCTGTATATAAGATTTGTCAGTCTTATTCTCTGTATCATGAGGAAGGATCTGTAATATATGTTGATCCGAAACATGTTGATGATATGAGCCTGATGTTTGGTTTTTAAGCACGTTTCCTAATAAAACACGCACTGCGAGGTGAAGCTGGACAATATTTTTTTGCTACACGCCCCTAGGGGACCAGAAGGAGGACTGTGATACAGGACAGACACGTAGCACTCAGGATACAACACATCCCCACAATGCATCATGGTTTCCTCCTCTCTGCCCTAGAGACACCCGAAGAGCAATTCAATTATCTCTCAGGACAAAGGGAAATCACCAATACACATGTGGGAACAACAGGGCAGGAATCACCACCCAAATACACAAAATCCTCCCTTCTGTCTGTGATATAATTATGGATTAACATAACTATCACAGACAGTAAAAATACAGTTTTTAAACATACACTGTAACTTTAAAACCATACATTCCATCTCCATAAAAAATACATATTTAAACTCAGCATACATCAAACATAAACACTTCCAAAAATCACACAAATCCCTCAAGCGGATCAAAAGTTAAGTGGAAGTCCTTTATGACCGACCACAAGCACAATTTCCTGCCCAAAACAGTTCCATAGATTTGGGCTGTGCGGTCGGTCAATCTCATGCAGAAAAACGACTAAGTCCCATCTTCGAACGGGACTTAGTCTCTGGAGTTGAAAGTTCAGTATGGAAGAAGGTAAGGGTCAGCGGTGTTCGTGTATTTGCGCATCCGATTTTAGTTCCACAGAATCTTTAGTATACCCCGCTGACCGCGTTCGGTCCTATTAACAGTCCAGACATGCGGCATAGTTCTGTTACACTGTTCCTGAAGGGTAATATGTCCCGGGGCCATAGTCGTAGGGCAGGAGGCTAACCGTAAGTTTTCTATAATGTCCAGTGGCAAATGGCAGTTTGTCACAGAGTATAATGTTATTTATTTGGTTAGCTAATGGTTTTTATGTTGATTACAGTGTTGTTGTTTTCTATTACTGTACTTTGTATTGTCTCCTCATTGTCGGCCGTTTTCCCCGCTTCCCGACCAGCGCCGTAATAGTACAGGTCATCGGGACGTGACTTGCTGCCCAGCGCCGTACTATTATGGCGCAACGAACACCCCGCCACCAGGCATAATTGTTCGGGAACCAGGGTGCAAAGGCTACTCTGCCGAGCAAGCAACTATGTTAACTAAGGGCTGCGGGAGGTTTTTCCGGCCCCCTGCAGCCCCGATCACTCTTCAAAATTTTAAGATTTGCTTCTAAACTTCTAAGCCGAAAATTTCACTGGTATAACTGGTATGAAGTATACGTTCCACCTATCAAAATTATATCACTGTCGTTTGGAACGCTATGTTACTGTTAAAACTAATGCTTTATTAATTCAACACAAGGGAAAGGAAAGGGAACTAACCTATATTAAAATTCTAGGACGCCATCTGCCCAGTATTGGGTCGGTGAATAGGACCTGTGAAACAGCAAGATGCGGTACATGCAGCTGTAGAAGGGGTCACTAGAAATGCCGCAACTAGTGCTGTACTGCAGGCTGGATCATATGGCCATGGGGCCGTACTAGATCCAATCCACCAGAAGTATGCACTGTGGCGCGGTCAAAGTGCTCTGAACCACTCCCAGCTAATAGAGCCCTGGACTAAAGTTAAGATAGACTAATCCATTGATAAACATCTGCCTGCAGAAGCCGACCTCACTGGAAACCATCCGTTCAGTGTGAATCAGATGTCAGAGTGTCGGCCCTGCAGGCACTAATCAAGGGACACTAGGCTAAGCTGGGTGGAACAGAAGGGCTTGATTGCAATTGCTCATCAACTGCAGAGGGCTGAGAACCGCAGACCTCAACTGCAGTGTGAGCGCAATACAGGCAACATGAACATTAATTTATCCCCACACCACACTCGACGCGTTTCGCTATACTCGGCTCGTCAGGAGCATAAATCTGTGGATAATAGGACAAATGATCAAAGCTGCTAAGCCTCCGTGACAGAGGCTGCAGCTGTCAGTACGAGGTGGCCGAACGCGGCCGCTCAAGTGCACGAAATATAAGGAGAGTCCTCCTCCCCTCTGCTGAGCCACGCCTGCAGAGCGGCCAATGAGAATGCAGGAGGCGCGGCACCGCCGCATCATCCATCCCGCCCCCATTGTACCGCCCCCTCTATGAGACGGGCCCAGATGAATGTCACAACATTCATACATTAAAAATAGAGTTATTACATGCGGCGACTTACTAGTCCGGCGGCACGGTACAGCAGTGGTCGGGACGAGGACAGCTGAGCGGTCATCGGTACATTATGTTGAGGACATCAAACGGTAATGGTCAGAACAACACCACAGGGTCACAGAGGGGACCCTGCAGCATTGTTAATCCCAGGTGGTAACACCGAGATCAGTCGAGTATTAAAGTGGTATTCCCTCTATAAGTTACAGAGGGGGGGGTTTCTAGTATAATATGGTATAAACCAAAACTAGTGGCTACACTCCCATACCCCTGCTTTCTTATGACCCAATCAGGGGCCCAGGTGATCACACTTCTACTGACTTACTGGCAACAATTGTCTAGTGTTCAATACTCCTGAGACACAGGGATCGCGGAGAGTATATCATCACTCCTGTTATTACCCCCGTTGCACTCCCTATCATGGAATTTTAGAAAAAACACACAAAGGAGTTATACTCATTCAATCCATGAGGTTGGAGTGCATACAGGCGGTAGATCCACTGTGTCTCTTTTTGTAATAGACGCCTGTCAAAGTCGCCTCCTCTTGGCGATCTTCTAACCACCTCCACAGCCTGAAATTTAATGACATCCGCATCACCATCGTGTACAGTTGACATGTGTCTGGCAATAGGGGTATCAGCCCCTTTGCGGATGTCATTAAGGTGTTCTGCTACTCTTCTGCAGAATTCCCTTGTGGTTTTACCCACATATTGTTTTCCGCAAACACAAGTGGCCAAGTAAACCAGGCCTCTCGTTTTGCAATTTACAAACGATCTGATGGTAAATCTCCGTTCAGTGACGCTGCAAATGAATGTAGCGCCCGTCTGGATTGCAGGGCAAGCCACGCACCCGCCACAGCGGAAGGTCCCTTTGAGGCTGGTACTCAGCCAAGTAGATGTAGTAGGGGCCTGAAAGAAGCTGTGGACCAAGCGATCTCTCAAACTGCGCCCACGTCTGTACGTGATCAGAGGTGCGTCGCCTATCATATCTCCAATGTCTGGGTCTGATTTTAAAATACCCCAATAGGTCGTCAACAACTCTCTCACTGTGTTGTGTGCTTCATCATACGTGGCTATGATGCGCAGCTGCTCCGCTCCCAATGATCCTGGTTTAGGTGTAAGAAGGGCATCCCGATTTTGCGCCAGCGAATGATGATACGCTTTGGCTAGTACATGTTGTGGGTACCCCCTTGGCCACTTGTGTTTGCGGAAAACAATATGTGGGTAAAACCACAAGGGAATTCCGCAGAAGAGTAGCAGAACACCTTAATGACATCCGCAAAGGGGCTGATACCCCTATTGCCAGACACATGTCAACTGTACACGATGGTGATGCGGATGTCATTAAATTTCAGGCTGTGGAGGTGGTTAGAAGATCGCCAAGAGGAGGCGACTTTGACAGGCGTCTAGTTCAAAAAGAGACACACTGGATCTACCGCCTGTATGCACTCCAACCTCATGGATTGAATGAGTATAACTCCTTTGTGTGTTTTCTCTAAAATTCCATGATAGGGAGTGCAACGAGGGTAATAACAGGAGTGATGATATACTCTCCGCGATCCCTGTGTCTCAGGAGTATATATATATATATATATATATATAAGAGATGAAAAACGGACAGCACTCCAGATAAAAGATAGTGGTGTTTATTCACCCATGTGGATGGCAACGTTTCAGCTCATACAAGAGCCTTTTTCAAGCAATGAACACAGTGTAAAAGTGGGGTATATATGGTCCAACCCCTATTACATCACAATATAATCAATTAGTGAACATGTGTACATAAAGTGCAGATAGTGCATATATAGAAAAAACAGCATATATAAATAGCAGTGACATATACAACAGTGTCAAAATACAACACTGGTGTATGCAAAATACATAATAAAGTGAATATAATATCACATAGAGATATAATGATCAATTAATAAAAATCAGGTGCACATAAAGTGGGAGGGACTAGAAGAAATGATGCCAGAAGGTGGGGGAAGCGACGACATACCCGGTTCCATTATCCATACCGTACATGTCATGTATCGCCACGTCCGGCGTTCGGCTGGAGACAGTGCGCAGGCGCCAAGTCGCCTGAAGATCACGATGTGACTACCTCAAATGACGTAACCGGAGCATGCGCACAAGTGTGGAAAGGCTTCGTCGGCCATCTTGGAAAAGGTACAGATGCCCACATGTAGAGGAGAACACAAATACCAACCCGCATCAGCGGTATAATGTAATGTATTGTCCTCACATATGGTGACGAGAGTACAAGCAAGACAAAAAACACTTAGTCAGCCATAATAAGACTAAACAAAACAAAATGCCTCATCGATGTGTGTGCGCATAACCTAGTGTTAGACAGGATAGCGCAACACGGAGACAGTGCCGTGTACCTAAATGTGTACCCATGGGGGACAGTGGAAAAGTTGCAGCTAAGAAAAGCTGCACCTAACCTCACAGATGGATGAAATGAGATAATGCACGCCGCAGAAACCGCAGCGGACATACCGCATAGAGGCCACTATTCCCCAATGGGGACACATATAGTATAGGACACACAATAGGAGGCAAAATGTAACAGGCATAACTAAAAAAATATATAAATAAAATAAAAACCATCACAGAATAAGGGCATATTAACAAATACGGTAACCACCGGGTACGTCTCACTTCTCCAACCCGCAGCATCATTCTTGTCTGTGAAAATAAAAACAGAAAGTAAAGAAATGGCTTAATAGTGTTCATAATACACTATGTATCAACAGAAGAAAGACAAATATCGCATAAATGACAATGTGGGGCAAACTACTCCTCTAAGCATATATCCCCGGATTGTAATCCACATTGAGCCCATTAGGTCTCAAACTATTGAGAGTGTAGATCCAAAAGAGCTCTCTTTTTCTAAGGATCAACACCCTGTTGCCCCCACGTCTTGGCATGGGTACATGGTCAATAGCCCAACATTTAAGGTCTTTTTCGGAGTGTTGAAACTCCGTAAAATGTTTGGCAACAGGGAGGTCCTTTCTTTTTTTGCGTATAGACAATCTATGATTGTTCAACCGCGTTTTGAGATCCGTCGACGTTTCACCCACATATAATAATTTGCATGGACAAATTAAAACATAGATAACGTAATTGGAATTGCAAGTAAGGTGAAATCGAATCGGATATGTAATTCCAGTAATAGGATGGACAAAAGTGCTGCCCTTACCCATATATTTACAGTCAATACAGCAAAGACAGGGAAAACTACCCTTACCATGTACAGTTAGAGAGGTTTGAACAGACTTGGACCTAGGTCCAATATCTGCTCGGACAAGTTGATCACGCAAATTTCTGGACCTGCAGTACGAAAAAAGGGGAGGGGATCTAAATTCTAAGATCTCACTGTGACAGCCACCCAAAATCCCCCAATGTCGTTTAATAATACGGTTGATTTCCTCACTCTGTTCAGTGTACTTGGAGATAAAGGGAATCCGAGAAGTAGATCTATCGGACGTCCCCCTCTCCAAAGTACTGGTCCTATCTAAGCCACGAACCTTGTGTATATGGGAATCAAGAAGTTGGGTGGGATACCCTCGTTTTTGAAATTTCCTGGCCATGTTATCCAAAGCCAGATCTACCTGTTCAGGTTCAGAAACTATGCGTTTGACCCTAAGGAATTGGGAAAAGGGCAAATACTTCAGCATGCTACGTGGATGACCACTGTTGTAACAAAGGAGAGTGTTTTTATCCGTGGGCTTAGTGTATAACTGTGTATGCAACTTGCCCTGATTGTAGATAACTGTAGTATCTAAAAACTGTAACACAGTGTCAGAATGGACCAAGGTGAACTGAAGGTCCCTATTGACACTGTTAAGGAACAGATGGAACTCATCGAGTTGGGCAACACTACCCGTCCATATGAGGAAGATGTCGTCGATGTATCTCCACCACCGCAGCAAATGGCTGCGGTGGTGTGACACATGGACGACATCCTCCTCAAAGCACCTCATAAAGATGTTTGCGTAGGTGGGTGCTACGTTCGAACCCATCGCCACGCCCCTTTTTTGTTGAAAAAACGTTTCCTGGAACAGGAAATAATTCTGTCTTAGAATGATCTGTAGTAAATCAATAATGAACTGTCTAGCAGCTGTGGAGTGAGTTGAGGAACCCAGCATACGTTCAATGGCACCTATACCCAGATCGTGATCAATCGAGGTATATAAAGAGGTGACATCAAAGGATGCCAGGTGGACCTCATGGACACCAGCAAAATCAATCTTATCCAACTTGCACAGGAAATCAGTCGTATCTTGTATATACGACTCAGCCCCTGTAGCAAAGTCATGCAAAACCTTGTCAAGGAAGATGGCGATGCGACTAAAGATGGAGTCCGACCCGGACACAATAGGGCGTCCGGGCGGATCCTCAAGTGACTTGTGCACTTTAGGAAGTATATATAAAACCGGCGTAACCGGATGATCTACAGTAAGAAACGTGCACAAGTCATCATCAATAGTGCCTGCCAACATGGCATCCGCCAAACATTCCCTGATGAGTTTGGCTATCCCAAATTTGGGGTCATTATGAAGGACAGAGTAAACATCTCCGTCGTCCAACTGACGTTTAATCTCACTCACGTATCTGCTGGTGTCCATGACGACCACCGCGCCGCCCTTATCCGCTGGTTTGATCGTCAAAGAAGGGTCCTGTCTTAATTGGTCAAGTGCCTCAATTTCCAACTTAGAGAGATTAGGATGTTTAAAAACATAGTTACTACATCTCATCTTATATGCAGATATATCAGATTTAACAGCAGTGATAAATGCATCAACAGAAGCCTCGTTCACAATGGGAGAGAAATGGCTCTTCATGGACAGATCGAGGCGTCTCAGGGAGAACTCGCTAGCCTGAGGCGCCGCGATCTGTGCCCTAGTGTTGAACCACACTTTCAATTTGATTCTACGAAAAAATGCAGACAAATCTGTATCTAAATCAAACCAGTTAGAGGAAGACATGGGACAAAAAGAAAGTCCTCTATTGAGAACACTCACTTGAGCTGGAGTGAGCATCTTACTGGATAAATTGATGACGGTCACTTCCTCTTGTTCATCTGTAATTTGTTTGTCTGAGCTCTGGTCTTGTTGTTCCTGAGTACGGTTGGTTCTGTGGTGTCTACGACCCCCTCTCCTGGTCCGCCCTCGTCTTTTCTTTGAGGGTCCACATTGTTCCCTAAAAAAAGGGAAGATGGAGTAGAAGTAGCTGGGGTGTTTCTTTTCCTTTTCTTTGGATCCTTGTAGTTGGAATAGGTAGTGTCCGACTGCCAGGTGTATACCGCATCCTTCTTATAGTCATCGGAATCACGATTCCCTGAGACGCCTCGATCTGTCCATGAAGAGCCATTTCTCTCCCATTGTGAACGAGGCTTCTGTTGATGCATTTATCACTGCTGTTAAATCTGATATATCTGCATATAAGATGAGATGTAGTAACTATGTTTTTAAACATCCTAATCTCTCTAAGTTGGAAATTGAGGCACTTGACCAATTAAGACAGGACCCTTCTTTGACGATCAAACCAGCGGATAAGGGCGGCGCGGTGGTCGTCATGGACACCAGCAGATACGTGAGTGAGATTCAACGTCAGTTGGACGACGGAGATGTTTACTCTGTCCTTCATAATGACCCCAAATTTGGGATAGCCAAACTCATCAGGGAATGTTTGGCGGATGCCATGTTGGCAGGCACTATTGATGATGACTTGTGCACGTTTCTTACTGTAGATCATCCGGTTACGCCGGTTTTATATATACTTCCTAAAGTGCACAAGTCACTTGAGGATCCGCCCGGACGCCCTATTGTGTCCGGGTCGGACTCCATCTTTAGTCGCATCGCCATCTTCCTTGACAAGGTTTTGCATGACTTTGCTACAGGGGCTGAGTCGTATATACAAGATACGACTGATTTCCTGTGCAAGTTGGATAAGATTGATTTTGCTGGTGTCCATGAGGTCCACCTGGCATCCTTTGATGTCACCTCTTTATATACCTCGATTGATCACGATCTGGGTATAGGTGCCATTGAACGTATGCTGGGTTCCTCAACTCACTCCACAGCTGCTAGACAGTTCATTATTGATTTACTACAGATCATTCTAAGACAGAATTATTTCCTGTTCCAGGAAACGTTTTTTCAACAAAAAAGGGGCGTGGCGATGGGTTCGAACGTAGCACCCACCTACGCAAACATCTTTATGAGGTGCTTTGAGGAGGATGTCGTCCATGTGTCACACCACCGCAGCCATTTGCTGCGGTGGTGGAGATACATCGACGACATCTTCCTCATATGGACGGGTAGTGTTGCCCAACTCGATGAGTTCCATCTGTTCCTTAACAGTGTCAATAGGGACCTTCAGTTCACCTTGGTCCATTCTGACACTGTGTTACAGTTTTTAGATACTACAGTTATCTACAATCAGGGCAAGTTGCATACACAGTTATACACTAAGCCCACGGATAAAAACACTCTCCTTTGTTACAACAGTGGTCATCCACGTAGCATGCTGAAGTATTTGCCCTTTTCCCAATTCCTTAGGGTCAAACGCATAGTTTCTGAACCTGAACAGGTAGATCTGGCTTTGGATAACATGGCCAGGAAATTTCAAAAACGAGGGTATCCCACCCAACTTCTTGATTCCCATATACACAAGGTTCGTGGCTTAGATAGGACCAGTACTTTGGAGAGGGGGACGTCCGATAGATCTACTTCTCGGATTCCCTTTATCTCCAAGTACACTGAACAGAGTGAGGAAATCAACCGTATTATTAAACGACATTGGGGGATTTTGGGTGGCTGTCACAGTGAGATCTTAGAATTTAGATCCCCTCCCCTTTTTTCGTACTGCAGGTCCAGAAATTTGCGTGATCAACTTGTCCGAGCAGATATTGGACCTAGGTCCAAGTCTGTTCAAACCTCTCTAACTGTACATGGTAAGGGTAGTTTTCCCTGTCTTTGCTGTATTGACTGTAAATATATGGGTAAGGGCAGCACTTTTGTCCATCCTATTACTGGAATTACATATCCGATTCGATTTCACCTTACTTGCAATTCCAATTACGTTATCTATGTTTTAATTTGTCCATGCAAATTATTATATGTGGGTGAAACGTCGACGGATCTCAAAACGCGGTTGAACAATCATAGATTGTCTATACGCAAAAAAAGAAAGGACCTCCCTGTTGCCAAACATTTTACGGAGTTTCAACACTCCGAAAAATACCTTAAATGTTGGGCTATTGACCATGTACCCATGCCAAGACGTGGGGGCAACAGGGTGTTGATCCTTAGAAAAAGAGAGCTCTTTTGGATCTACACTCTCAATAGTTTGAGACCTAATGGGCTCAATGTGGATTACAATCCGGGGATATATGCTTAGAGGAGTAGTTTGCCCCACATTGTCATTTATGCGATATTTGTCTTTCTTCTGTTGATACATAGTGTATTATGAACACTATTAAGCCATTTCTTTACTTTCTGTTTTTATTTTCACAGACAAGAATGATGCTGCGGGTTGGAGAAGTGAGACGTACCCGGTGGTTACCGTATTTGTTAATATGCCCTTATTCTGTGATGGTTTTTATTTTATTTATATATTTTTTTAGTTATGCCTGTTACATTTTGCCTCCTATTGTGTGTCCTATACTATATGTGTCCCCATTGGGGAATAGTGGCCTCTATGCGGTATGTCCGCTGCGGTTTCTGCGGCGTGCATTATCTCATTTCATCCATCTGTGAGGTTAGGTGCAGCTTTTCTTAGCTGCAACTTTTCCACTGTCCCCCATGGGTACACATTTAGGTACACGGCACTGTCTCCGTGTTGCGCTATCCTGTCTAACACTAGGTTATGCGCACACACATCGATGAGGCATTTTGTTTTGTTTAGTCTTATTATGGCTGACTAAGTGTTTTTTGTCTTGCTTGTACTCTCGTCACCATATGTGAGGACAATACATTACATTATACCGCTGATGCGGGTTGGTATTTGTGTTCTCCTCTACATGTGGGCATCTGTACCTTTTCCAAGATGGCCGACGAAGCCTTTCCACACTTGTGTGCATGCTCCGGTTACGTCATTTGAGGTAGTCACATCGTGATCTTCAGGCGACTTGGCGCCTGCGCACTGTCTCCAGCCGAACGCCGGACGTGGCGATACATGACATGTACGGTATGGATAATGGAACCGGGTATGTCGTCGCTTCCCCCACCTTCTGGCATCATTTCTTCTAGTCCCTCCCACTTTATGTGCACCTGATTTTTATTAATTGATCATTATATCTCTATGTGATATTATATTCACTTTATTATGTATTTTGCATACACCAGTGTTGTATTTTGACACTGTTGTATATGTCACTGCTATTTATATATGCTGTTTTTTCTATATATGCACTATCTGCACTTTATGTACACATGTTCACTAATTGATTATATTGTGATGTAATAGGGGTTGGACCATATATACCCCACTTTTACACTGTGTTCATTGCTTGAAAAAGGCTCTTGTATGAGCTGAAACGTTGCCATCCACATGGGTGAATAAACACCACTATCTTTTATCTGGAGTGCTGTCCGTTTTTCATCTCTTATTGACGGGGTAAGCTGCTACATCCCTGGACTTAGCACCCTCTTTGTGTTTTTTCCGGTGCCGCCACTATTTTCCTTTTCTATATATATATATATATATATATTTAACAGTAAACTATTCAGATGTAACAATCTTTATCTTGAAACATATAACGAGTTAAATAGCAGCTGCAAACTTTAACTTGACCTTTTATTAGTTTTTATGTGTGTGTTTAATTCAATAAGTCCCAAGTAAAAGATTGCAACATTATATATTTTGCAGAATCATAAATATTTCTGACGTAAAAAAAAACACATTCAATGAAAAAAATATGATATGCTTCTAGTTGCAAAATGCCACCTTCAATAATGCTTCTAGTAGGTATCAATGGATTTATGGATCAATGCAATTTAAAAAGCTTATTAGAGCATACATACATGTTATGAGTACCTGGGAAATGCCAGATTATCATCATTTTGGAGCTTAATGAACAAAAGAGAAGTTCAGTTCATTATCACATATGCTGTTAAATATCTAATTAGTGATTGCAAAAGACCAAAATGTCATACCAGCTCATAACTTTCGTACATAATTAGAAAGAGAACTTTTTATAAGCAAAGTGTTCATTAATGTCAGATATTTCTATGAATATATGTTGAGATAATTTATGATTCAAGTAATGTCTAATTAATTACTTAGTTCCAGTTATATATTTTCATATCTGTGTATGACAACTGTAGCCGTCGTCAATAAGCAACTTTTGTTTTTTACCAAACTTTGGTGTAGTTTAAATACTGAAAATCTGATTTCTCTTCATGGAAAAAAGTGAAAACTATCTTTAAATGACTATTGTAGTCTATGAACACTTTTGATATTTGAGTGCAAAAGCAAGAACTGTCAACAACCTGCTAAGGATAATCAATCAACAATCTACTGTAATTCACTATGGGCTTTGTAAACTGATAGATGATCTCTATTTCAGCAGATAATCGAGATGATGACATATTTTTCAAATTCTAAAGAGCTTATCTGGTTTAGAAAAACATTTTCATAGATCCTATTGATGGGCTTGGTTTACTTAGTGGGCTTGTGAAAAAGTGGAGTTAAAGAACCAGAGCAGGGGCAGACTGACCATTCAGGCCACTAGGGGGCCCCGTGAGAGGCTCCTGGTACCTTTTATTGGTTGCCAGCAGGGCCATTTCTAGAGCCGGGCCAGGGTTGTCACCACAGAGAGGAGACTGAAGGAACAGTGAGTACAGCACTCTCAGCACTAGCTGCACTCACCGCTGGTCCTCTTCTTTATGGCTGCAGTATTTCCTGGGATAGAGGCTAGAGCAGCCTGTGCAGTGTGTGAGGGAGGGGGAAGGGCCTGTGGGAGCGCGTCAGGCAAGGAGGCGAGGCCTGTGTGAGAAGAGGACAAGGCACTGAGGGCTGTGTGGCATACAGGGAGGAGGAGGAGCTTATCTGGGGAGGATTCAGGCAGCTCTCTTCATAGTGAGTACAAACCATAATGTACATATGCTGGAGCCTGTGCATGAGGGATGATCAGAGCATGAGGGAAGATGCTGGGGGGGGAGGGGGGTGCTCACTATATGAGGGGAGATGCTGTGGCGGGGGTGCTCAGTACATGAGGGGAGATGCTGGGGAGGGGGGTGCTCAGTACATGAGGGGAGATGCTGGGGAGGGGGGTGCTCAGTACATGAGGGGAGATGCTGGGGAGGGGGGTGCTCAGTACATGAGGGGAGATGCTGGGGAGGGGGGTGCTCAGTACATGAGGGGAGATGCTGGGGGTGCTCAGTATTTGAGGGAAGATTTTGTGGGGTGCTCAGTATACGAGGAGAGATGCTGGGGGGTGCTCAGTATATGAGGGGAGATGCTGGGATGTGTGCTCAGTATATGAGGGGAGATGCTGTGGAGGATTGGGGGCTCAGTACACAAGGAGAGATGTTGGAGGGGGGTCAGTATATGAGGGGAGATGCTGGGAGTGCTCAGTACATGAGGGGAGATGCTGGGGGTGGGGTGGTCAGTATATGAGGGGAGATGTGGAGGATGGGGGGCTCAGTACACAAGGAGAGATGCTGGGGGGTGCTCAGTATATGAGGGGAGATGCTGGGGGGGTCTCAGTATATGAGGGGAGATGCTGGGGGGTGCTCAGTACACAAGGATATATGCTTGGGGGTGCTCAGTATATGAGGGGAGATGCTGGGGTGGGGTGCTCAGTACATGAGGGGAGATGCTGGGGGTGGGGTGCTCAGTACATGAGGGGAGATGCTGGGGGTGGGGTGCTTAGTACATGAGGGGAGATGCTGGGGGTGGGGTGCTTAGTACATGAGGGGAGATGCTGGGGGTGGGGTGCTTAGTACATGAGGGGAGATGCTGGGGGTGGGGTGCTGATTGTATGAAGGGAGATGCTGTGGAGGAAGGGGGTGCTGATTGTATGAGGGGAGATGCTGTGGAGGATGGGGGTGCTCAGTGTATGAGGGCAGATATTGTGGAGGATGGGGTTGCTCAGTGTATGAGTGGAGATACTGTGGCGGCAATACTGCTGCGATTTGACCTGCTGCATTTAGTGTACTTAGGAGTGAGGTGGAGGTTATAGGGGGCAACCGGGGTCTGAATAAATTTGAGGCCTGTATAAATTTGTGGTCTGATCTGTAAGAATGTGGGGGTTGTTCTGGGGTCTTAATTGAGTTGGGGCTGACTTGGTGTCTGTATGAATTTGGGGACTGATCTGGAATCTGGATTAATTTTGAGATCTGGTCTGGAGGTCTGCATTCATTTTGGGATCTCATGTGGGCTCTGTGTTAAGAAGGGTTTATCTAGCCGTGTAGAATTCATTTTTGAAAACTGATTTGAATGTCAAAAAATAAGTATTGATACATCTCTGATCCCTGCCGTACTTCTTCCACTACTTCCCGTAATCTCGCTGGTCTATGTACTTCTATGTCCCCCTCCACTGAGACATGAGACCAGTGCAGTGCAATGAGCGGTGGGATCAAAAAAGTTTCACGACTTATTATGTTATCATGTTCTCAGCAGTTTGAAAGTTAACTAATGTAGACAAATGGGGCAGCACCGAGCATAGTATTAGTGGACACTACAGGGTAGCAGTGTTAAAGGGGGCAGCTATATAGCGGGGTTATTTGCTATACAGGGTCGGGGTGGACTGCAGAAACAACAAGCCAAAGTCAAAGGTATCAGCTGAATTCCCTGGTCCCTAATATAAAATCTGTAACATACCTCATCTACCCTGTGTCATTTATTAATACTGGTGTCTTTTTATGTGACAGAAGGGGCTGCGCACCCCTGGTCAAAGACGTCTGTGCATGAGCTTCTGGAAACAAACTCAAAAGAAAAGAAAAGTGAACAAACTGAAATCTTTGGAGACGTTGCCTGTAAGTCACTGGGTTTACCTTGGGTAATTGATTCTTTTAAAATGTGTTTTATTCTCTTCATTAGAAAGTAAGGTGACTTTAAACGTGATTGGGAAGGGGGGGCACTTTTGTATTGTTCGCCCTGTTGGCAAAATTCCCTAGAAACATAGTGAAGAGAAATTCTGTACCAAGTGTAGGTGATGTGGGCGGCGTGATATGTGGGAGGGGCTGTGTGTAGGTGGGGACACAGGGGCCCCATGAGTTGTCAGTTAGAGATGTTGCGAACATAACATTTTCCATTGGCGAACGTGAACTTCCGCGAATGTTTGCGAACGGGCGAACCGCCATAGACTTCAATAGACAGGCGAATTTTCAACTACTCAATAGTGATGGAAAAGTTGTTTCAAGGGGACTAACTCCTGGACTGTGGCATGCCGGAGGGGGATCCATGGCAAAACTCCCATGGAAAATTACGTAGTTGACGCAGAGTGTGGTAAGTTGAATTCGCAATGCGATTAATATAACCTGTATTAATCGCACTGCGATTACAACTTAGTCAAATTTGTGACACTGCAGCTTCAGAATGAATCTAAGATGGATGCTGTGCTTGCTTTTTGATAGGAGGTGGGAGGGTCTGGGAGGGAGGGTATGCTGATTGGCTGGAATGTGTCTGCTGACTGTGAGGTACAGGGTCAAAGTTTGCTCAATGATGATGTATAGGGGGCGGACCGAACATCGCATATGATCGCCCGCCGCGGCGAACGCGAACAAGCTATGTTCGCCGGGAACTGTTCGCCGGCGAATAGTTTGGGACATCACTATTGTCAGTCTGTCCCTGAACCAGACTTTAAGACAAGGAGCAAGAAACTAAGGTTTTATAGAATGTCATTGATTCTAGCAAGTTGTCCAATTACACCAGTAGTGATGAGCAGCATGGGCAATATTTTTAGCCTAATATTCCCGATACATTCGCAAATTCTAGAATTTGTGATCTCCAGTCATTATTTTCTTGAATGAGAATATCGGCAATCTAATATGATTGTACAGTAATGCACAGTACAGTAACTCCTATCACACTATCTAACACCCTGCACTGGAACTGGAAATCAGCTACACTATATCAGGATATAACCTACACTGGCTATCTCCCACTAACGATCTGTATTATACAGTATATATGAACTAACTATCTAATGTAATTGGATAAGGAATAGGGTCCAGATGAAAGCACAGAACACAGCAATGTCACTGCTCTCTCTCTCAGAACTGCAAAAAAACAGCAGAAAATGGCTGCTGGGGAGTTTATAATATAGTAAGGGGTAGGCAACTTTCTTATTGGTTGCTAGGGATTTTGCTAAGCTCAGACAAAGATGGTATAGCCTTCTCATTGGCCCACAAGCAAGAAGCAGGAGGGTACTGATGGAAAAAAAATCTAGAATATTTGTGATTATGAAGATATAGCACTTCTCGAAGTGCCGATAGGCGCGATAAAAATTTGCGATTAGAATATTCGTGATCAACACTATACACCATTTGTGGGTGAATACATTTTGGAGGTCCAGATCTTGGATCTAAGTAGGCAGCTTGCAACATGCAGAAGCATTGAAAAACTAGAGATGCTTAGACCTCACTGTGCAAGCACTGGCTGGGGACAGTGAAATGGAGGTTGGTGGAGGAGGGAAAGATCAGGACTATGGTGTCAGTAGTTGGATTAATGTTACAAGAAGAGGTAGAGGGAAAGGTGCCAGGGAGACTAGTCCTGAGCTGGAATGCCCTAGTAAATATGCCTGTTTGGCTGATATTAAGGACGAAAGCATAGGGCCAGCAACACTGGAGCAGGGCATTTCTCCAAGCAACCAGGAGGATTATTGCTGTAGGAAGGATAGGAAAAGGTGTGCAGCAAAGGTCATACATATGCTGGTGGTAGGGGACTCTATTATCAGTGGGACAGACATGGTCATCTGTCGCTGAGAACATGAATGCTGAACAGTGTGTTGTCTTCTAGGTGCTTGGGTTTGGCATATTGCGGATCGGATAGAAAGATTTCTGGGTGGGGCTCGAGAAGACATGGCAGTTATGGTCCATATTCGTACCAATGACAAAGTCAGGGGGAGATGGAAGGTCCTTAAAAATGATTCTAGGAACCTAGTAGAGAAGCTCTAGTCCAGGACCTCCAAGGTAGTGTTTTTATAGATACTACCAGTGACACGAGCATCACTAGAGAGACAGCAGGAGCTTAGGAAGTTAAATAAGTGGCTCAGAAGCTGGTGCAGGAAGGAAGGGTTTTGGTTCATGGAGAACTGGGACGCCTTCTCTGTCGGCTACAGGCTATACTGTAAGGACAGTCTGCACCTTAATGGGAGGGTGTGCAGCTGCTGTAAGGGAAATAATGGTTAGATGGCTGGAGGAGCTTTTAAAGTGTGATCTGGGGGTGTCATACTAATAAAGGGGTAGATAGTGTAGATAGAGAGTGGGATATAGGGAGGGGACAATGGGGATTTAGTGGGGGCTGGGGTTAGTGAGGAAAGTAGGGAGGTGACTGGGCAGTAGTGATGGACGAACATCGGCCGGGACGAATCGCGAACGAGATTGTGCGAATGCGATCAACTGTTCGCGAACCGCAAGTTTGCGGCGAGCCGCATTCACTTTAATGGTAGGCGAACCTTAAAAACCTTCAGCTCATATTTGCAGCCACAAAATACTTAGTAGAAGTGCACAAATACTCCCACAACATGGACAGTAACATACTTAAAGCGAACCTTTCACCTCATTTTCACTTTATAAACTAGCAACAGTACCTTATAGATTATCTTCAGTGTGTTCTTATCCATGTTACTGCCGCTTTCCTGCGCTGTTTATTCTTTAAAAAATCGTCTTATAAAGTTCACATTTCGTGCTCCAACAGTCACGCAACAAGTCAAGGGGGTAGCCCTTCCCTCACCTCTGGCTGTACCTCCCCTGCCCTAACCCCCCATGCGCCGTCCTCCTCATTCGCCGCGCGATCCCGTCTTTCTTGCGGACACAAGCGCGATCATGTAACAGAATCACGCATGCGCCGTACGCGATGCCTGCCTGTCTGCTCTCCTGTCTGCTCTCCCTCCCGTGCGCGCGCTCCACTATCTTCAGGCTCCAAGTGCCCCACGTGATCACTGTAGACTTGCCGCAGATTGCAAGCCAGTGATCATCGGGAGCGGAGCATTGTTCTAATAATCCGAAGGTATTTTATGTGTGAACACTCAGCTTATTACATGGGCCTAACTATGTCTACATGTTGGTAAGGCTGATTAGTCAGCCTGCATTTGTGGGAGGGGCGGAGGCTCTTCATATACGAGCCACAGCCTCACTCACAGGCGTGGGTTCTCAGGTGCACAGCTGCCGCGGGGTGTCATTAGCAAACTAGCTTCTCTGGTGGTAGGAGTCTTTCTTTGAAGTATGGAGCCAGAATAGAGCTTGTTGTTTTGCTCTCTGCTACCGTAGCATGCACGCGCCATACTACGTAAGTAGGTTGGGCCGGGGCCGTCTCTCCTGGCCGGTCGGAACCGACTTTGCTAGCAAACGGGAGGCTTCGCCTCAGAATCTGCTACCTCAGGTTTGCTCGTTGGGGCTAAATACTTCTATTTCTTTTCAACTTGGTTTTGTGTCTCCCCCTCCCCCTGCTACCACCATCCTTAGACTTCACGTATTTCACTGCTCCATGTACTTACAAACCCTGCCGCACTTTTATGCTCTGCTGTTCTCCTGAGCGGCATTTACACTTTCGGCTTTTGTTTCATGTCTTTATGCTGCATCCGCACGTCTTTACTGTCCAGCACTTTCCTACTCTTGGTTCGTATTCACTCAGGTCTCACATTCAAGCTGCGGTCACCTGTTGGCTGTTACATCTCATTCCGTACCCAGCCGACAGCCGGATCCGTATTACACGCCTGTTATTACATGTTGTGTACTCGGCTTACAGCTGCTACTGTTACTCCGTTTTTATTCTCTAGACGCACCACCCTGGTGTTCACACCTTGCTCCACTCACAACCAGAGCTGCGTTCATGCGTCGACTGATATACCATGTTTGCTCTGCTCACTGTGAGAGCTCTGTTTACACGTCCGCTGTCACAACATGTTCATACTAGGCTTGTTTCAGAGCTGCATTCACTTTCACCGTTACATCATGTTTATGCTCCACTCACATTTAGAGCTTCTGTTCTACCAATTTCATTCTCGGCCACACCCAGAGGTGCATTCACACTACGCTGTCAAATCATTTTTTCACTCCACCCTCGACCAGAGTTGCATTCATCCGTCTATCGATATATCAGGTTTACTCTACTCACACCCAGACCTGCGTTCACACGTCCTATGCTACTACAGGTTCTTTCCATGTCTGCTGTCACATCAAGTTAATATTCCGTTCACATCCAAAGCTGCGTCCGCATGTCTGCTTTTACATCTTGTCCTATACTCTATTCCCATACTCAGAGCTGTGCCCATACCATGTTTTTTAGGTACCACTCGCATCCAAAGCCCCATTTGTTGTTACATTATGTGTTGTACTCTGCTTCCACTCAAAGCTGCATTCTCCTGTTCATTGCTACGTCATGGTTTTACTCAATAATCTCACCGGGGCAGTCTGCACCCACCGCTCTGGTACCTCTCTCCCGACAAACATAACGGTGTTCTTTTCAGGCTTACGTTCCTTTCTTCGTGGTCTGTTACATTCCATAGGCCTACTTTTCTGTTCACCTCAGGGATATTTTTTATTTTTTTTGGTCTTCTTTAATCCTGGTTCATATTCACTCAGACTGGTCTCCTTTAAAAAAAACAAAAAAAAAACAAACCTCGCTTTCACTACTGCAGTCCGAGTCGTCCGCCGCTTGTACACCGCCTGTACGCGTCTCCAGGACGGGTAAGCTCCTTCCCTCAGTCCATCCCCTCCACAGGGCTCCTCCAATCAGCGCTCATGTGTTTCCCTGCTTCCGGACGCGGGGTCGGCGTGCGTTCCAGCGTAGGAACGCATGATGAGGACCACTGCCGGACTTGTGTGTTTTGAATTACAGGTGGTGTCCTGGTCAGTACTGTGTCATTGCTGCCCAAACTTGCCCGTGCTCGCTCCTCCCGGTTCCTCTATGCTTCCTACAGCGGCATTTTGCAGATCAGGTTCACACACACTGACATCGCTCTTGATAGTGGCTTGCAGCTAAACCAGCTCCTCTATTCCTTGTTGTGGTTGCTAGGAGCTGGTCATACAGTGCAAAATCCTCACGTTGGAGCGCATGCTGGGCTGTGTTTTACATGAATACGGCTCACCTGGGTTGGAAATACACAGCTTCAGCCTAGACACTATGCACAGTCACTGCACGCTGACCATTTGCCTGCCGTCATCTGTAGTGGTAGCAGGGCCGTTCTGTATGTGTATGTTCATTTATTCATATGCTATGTTTTTTCCTGTTTCACACTGGATCGCCCAGGCTCGTACCTTCCTCTGTCTCCTGGATCGCCCAGGCACATACTACCTACCTCTGTCTCCTGGATCGCCCAGGCTCATACTACCTACCTCTGTCTCCTGGATCGCCCAGGCTCATACTACCTACCTCTGTCTGCTGGATCGCCCAGGCTCATACTACCTACCTGTCTGCTGGATCGCCCAGGCTCATACTACCTACCTCTGTCTGCTGGATCGCCCAGGCTCATACTACCTACCTCTGTCTGCTGGATCGCCCAGGCTCATACTACCTACCTCTGTCTGCTGGATCGCCCAGGCTGTCATCTCCTCAGTTATTCCTCCTTCTGACTCGACTCGATTTTGTTCTGCTGGGAACGGGTATGTTCGGTTTATTTTTTATGTATCATTACCCCGGGTCCGTCCAGGCCCTTTTCTTCCTTTTCTGCCTGGTACGTTCAGGTCTGGTCTCCCTGCATGTTTACTATTCCATGTTTTTTCCAGGGTCTCCCGCTGTCGGCGGATCCGTCCAGGCTTAGCCTCCTATCCATTACAATACTTCCCCATGATCCGCACAGGCCCACCTACTCTTTCACACTCGTCTCACCCATGCCTGTCCCTTCCTGGTTTACTTTTTCATGGCACTGCCAGGTCGGTCCTTCACCGGGCTACGTGGTGCGGTATTTCTGGGTCACCCCCTTTTTTTCCAGGTGATGCCAGAAGCAGATCCCGCGGGGTCCCCTCTCCCAGCCTTCAATTCCCGGGTGATGGATTAGAGTTCCTCCTTTCTCACGCCAGCAACCTGTTACAACATTCCCTCTCCTCCAACACGGCCAGGAATTATCAAGCCGGCTATAAAATATATAAAGAATTCTCGGCCCCATGGCTTCGGGGGCCCGATGACGGCTTCGGGGGCCCGGTGACTGTTTTTAGTCCTGCTGGGCTGATTGCCTGGTTGGTTGTCCATCTGTGCATCTGGGCTGATTTGGCCCGTATGTATCACATACATACCTGCTTCCCTAATTACCTAATAATCCATGTTGATCGCTCACTTTATGTTTTGACCGCAAACTGGTCCGGTTCGCCCTACAGCATCATTGTCATGTCTTACACAGATATTTCGTCTTGCTTTAATTGTTCATGCTTTCGTTCAGGTCCTGCCAGAGGAGGAACAAGTAGGGTAATTCCCTCTAGCATTTCAGTCTCTGATCGTAGTCGATCATATCTTGCCAACCAGGTCCCCACGCAAAGTCTTTAACTTTTTACCACGACCAGGAATTCATTTTCGCCGGTAGCTTCATTGCAATTGCATTCCCTCACTCATGGGAGGGCATAGACAGAATCTTGTATATTATGGCTTCATAGCTTCTTTCCGCACTAACCTCAGACTCCCTACAACCACGTTGAATCGAGTTTTAGACAAAGTTCAGCATTTCCTCATGGTAGAAGATTCAGATAGTAGGTCGGTCTTCTCGTCTCAAGCGTTAAAACAATTCTCAGGGGCACACAGTAGAACAACGCGCGGACCACGGCTAGCAGATAGCTGTTGTCTGGGGAACTATTCAAGGATTCTCTTCCTATCTACATAGTTCTTTTTGGCCCTCATTCCTGCATAGTCTAGGCAGTTAGGTTTCGGTCCCACGATCTCCTGAGGCTAGGGCATTGCCAGTACTCCATAGAACCAAAACTTTACATGGTTCATTTGGTTTTCATGATCCATTTCACAACGTATTCCCGGTCCTCCATTCCGCTTTGGGGCAGTATCCGCAATATTGAGCATCATGTCTCTGGCCTTGTCATCCACAAGATGGGTTGTAGGTCTCCTTCTGGCCTTGCCTCATACACCCTGAATTTTTCGCTCTAGATCCCTGACGCCTTGCAGTTGACTTCGGGATTAGTTTGCACATGCCATTCGAGTTCCTTTTCTACCCTACTTGGCTTGGTTTTAGCCCACTTATAGGCCTACCCAGGATCATGGCTTAGGGCACACAACAAGCCATTTAGTCAGGTTAGCTAAGACACGCCTAGCTGGGTTAGGTTTTTCCCGTTGTTTCTCTCCCTAGGGTTCTTAGGATATCTCTTGGCCGTAGCCATGACCACAAGTTGGTAAGGCTGATTAGTCAGCCTGCATTTGTGGGAGGGGCGGAGGCTCTTCATATACGAGCCACAGCCTCACTCACAGGCGTGGGTTCCCAGGTGCCCCACCCTCCCTCCCTTATCTTCTCATTTCCACAGGGTATGCCCACTTATAGGCCTACCCACGATCATGGCTTAGGGCACACAACAAGCCATTTAGTCAGGTTAGCTAAGACACGCCTAGCTGGGTTAGGTTTTTCCCGTTGTTTCTCTCCCTAGGGTTCTTCGGATATCTCTTGGCCGTAGCCATGACCACAAATATATATATATATATATATATATATATATATATATATATAAACATGTGACAAACACAGAAGTAATTAGTTTGGCAACTGCAATTCACTCTATACATTTATAAAACTATAGTGCTTTGTGATAAAGCTCCTCCAACACTAACTGACTTTCTATGGCCACAATATGAATATATTAACCCCTTAGTCCCCATATTGTAATTACAGCCCATGTTATGCACCTATCAGAATTTTTATTGGTTCCGTGTTGAAAATTTTCACTTTAAATGAACCCAACATTATTAGTCATTGCCCCCAAAGTCAACATCTTGCTAATAAGGTAGAATAAGCCTCCCTTTCAAACCCCCTATTTATTGTTATTACTGCTTCTAAGCCACATTTACCTGCCCAACCTCATTACTGTCATTGACGCCACCGTGAAATGGCGCTTCTAAGCCACATTTACCTGCCCAACCTCATTACTGTCATTGACGCCACCGTGAAATGGCACTTCTAAGCCACATTTACCTGCCCACCTCATTACTGTCATTGACGCCACCGTGAAATGGCGCTTATTAGCCACATTTACCTGCCTACCTCATTACCTCATTACTGTCATTGACGCCACCTTGAAATGGCGCTTATTAGCCACATTTAACTGCCCACCTCATTACCTCATTACTGTCATTGACGCCACCGTGAAATGGCGTTTATTAGCCACATTTACCTGCCCACCTCATTACTGTCATTGACGCCACCGTGAAATGGGGCTTATTAGCCACATTTACCTGCCCAACCTCTTTACTGTCATTGACGCCATCGTGAAATGGCGCTTATTAGCCACATTTACCTGCCCACCTCATTACTGTCATTGACGCCACCTTGAAATGGCGCTTATTAGACACATTTACCTGCCCACCTCATTACCTCATTACTGTCATTGACGCCACCGTGAAATGGCGTTTATTAGCCACATTTACCTGCCCACCTCATTACCGTCATTGACGCCACCGTGAAATGGGGCTTATTAGCCACATTTACCTGCCCAACCTCTTTACTGTCATTGACGCCACCGTGAAATGGGGCTTATTAGCCACATTTACCTGCCCAACCTCATTACTGTCATTGACGCCACCGTGAAATGGCGCTTCTAAGCCACATTTACCTGCCCAACCTCATTACTGTCATTGACGCCACCGTGAAATGGCGCTTCTAAGCCACATTTATCTGCCCAACCTCATTACTGTCATTGACGCCACCGTGAAATGGCGCTTCTAAGCCACATTTATCTGCCCAACCTCATTACTGTCATTGACGCCACCGTGAAATGGCGCTTCTAAGCCACATTTACCTTCCCACCTCATTACTGTCATTGACGCCACCGTGAAATGGCGCTTATTAGCCACATTTACCTGCCCACCTCATTACCTCTTTACTGTCATTGACGCCACCGTGAAATGGGGCTTATTAGCCACATTTACCTGCCCAACCTCATTACTGTCATTGACGCCACCGTGAAATGGCACTTCTAAGCCACATTTACCTGCCCAACCTCATTACTGTCATTGACGCCACCGTGAAATGGCGCTTCTAAGCCACATTTACCTGCCCAACCTCATTACTGTCATTGACGCCACCGTGAAATGGCGCTTCTAAGCCACATTTACCTGCCCAACCTCATTACTGTCATTGATGCCACCGTGAAATGGCGCTTATTAGCCACATTTACCTGCCCACCTCATTACTGTCATTGACGCCACCGTGAAATGGGGCTTATTAGCCACATTTACCTGCCCAACCTCATTACTGTCATTGACGCCACCGTGAAATGGCGCTTATTAGCCACATTTACCTGCCCAACCTCATTACTGTCATTGACGCCACCGTGAAATGGCGCTTCTAAGCCACATTTACCTGCCCAACCTCATTACTGTCATTGACGCCACCGTGAAATGGCGCTTCTAAGCCACATTTACCTGCCCACCTCATTACTGTCATTGACGCCACCGTGAAATGACGCTTATTAGCCACATTTACCTGCCCACCTCATTGGTGTCATTGACGCCACCGTGAAATGGCGCTTAATAGCCACATTTACCTGCCCACCTCATTACTGTCATTGACGCCACCGTGAAATGGCGCTTATTAGCCACATTTACCTGCCTAACCTCATTACTGTCATTGACGCCACCGTGAAATGAAGCTTATTAGCCACATTTACCTGCCTAACCTCATTACTGTCATTGACGCCACCGTGAAATGGCGCTTCTAAGCCACATTTACCTGCCCACCTCATTACTGTCATTGACGCCACCGTAAAATGGCGCTTATTAGCCACATTTACCTGCCCACCTCATTACCTCATTACTGTCATTGACGCCACCTTGAAATGGCGCTTATTAGCCACATTTACCTGCCCAACCTCATTACTGTCATTGACACCACCTTGAAATGGCGCTTATTAGCCACATTTACCTTCCCACCTCATTACCTCATTACTGTCATTGACGCCACAGTGAAATGGCGCTTATTAGCCTCATTTACCTGCCCACCACATTACTGGCATTGACGCCACCGTGAAATGGCGCTTATTAGCCACATTTACTTGCCCACCTCATTAACCTTATTACTGTCATTGACGCCACCGTGAAATGGCGCTTATTAGCCACATTTACCTTCCCACCTCATTACCTCATTACTGTCATTGACGCCACCGTGAAATGGCGCTTATTAGCCTCATTTACCTGCCCAACCTCATTAACCTTATTACTGTCATTGACGCCACCGTGAAATGGCGCTTATTAGCCACATTTACCTGCCCACCTCATTACTGTCATTGACGCCACCGTGAAATGGCGCTTATTAGCCACATTTACCTGCCCACCTCATTACCTCATTACTGTCATTGACGCCACCTTGAAATGGCGCTTATTAGCCTCATTTACCTGCCCAACCTCATTAACCTTATTACTGTCATTGACGCCACCGTGAAATGGCGCTTATTAGCCACATTTACCTTCCCACCTCATTACCTCATTACTGTCATTGACGCCACCGTGAAATGGCGCTTATTAGCCTCATTTACCTGCCCAACCTCATTAACCTTATTACTGTCATTGACGCCACCGTGAAATGGCGCTTATTAGCCACATTTACCTGCCCACCTCATTACTGTCATTGACGCCACCGTGAAATGGCGCTTATTAGCCACATTTCCCTGCCCACCTCATTACTGTCATTGACGCCACCTTGAAATGGCGCTTATTAGCCACATTTACCTTCCCACCACATTACTGTCATTGACGCCACTGTGAAATGGTGCTTATTAGCCACATTTACCTGCCCACCTCATTACCTCATTACTGTCATTGACGCCACCTTGTAATGGCGCTTATTAGCCACATTTACCTACCCACCTCATTACCTTATTACTGTCATTGACGCCACCGTGAAATGGCCTTTATAAGCCACATTTACCTGCCCACCTCATTACCTCATTACTGTCATGACGCCACCGTGAAATGGCGCTTATTAGCCACATTTACCTGCCCACCTCATTACCTCATTACTGTCATTGACGCCACCGTGAAATGGGGCTTATTAGCCACATTTTCCTGCCCAACCTCATTACTGTCATTGACGCCACCGTGAAATGGCGCTTCTAAGCCACATTTACCTGCCCAACCTCATTACTGTCATTGACGCCACCGTGAAATGGCGTTTATTAGCCACATTTACCTGCCCACCTCATTACCTCATTACTGTCATTGACGCCACCGTGAAATGGGGCTTATTAGCCACATTTACCTGCCCAACCTTATTACTGTCATTGACGCCACCGTGAATTGGCGCTTCTAAGCCACATTTACCTGCCCACCTCATTACTGTCATTGACGCCACCGTGAAATGGCGTTTATTAGCCACATTTACCTGCCCACCTCATTACCTCATTACTGTCATTGACGCCACCGTGAAATGGCGCTTATTAGCCACATTTACCTGCCCAACCTCATTACTGTCATTGACGCCACCGTGAAATGGCGCTTATTAGCCACATTTACCTGCCAAACCTCATTACTGTCATTGACGCCACCGTGAAATGGCGCTTATTAGCCACATTTACCTTCCCACCTCATTACCTCATTACTGTCATTGACGCCACCGTGAAATGGCACTTATTAGCCACATTTACCTGCCCAACCTCATTACTGTCATTGACGCCACCGTGAAATGGCGCTTCTAAGCCACATTTACCTGCCCACCTCATTACTGTCATTGACGCCACCGTGAAATGACGCTTATTAGCCACATTTACCTGCCCACCTCATTGGTGTCATTGACGCCACCGTGAAATGGCGCTTAATAGCCACATTTACCTGCCCACCTCATTACTGTCATTGACGCCACCGTGAAATGGCGCTTATTAGCCACATTTACCTGCCTAACCTCATTACTGTCATTGACGCCACCGTGAAATGAAGCTTATTAGCCACATTTACCTGCCTAACCTCATTACTGTCATTGACGCCACCGTGAAATGGCGCTTCTAAGCCACATTTACCTGCCCACCTCATTACTGTCATTGACGCCACCGTAAAATGGCGCTTATTAGCCACATTTACCTGCCCACCTCATTACCTCATTACTGTCATTGACGCCACCTTGAAATGGCGCTTATTAGCCACATTTACCTGCCCAACCTCATTACTGTCATTGACACCACCTTGAAATGGCGCTTATTAGCCACATTTACCTTCCCACCTCATTACCTCATTACTGTCATTGACGCCACAGTGAAATGGCGCTTATTAGCCTCATTTACCTGCCCACCACATTACTGGCATTGACGCCACCGTGAAATGGCGCTTATTAGCCACATTTACTTGCCCACCTCATTAACCTTATTACTGTCATTGACGCCACCGTGAAATGGCGCTTATTAGCCACATTTACCTTCCCACCTCATTACCTCATTACTGTCATTGACGCCACCGTGAAATGGCGCTTATTAGCCTCATTTACCTGCCCAACCTCATTAACCTTATTACTGTCATTGACGCCACCGTGAAATGGCGCTTATTAGCCACATTTACCTGCCCACCTCATTACTGTCATTGACGCCACCGTGAAATGGCGCTTATTAGCCACATTTACCTGCCCACCTCATTACCTCATTACTGTCATTGACGCCACCTTGAAATGGCGCTTATTAGCCTCATTTACCTGCCCAACCTCATTAACCTTATTACTGTCATTGACGCCACCGTGAAATGGCGCTTATTAGCCACATTTACCTTCCCACCTCATTACCTCATTACTGTCATTGACGCCACCGTGAAATGGCGCTTATTAGCCTCATTTACCTGCCCAACCTCATTAACCTTATTACTGTCATTGACGCCACCGTGAAATGGCGCTTATTAGCCACATTTACCTGCCCACCTCATTACTGTCATTGACGCCACCGTGAAATGGCGCTTATTAGCCACATTTCCCTGCCCACCTCATTACTGTCATTGACGCCACCTTGAAATGGCGCTTATTAGCCACATTTACCTGCCCACCACATTACTGTCATTGACGCCACTGTGAAATGGTGCTTATTAGCCACATTTACCTGCCCACCTCATTACCTCATTACTGTCATTGACGCCACCTTGTAATGGCGCTTATTAGCCACATTTACCTACCCACCTCATTACCTTATTACTGTCATTGACGCCACCGTGAAATGGCCTTTATAAGCCACATTTACCTGCCCACCTCATTACCTCATTACTGTCATGACGCCACCGTGAAATGGCGCTTATTAGCCACATTTACCTGCCCACCTCATTACCTCATTACTGTCATTGACGCCACCGTGAAATGGGGCTTATTAGCCACATTTTCCTGCCCAACCTCATTACTGTCATTGACGCCACCGTGAAATGGCGCTTCTAAGCCACATTTACCTGCCCAACCTCATTACTGTCATTGACGCCACCGTGAAATGGCGTTTATTAGCCACATTTACCTGCCCACCTCATTACCTCATTACTGTCATTGACGCCACCGTGAAATGGGGCTTATTAGCCACATTTACCTGCCCAACCTTATTACTGTCATTGACGCCACCGTGAATTGGCGCTTCTAAGCCACATTTACCTGCCCACCTCATTACTGTCATTGACGCCACCGTGAAATGGCGTTTATTAGCCACATTTACCTGCCCACCTCATTACCTCATTACTGTCATTGACGCCACCGTGAAATGGCGCTTATTAGCCACATTTACCTGCCCAACCTCATTACTGTCATTGACGCCACCGTGAAATGGCGCTTATTAGCCACATTTACCTGCCAAACCTCATTACTGTCATTGACGCCACCGTGAAATGGCGCTTATTAGCCACATTTACCTTCCCACCTCATTACCTCATTACTGTCATTGACGCCACCGTGAAATGGCACTTATTAGCCACATTTACCTGCCCAACCTCATTACTGTCATTGACGCCACCGTGAAATGGCGCTTATTAGCCACATTTACCTGCCCACCTCATTAACCTCATTACTGTCATTGACGCCACCGTGAAATGGCGCTTATTGGCCTCATTTACCTGCCCACCTCATTACTGTCATTGACGCCACCGTGAAATGGCGCTTATTAGCCACATTTACCTGCCCACCTCATTACCTCATTACTGTCATTGACGCCACCGTGAAATGGCGCTTATTAGCCACATTTACCTGCCCAACCTCATTACTGTCATTGACGCCACCGTGAAATGGCGCTTATTAGCCACATTTACCTGCCCAACCTCATTACTGTCATTGACGCCACCGTGAAATGGCGCTTATTAGCCACATTTACCTGCCCACCTCATTACCTTATTACTGTTATTGACGCCACCGTGAAATGGCGCTTATTAGCCACATTTACCTGCCCACCTCATTACCTCATTACTGTCATTGACGCCACCGTGAAATGGCGTTTTTAGCCACATTTACCTGCCCAACCTCATTACTGTTATTGACGCCACCCTGAAATGGCGCTTATTAGCCACATTTACCTGCCCAACCTCATTACTGTCATTGACGCCACCGTGAAATGGCGCTTATTAGCCACATTTACCTGCCCACCTCATTACCTCATTACTGTCATTGACGCCACCATGAAATGGCGTTTATTAGCCACATTTATCTGCCCACCTCATTACTGTCATTGACGCCACCATGAAATGGCGTTTATTAGCCACATTTACCTGCCCACCTCATTACTGTCATTGACGCCACCGTGAAATGGCGCTTATTAGCCACATTTACCTGCCCACCTCATTACTGTCATTGACGCCACCGTGAAATGGTGCTTATTAACCACATTTACCTGCCCACCTCATTACTGTCATTGACGCCACCGTGAAATGGTGCTTATTAACCACATTTACCTGCCCACCTCATTACCTCATTACTGTCATTGACGCCACCATGAAATAGCGCTTATTAGCCACATTTACCTGCCCACCTCATTACCTCATTACTGTCTTTGACGCCACCGTGAAATGGTGCTTATTAGCCTCATTTACCTGCCCACCACATTACTGTCATTGACGCCACCGTGAAATGGCGCTTATTAGCCACATTTACCTGCCCACCTCATTAACCTCATTACTGTCATTGACGCCACCATGAAATGGGGCTTATTAGCCACATTTACCTGCCCAACCTCATTACTGTCATTGACGCCACTGTGAAATTGCGCTTATTAGCCACATTTACCTGCCCAACCTCATTACTGTCATTGACGCCACTATGAAATGGCGCTTATTAGCCACATTTACCTGCCCACCTCATTACCTCATTACTGTCATTGACGCCACCGTGAAATGGCGCTCATTAGCCACATTTACCTGCCCACCTCATTACCTCATTACTGTCATTGACGCCACCGTGAAATGGGGCTTATTAGCCTCATTTACCTGCCCACCTCATTACTGTCATTGACGCCACCGTGAAATGGTGCTTATTAACCACATTTACCTGCCCACCTCATTACCTCATTACTGTCATTGACGCCACCATGAAATAGCGCTTATTAGCCACATTTACCTGCCCACCTCATTACCTCATTACTGTCTTTGACGCCACCGTGAAATGGTGCTTATTAGCCTCATTTACCTGCCCACCTCATTAACCTCATTACTGTCATTGACGCCACCGTGAAATGGCGCTTATTAGCCACATTTACCAGCCCACCTGATTAACCTCATTACTGTCATTGACGCCACCATGAAATGGCGTTTATTAGACACATTTACCTGCCCACCTTATTACTGTCATTGACGCCACCGTGAAATGGCGCTTATTAGCCACATTTACCTGCCCACCTCATTACCTCATTACTGTCATTGACGCCACCGTGAAATAGGGCTTATTAGCCACATTTACCTGCCCAACCTCATTACTGTCATTGACGCCACTGTGAAATGGCGCTTATTAGCCTCATTTACCTGCCCAACCTCATTAACCTTATTACTGTCATTGACGCCACCGTGAAATGGCGTTTATTAGCCACATTTACCTGCCCACCTCATTACTGTCATTGACGCCACCGTGAAATGGCGCTTATTAGCCACATTTACCTGCCCACCTCATTACTGTCATTGACGCCACCGTGAAATGGCGCTTATTAGCCACATTTACCTGCCCACCTCATTACCTCATTACTGTCATTGACGCCACCTTGAAATGGCGCTTATTAGCCACATTTACCTGCCCACCTCATTACTGTCATTGACGCCACCGTGAAATGGCGCTTATTAGCCACATTTCCCTGCCCACCTCATTACTGTCATTGACGCCACCTTGAAATGGCGCTTATTAGCCACATTTACCTGCCCACCTCATTACCTCATTACTGTCATTGACGCCACCTTGTAATGGCGCTTATTAGCCACATTTACCTACCCACCTCATTACCTTATTACTGTCATTGACGCCACCGTGAAATGGCCTTTATAATCCACATTTACCTGCCCACCTCATGTCCTCATTACTGTCATGACGCCACCGTGAAATGGCGCTTCTAAGCCACATTTACCTGCCCAACCTCATTACTGTCATTGACGCCACCGTGAAATGGCGTTTATTAGCCACATTTACCTGCCCACCTCATTACCTCATTACTGTCATTGACGCCACCGTGAAATGGGGCTTATTAGCCACATTTACCAGCCCAACCTTATTACTGTCATTGACGCCACCGTGAATTGGCGCTTCTAAGCCACATTTACCTGCCCACCTCATTACTGTCATTGACGCCACCGTGAAATGGCGCTTATTAGCCACATTTACCTGCCCACCTCATTACCTCATTACTGTCATTGACGCCACCGTGAAATGGCGTTTATTAGCCACATTTACCTGCCCACCTCATTACCTCATTACTGTCATTGACGCCACCGTGAAATGGCGCTTATTAGCCACATTTACCTGCCCAACCTCATTACTGTCATTGACGCCACCGTGAAATGGCGCTTATTAGCCACATTTACCTGCCAAACCTCATTACTGTCATTGACGCCACCGTGAAATGGCGCTTATTAGCCACATTTACCTTCCCACCTCATTACCTCATTACTGTCATTGACGCCACCGTGAAATGGCACTTATTAGCCACATTTACCTGCCCAACCTCATTACTGTCATTGACGCCACCGTGAAATGGCGCTTATTAGCCACATTTACCTGCCCACCTCATTAACCTCATTACTGTCATTGACGCCACCGTGAAATGGCGCTTATTGGCCTCATTTACCTGCCCACCTCATTACTGTCATTGACGCCACCGTGAAATGGCGCTTATTAGCCACATATACTTGCCCACCTCATTACCTCATTACTGTCATTGACGCCACCGTGAAATGGCGCTTATTAGCCACATTTACCTGCCCAACCTCATTACTGTCATTGACGCCACCGTGAAATGGCGCTTATTAGCCACATTTACCTGCCCAACCTCATTACTGTCATTGACGCCACCGTGAAATGGCGCTTATTAGCCACATTTTCCTGCCCACCTCATTACCTCATTACTGTTATTGACGCCACCGTGAAATGGCGCTTATTAGCCACATTTACCTGCCCACCTCATTACCTCATTACTGTCATTGACGCCACCGTGAAATGGCGTTTTTAGCCACATTTACCTGCCCAACCTCATTACTGTTATTGACGCCACCGTGAAATGGCGCTTATTAGCCACATTTACCTGCCCACCTCATTACCTCATTACTGTCATTGACGCCACCATGAAATGGCGTTTATTAGCCACATTTACCTGCCCACCTCATTACTGTCATTGACGCCACCGTGAAATGGCGCTTATTAGCCACATTTACCTGCCCACCTCATTACTGTCATTGACGCCATCGTGAAATGGTGCTTATTAACCACATTTACCTGCCCACCTCATTACTGTCATTGACGCCAGCATGAAATAGCGCTTATTAGCCACATTTACCTGCCCACCTCATTACCTCATTACTGTCTTTGACGCCACCGTGAAATGGTGCTTATTAGCCTCATTTACCTGCCCACCACATTACTGTCATTGACGCCACCGTGAAATGGCGCTTATTAGCCACATTTACCTGCCCACCTCATTACCTTATTACTGTCATTGACGCCACCGTGAAATGGGGCTTATTAGCCACATTTACCTGCCCAACCTCATTACTGTCATTGACGCCACTGTGAAATTGCGCTTATTAGCCACATTTACCTGCCCAACCTCATTACTGTCATTGACGCCACTATGAAATGGCGCTTATTAGCCACATTTACCTGCCCACCTCATTAACCTCATTACTGTCATTGACGCCACCATGAAATGGGGCTTATTAGCCACATTTACCTGCCCAACCTCATTACTGTCATTGACGCCACTGTGAAATTGCGCTTATTAGCCACATTTACCTGCCCAACCTCATTACTGTCATTGACGCCACTATGAAATGGCGCTTATTAGCCACATCTACCTGCCCACCTCATTACTGTCATTGACGCCACCGTGAAATGGCGCTTATTAGCCACATTTACCTGCCCACCTCATTACCTTATTACTGTCATTGACGCCACCGTGAAATTGCGCTTATTAGCCACATTTACCTGCCCACCTCATTAACCTCATTACTGTCATTGACGCCACCGTGAAATGGCGCTTATTGGCCTCATTTACCTGCCCACCTCATTACTGTCATTGACGCCACCGTGAAATGGCGCTTATTAGCCACATTTACCTGCCCACCTCATTACCTCATTACTGTCATTGACGCCACCGTGAAATGGCGCTTATTAGCCACATTTACCTGCCCAACCTCATTACTGTCATTGACGCCACCGTGAAATGGCGCTTATTAGCCACATTTACCTGCCCAACCTCATTACTGTCATTGACGCCACCGTGAAATGGCGCTTATTAGCCACATTTACCTGCCCACCTCATTACCTCATTACTGTTATTGACGCCACCGTGAAATGGCGCTTATTAGCCACATTTACCTGCCCACCTCATTACCTCATTACTGTCATTGACGCCACCGTGAAATGGCGTTTTTAGCCACATTTACCTGCCCAACCTCATTACTGTTATTGACGCCACCCTGAAATGGCGCTTATTAGCCACATTTACCTGCCCAACCTCATTACTGTCATTGACGCCACCGTGAAAGGGCGCTTATTAGCCACATTTACCTGCCCACCTCATTACCTCATTACTGTCATTGACGCCTCCATGAAATGGCGTTTATTAGCCACATTTATCTGCCCACCTCATTACTGTCATTGACGCCACCATGAAATGGCGTTTATTAGCCACATTTACCTGCCCACCTCATTACTGTCATTGACGCCACCGTGAAATGGCGCTTATTAGCCACATTTACCTGCCCACCTCATTACTGTCATTGACGCCACCGTGAAATGGTGCTTATTAACCACATTTACCTGCCCACCTCATTACTGTCATTGACGCCACCGTGAAATGGTGCTTATTAACCACATTTACCTGCCCACCTCATTACCTCATTACTGTCATTGACGCCACCATGAAATAGCGCTTATTAGCCACATTTACCTGCCCACCTCATTACCTCATTACTGTCTTTGACGCCACCGTGAAATGGTGCTTATTAGCCTCATTTACCTGCCCACCACATTACTGTCATTGACGCCACCGTGAAATGGCGCTTATTAGCCACATTTACCTGCCCACCTCATTAACCTCATTACTGTCATTGACGCCACCATGAAATGGGGCTTATTAGCCACATTTACCTGCCCAACCTCATTACTGTCATTGACGCCACTGTGAAATTGCGCTTATTAGCCACATTTACCTGCCCAACCTCATTACTGTCATTGACGCCACTATGAAATGGCGCTTATTAGCCACATTTACCTGCCCACCTCATTACCTCATTACTGTCATTGACGCCACCGTGAAATGGCGCTTATTAGCCACATTTACCTGCCCACCTCATTACCTCATTACTGTCATTGACGCCACCGTGAAATGGGGCTTATTAGCCTCATTTACCTGCCCACCTCATTACTGTCATTGACGCCACCGTGAAATGGTGCTTATTAACCACATTTACCTGCCCACCTCATTACCTCATTACTGTCATTGACGCCACCATGAAATAGCGCTTATTAGCCACATTTACCTGCCCACCTCATTACCTCATTACTGTCTTTGACGCCACCGTGAAATGGTGCTTATTAGCCTCATTTACCTGCCCACCTCATTAACCTCATTACTGTCATTGACGCCACCGTGAAATGGCGCTTATTAGCCACATTTACCTGCCCACCTGATTAACCTCATTACTGTCATTGACGCCACCATGAAATGGCGTTTATTAGCCACATTTACCTGCCCACCTTATTACTGTCATTGACGCCACCGTGAAATGGCGCTTATTAGCCACATTTACCTGCCCACCTCATTACCTCATTACTGTCATTGACGCCACCGTGAAATAGGGCTTATTAGCCACATTTACCTGCCCAACCTCATTACTGTCATTGACGCCACTGTGAAATGGCGCTTATTAGCCTCATTTACCTGCCCAACCTCATTAACCTTATTACTGTCATTGACGCCACCGTGAAATGGCGTTTATTAGCCACATTTACCTGCCCACCTCATTACTGTCATTGACGCCACCGTGAAATGGCGCTTATTAGCCACATTTACCTGCCCACCTCATTACTGTCATTGACGCCACCGTGAAATGGCGCTTATTAGCCACATTTACCTGCCCACCTCATTACCACATTACTGTCATTGACGCCACCTTGTAATGGCGCTTATTAGCCACATTTACCTACCCACCTCATTACCTTATTACTGTCATTGACGCCACCGTGAAATGGCCTTTATAAGCCACATTTACCTGCCCACCTCATTACTGTCATTGACGCCACCGTGAAATGGCGCTTATTAGCCACATTTCCCTGCCCACCTCATTACTGTCATTGACGCCACCTTGAAATGGCGCTTATTAGCCACATTTACCTGCCCACCTCATTACCTCATTACTGTCATTGACGCCACCTTGTAATGGCGCTTATTAGCCACATTTACCTACCCACCTCATTACCTTATTACTGTCATTGACGCCACCGTGAAATGGCCTTTATAAGCCACATTTACCTGCCCACCTCATGTCCTCATTACTGTCATGACGCCACCGTGAAATGGCGCTTATTAGCCACATTTACCTGCCCACCTCATTACCTCATTACTGTCATTGACGCCACCGTGAAATGGGGCTTATTAGCCACATTTTCCTGCCCAACCTCATTATTGTCATTGACGCCACCGTGAAATGGCGCTTCTAAGCCACATTTACCTGCCCAACCTCATTACTGTCATTGACGCCACCGTGAAATGGCGTTTATTAGCCACATTTACCTGCCCACCTCATTACCTCATTACTGTCATTGACGCCACCGTGAAATGGGGCTTATTAGCCACATTTACCTGCCCAACCTTATTACTGTCATTGACGCCACCGTGAATTGGCGCTTCTAAGCCACATTTACCTGCCCACCTCATTACTGTCATTGACGCCACCGTGAAATGGCGCTTATTAGCCACATTTACCTGCCCACCTCATTACCTCATTACTGTCATTGACGCCACCGTGAAATGGCGTTTATTAGCCACATTTACCTGCCCACCTCATTACCTCATTACTGTCATTGACGCCACCGTGAAATGGCGCTTATTAGCCACATTTACCTTCCCACCTCATTACCTCATTACTGTCATTGACGCCACCGTGAAATGGCACTTATTAGCCACATTTACCTGCCCAACCTCATTACTGTCATTGACGCCACCGTGAAATGGCGCTTATTAGCCACATTTACCTGCCCACCTCATTAACCTCATTACTGTCATTGACGCCACCGTGAAATGGCGCTTATTGGCCTCATTTACCTGCCCACCTCATTACTGTCATTGACGCCACCGTGAAATGGCGCTTATTAGCCACATATACCTGCCCACCTCATTACCTCATTACTGTCATTGACGCCACCGTGAAATGGCGCTTATTAGCCACATTTACCTGCCCAACCTCATTACTGTCATTGACGCCACCGTGAAATGGCGCTTATTAGCCACATTTACCTGCCCAACCTCATTACTGTCATTGACGCCACCGTGAAATGGCGCTTATTAGCCACATTTACCTGCCCACCTCATTACCTCATTACTGTTATTGACGCCACCGTGAAATGGCGCTTATTAGCCACATTTACCTGCCCACCTCATTACCTCATTACTGTCATTGACGCCACCGTGAAATGGCGTTTTTAGCCACATTTACCTGCCCAACCTCATTACTGTTATTGACGCCACCCTGAAATGGCGCTTATTAGCCACATTTACCTGCCCAACCTCATTACTGTCATTGACGCCACCGTGAAATGGCGCTTATTAGCCACATTTACCTGCCCACCTCATTACCTCATTACTGTCATTGACGCCACCATGAAATGGCGTTTATTAGCCACATTTATCTGCCCACCTCATTACTGTCATTGACGCCACCATGAAATGGCGTTTATTAGCCACATTTACCTGCCCACCTCATTACTGTCATTGACGCCACCGTGAAATGGCGCTTATTAGCCACATTTACCTGCCCACCTCATTACTGTCATTGACGCCACCGTGAAATGGTGCTTATTAACCACATTTACCTGCCCACCTCATTACTGTCATTGACGCCACCATGAAATAGCGCTTATTAGCCACATTTACCTGCCCACCTCATTACCTCATTACTGTCTTTGACGCCACCGTGAAATGGTGCTTATTAGCCTCATTTACCTGCCCACCACATTACTGTCATTGACGCCACCGTGAAATGGCGCTTATTAGCCACATTTACCTGCCCACCTCATTAACCTCATTACTGTCATTGACGCCACCATGAAATGGCGTTTATTAGCCACATTTACCTGCCCACCTTATTACTGTCATTGACGCCACCGTGAAATGGCGCTTATTAGCCACATTTACCTGCCCACCTCATTACCTTATTACTGTCATTGACGCCACCGTGAAATGGGGCTTATTAGCCACATTTACCTGCCCAACCTCATTACTGTCATTGACGCCACTGTGAAATTGCGCTTATTAGCCACATTTACCTGCCCAACCTCATTACTGTCATTGACGCCACTATGAAATGGCGCTTATTATCCACATTTACCTGCCCACCTCATTACCTCATTACTGTCATTGACGCCACCGTGAAATGGCGCTTATTAGCCACATTTACCTGCCCACCTCATTACCTCATTACTGTCATTGACGCCACCGTGAAATGGGGCTTATTAGCCTCATTTACCTGCCCACCTCATTACTGTCATTGACGCCACCGTGAAATGGTGCTTATTAACCACATTTACCTGCCCACCTCATTACCTCATTACTGTCATTGACGCCACCATGAAATAGCGCTTATTAGCCACATTTACCTGCCCACCTCATTACCTCATTACTGTCTTTGACGCCACCGTGAAATGGTGCTTATTAGCCTCATTTACCTGCCCACCACATTACTGTCATTGACGCCACCGTGAAATGGCGCTTATTAGCCACATTTACCTGCCCACCTCAATAACCTCATTACTGTCATTGACGCCACCATGAAATGGCGTTTATTAGCCACATTTACCTGCCCACCTTATTACTGTCATTGACGCCACCGTGAAATGGCGCTTATTAGCCACATTTACCTGCCCACCTCATTACCTCATTACTGTCATTGACGCCACCGTGAAATGGGGCTTATTAGCCACATTTACCTGCCCAACCTCATTACTGTCATTGACGCCACCGTGAAATGGCGCTTATCAGCCACATTTACCTGCCCAACCTCATTACTGTCATTGACGCCACCGTGAAATGGCGCTTATTAGCAACATTTACCTGCCCACCTCATTACCTCATTACTGTCATTGACGCCACCGTGAAATGGCGCTTATTAGCCACATTTACCTGCCCACCTCATTACCTCATTACTGTCATTGACGCCACCGTGAAATGGGGCTTATTAGCCTCATTTACCTGCCCAACCTCATTACTGTCATTGACGCCACCGTGAAATGGCGCTTATTAGCCACATTTACCTGCCTACCACATTACTGTCATTGACGCCACCGTGAAATGGCGCTTATGCCCGATTCTGTTACATGATGGCGCTTGTGTCCGTAAGAAAGACGGGATCTCGCGGCGAATGAGGAGGACGGCGCATGCGCAGGATTCAGAAGCGCCGTCCCGGCAACTGAGCCGGCTGTCAATTACAGAGCATAGAGGAGGGGTTAGGGCAGGGGAGGTACAGCCAGAGGTGAGGGAAGTAATACCCCCTTGACGTGTTGCGTGACTGTTGGAGCACGAAATGTGAACTTTATAAGACGATTTTTTAAAGAATAAACAGCGCAGGAAAGCGGCAGTAACATGGATAAGAACACACTGAAGATAATCTATAAGGTACTGTTGCTAGTTTATAAAGTGAAAATGAGGTGAAAGGTTCGCTTTAAATACTGCTGTTATATTCTGGTTTTAAAAAAAAGACATTTTGTGCAAGACACTACATTTGCGGCCTTTGCTGCATTTGTCACAGTCCAATACAAGCGTTAAATACTGCAGTTACATTCTGGTTTTAAAAAAAACATCCATTTTGTCCTAGATACTACATTTGGGGCCTTTGCTGCATTTGTGACAGTCCAATACAAACAGTCAATACTGCTTTTACATTGTTGGTTGACAAATTAACATTTTTTGTGACAGTGAATTAATTGTATAAAATTCGCCTGTCACACTGTTGTGTGACCTCAAGAAATGTTTCCTCTTTTATGACACTGGAACTGCCTTACTGTCAGTGAACTAATTGTTGACTATTGGCGGTTACATTATCGCCTGATATAAACCATCTGTTAGTTTGGTGGGTGAATGCAAAGAATGAGCGTCAAATAAGGGTGCTGCTGGTGTTGGTGGAGCTCCTGTTGCAGGGAGAGGACGTGGTCGATCTGTGACCGCTACACGCACAAGTGAAACACCTTCCTCAGGTGCGAGTAGGTGACAGAACCTTCAGCGTTATTTGGTAGCGCCGAATGCAGCTCTACGAATGGTGAGGCCAGAACAACTACAGGCGATAGTAGATAGTAGATGAGTACATGGTAGAATTAGCGCAGCACGTCTCGGATGATGACGAAACACAGGTGCCAACTGCTGTGACTTTCTGCAGTGTGCAGACCGACAAAGAGGGCAGGGGTAAAGACTGGGTGGAAGACGATGAGGTCCTCGACCCCACATGGAATCAAGGTCATGTGAGTGACCTGTGTAGTTCAGAGGAAGAGGAGGTGGTCGCACAGAAAAAGAGGGAGCAGGGTGCAAAAGCGGAGCGGCCGTCCCCTAGACAGTATGCCTGCTACTGTCCACCGCACCAAGGGACCGAGCAAACAAAAGCCAGCTCCAAGGAGATCCCTGGCATTGCATTTCTTCAGACAATGTGCTGATGACAAAGACACGAGTGGTTTGCACGCTGTGCAATCAGAACCTGAAGCGAGGTATAAACGTTCTCAACCTGAGCACAACCTGCATGACCAGGCATCTAAGTGCAAAGCACGAGCTACAGTAGAGTAGACACCTCAAAAACCAAGAAAGGTCTCCGGCTCCTCCTGCTTCCTTTTCTGCTGCAGTCTCAGCCTCTTCATCCACCTCTGGAGTGACAGTGGCACCTGCCACCTCACAAACAGAGGATGTGCCAGCAACGCCACCACCTGGGTCTCCAAGCATCTCTACAATGTCCCATGGAAGCGTTCAGCTGTCTATCTCCCAAACACTGGAGCGAAAGAGGAAGTACCCCCCTACCCACCCGTGATCCCTAGCCCTGAATGCCAGCATTTCAAAATTCCTGACCTTTGAATTGCTGTCATTCCGTCTGGTGGAGACGGAGAGTTTTAAAAGCCTTATGGCGGTGGCTGTCCCACAATATGTCGTTCCCAGCCACCACTACTTTTCCAGGTGAGCCATCCCTTCCCTGCACAACCAAGTGGGGGACAAAATCAGGTGTGCACTGCGCAATGCCATCTGTGGCAAGGTCCACCTAACTACAGATACGTGTACCAGTAAGCACGGTCAGGGACGTTATATCTCCCTAACAGCACACTGGGTAAATGCAGTGGTGGCTGGGCCTGAGGCGGATAGCAGTTTGGCGCATGTCCATCCACCACCGAGGATTGCAAGGCGTTTCTCTTTGCCTCCTGTTGCTTCCTCCTCCTACTCCGCTTCCTCATCCTCTACCGCCTCCTCATCCGGTCAGAGTAACACCTTCACCACCAACTTCAGCACAGCCAGGGGTAAACGACAGCAGGCAGTTTTAAAACTTATCTGTTTGGGGGACAAACCCCACACTGCGCAGGAGCTGTGGACAGGCATGGAACAACAGACTGATGAGTGGTTGGTGCCAGTGAGCCTCAAGCCCGGCCTGGTAGTGTGCGATAATGGGCAAAATCTCGTAGCAGCTCTGGGCCTAGCCGGTTTGACGCACATCCCTTGCCTGGAGCATATTCTGAATTTGGTGGTGCTGAAATTCAATAAAAATTACCCCAATATGTCAGCTGCTGAAGAAAGTGCGGGCCGTCTGTGCGTGCTTTCGGCGTTCTTACCCTGCTGCTGCTCGCCTGTCAACGCTGCAGCGTAACTTCGGCCTTCTCGCTCACCGCCTCATTTGTGACGTGCCCACAAGGAACTCCACCTTGCACATTCTGGGCAGACTGTGCGAGCAGCAGCAGGCGATAGTGGAGTTTCAGCTGCAGCACGCACGGGTGAGTCGCTCTGCGGAAAAGCACCAATTCACCACCAATGAGAGGACCTCCATGCGAGACCTGTGTGCCTTGTTGTGCTGTTTCGAGTACTCCACCAACATGGCCAGTACCGAAGACGCCGTTCTCAGCGTTACTATACCACTTCTATGCCTCCTTGAAAAAACGCTTCGGGCGATGATGGAAGAGGATTTGGCACAGGAGGAGGAGGAAAAAGGATAATTTACAAGGGTTTCAGGCCAGTCATTCACAAGTGGCTCCGAGGGTGGGTTCCTGCACCAACATACGCCAGGTACACAATTGTCCAGCCAGGGCACAGTTCTGGAGTATGATGAGGTGGAGGATGAGGAGATGGAGGAGGAGGAACCATGTTCACAGCAGGGTGGCACCCAAACCAGCTCATGGCCATCACTGCTGCATGGCTGGGGGGATACAGAGGACACAGACGATACACCTCCCACAGAGGCCAGCTTGTCGTTGCCTCTGGGCAACCTGGCACACACGAGCGGATACATGCTGCAGTGTCTGCGCAATGACCGCCGAGTTGGCCACATTCTAACTTGTGCTGATCACTGGGTGGCCACACTGCTGGATCCCTGTTGCAAGGACAACGTACCATCCTTAATTCCGTCACTGTAGCGTGATCGTAAGAAGCGTGAGTACAAGCGCACGCTGGTAGACGCTCTGCTGGTGGCATTCCCACCTGACAGCGGGGGCACAGTGGAAGCACAAGGCGAAGGCAGAGGAGGAGGAAGAGGTCACTAACGCAGCTGGGGCACCGCCAGCACCTCAGAAGGCAGGGTTAGCATGGCCAAAATGTGGAAAAGCTTTGTCAGCATGCCACAACAACCAGCACCACCAGCTGTTTTGGAACGTCTTAGCAGGAGGGAGGATTTCAGCAACATGGTGGAGCAGTATGTGTGCACACGCCTACACGTACTGACTGATGGATCTGCCCCCTTCAACTTCTGGGTCTCCAAGCCAGTGTATTGTCTGAACGTGTGTTTAGCACAGCAGGGGGCGTTATCACAGACAAGCGCAGCCGCCTGTCCACAGCCAATGTGGACAAGCTCACGTTCATTAAAATGAACCAGGCATGGATCCCACAGGACTTGTCCGTACCTTGTGCAGATTAGACATGCATACCGACCTCAACCAGCCATTGTTATACTCCAGCGCACTTTCTCATTTTTGTATTTTTTTATATTTCCCAATGTTTTGGGGTGTACCCTAATTTAAACAAAAAAGTTAAATAAAATGAAAACCAAAAACCAGTGTAGGCTACCTCCTCCTCCACCGCCACTTCCACCTACACCGCTACGTCCACCGCCTCCTCAACCTCCTACTCCATATGGACCTCCACCTCCTAGATCAAGATTATTATTTTATGTTATTTTAAGTCATTTCACTAATTTGTCTGATACATTCTTGGGTGACATAATCCAAATTTTTGGCTGTGATATACCCCTGCTCTACATTGTGAACAGGGAAATACATTTCACTAATTTGTCTGTTACATTGTTGGGTGACATTCCAAAATTTGTGGCTGTGATATACCCCTGCTCTAACTAGTGGACAGGGAAATACATTTTACTAATTTGTCAGTTACATTGTCAGGTGAAATGCACCAATTTTTGGCTGTTATATACCCCTGCTCTACATTGTGGACAGGGAAATACATTTCACTAATTCGTCTATTACATTAATGGGTGACAAATGCTCATATTTTGTGCTAGAAAGTACATTTGTGGCCTACACTGAATTTAGGACAGTAAGAATGGTGAGGCCAGAGCAAGTACGAATTGTGAGGCCAGAGTTAGTAGATTGGGTGGCTGACAGTGCCTCCATTTCCTTCACATTGTCTACCACCCAGTCCCCTGCTGAAAGATCAGAGTTGGCACCTACAGCCCATGACAATCTGTCTTTCAACTCACCCCCTTGCAAATCAGGCAAGCAGTCTGAGCCCCAAGTCATGCAGCAGTCTCTTATGCTTTTTGATGACTCTGCTGGCAGGGTTTCCGTGGGCCATCCACATAGCCCTGCACCAGAACTGGAAAAGATTGAGTGCACTGATGCCCAAACAACTTATGTTCCAGGATAAGAACATGAGAAGACCACTTCAGCACATCTCTCTTGATGACAAAACACAGGTGCCAACTGCTGCACCTTTCTGCAGTCTGCAGACCGACAAGGAGGGCAGGGTTAAAAAGTGGGTGGAAGATGATATGGAGGATGATGAGGTACTAGACCCCACATGGAATCAAGCTCATGCGAGTGACGTGTGCAGTTTGGAGAAAGAGGCGGTAGTCGCACAGAGGCACCAGCACAGCAAAAGAGGGAGCAGGGTGGAAAAGTGTCTGTTACATTCTTCGGTGACATTTTACCATATTTGCCGTGAATAAACCCCTGCTCTGCATAGGTAACAGGGACCTAAATTTCAAAAAATCGTCTGTTACATTCTCAGGGGATATTTTACCATTTTTGCCGTTTACAAACCCCTGCTCTGAATAGGTGACAGGGAGCAAATTTTTGTAAAATCGTCTGTTCAAATGTTGGGTTACATGAACCCAGTTTTGTAGTAAATAAGCCCCTGCTCTGCATAGTTGACAGGGACCAAAATTTAAAAAAATCATCTGTTCCATTGGTCGGTGACATTAACCCATTTTTGCCGTTTAAAAACCCTTGCTCTACATAGGTGACAGGGACTTAAATTTCTAAAATTTGTCTTTATTTGACGCGCGCCCCCTCCTTTCATTTGATCCTTCTGCTTTAATAACTTGTCCCACATTTACGCTCAATCACATTTTAGCCATTGACCTCCCTTGTATGTGATATCCCTTTCTCATGCTCCCTCTCCGGCATGGAACCCTGATTCCCCGATACCCGTGATCACCATGGTAGGCGCAGAAAAAAACATTGAAAGTTGATAGAGAAGATACCCAATTGGATCGTGGACGTCACGGGGGCATGCGACATGGTGGAGCAGTATGTGTGCACACACCTACATGTACTGAATGATGGGTCTGCCACCTTCAACTTCTGGGTCTCCAAATTGGGCATGTGGCCTGAGCTTGCCCTTTACGCCTTGGAGGTGCTGGCCTGCCCTGCAGCCAGTATATTGTCTGAACATTTGTTTAGCATAGCAGGAGGGAGTTATCAAAGAGAAGCGCAGCCGCCTATCCACAGCCACATAGACATGTATACCGGCTTCACCTAGCCATTGTTGTACTCCAGCGCACTTTTTCTTTGTTTTATTTTCTCAATTTCCCAATGTTTTGGGGTCTACCCAAATTTGAACAAAAAAATTATATTATAAAATAAAATATAAAACAAAAACAAAAACCAGTGTTGGCTACCTCCTCCTCCTCCACTGCCGTTTCCACCTACACCACCAAATCCACCACCTCCTCAACCTCCTACTCCATATAGACCACCTCCTCCTAGATCAAGATTATTATTTTATATTTTTACATATTTTTGGTTATTTTAAGTAATTTACCTATCCACATTTGTTTTCAGAGCACTTGCCATGCTATTAACAACATTTTGCTGCCATTTTCAGCCCTCTAGCCCTTTCCATGACTTTTTTAGAGCCATTTTAGTGCTCAAAAGTTCGGGTCCCCATTGACTTCAATGGGGTTCGGGGTCAAGTTCGGGTCAAGTTCGGGTCCCAAACTCAAACTTTTTTGTGAAGTTCGGCCAAACCCGTCGAAATCCAGGTGTCCGCTCAACTGTACTAAGGAGGTCAGCTCACAGATGCTGTATTAGGCCTCTTGCACACGACCGTAGTGCTTCCGTGGCCGTGTTGTGGGCCGCATACGGCCGTTCTGCAATACACGGGGAATCAGCCTTGTGCATTCCAAATCACGATGCGGACCCATTCACTTGAATGGGTCCACAATTCGGGAGATGCGGTGCAGAATGGAAGCACAGAACGGAACCCCACAAAAGCACTACGGAGTGCTTCCATGGTGTTTCATTCCATGCTTACGTTGCACAAAAAAATAGAAATCATTTTATCTTTTTGCGGAACGGACGGAACGCGGAGAGATTTTAAAGGGCATCTGATTTGTACCTATTAAACTGGATAACCTGTTGCATGTGCGCCTTGCAGATGAAGACATCTGGGTGGGTCCCATGTTCATACTGTATGTGCCTGTATTGCTGAGATGATGTTTTCATTTAAACAAATGATCCTCTAGGAGCAACGGGGGCTTTGCTGTTACACCTAGAGGCTCAGCTCTCTCTGCAACTGTCTCGTCCTCTGCACTTTGATTGACAGAGCCAGGCAGGTATATTCATGTTTACACCACTTGACCCTGTCAAAGTGCTACGGATACCGCAGTTACAGAGAGATCTGAGCATCTACACAGCAACACCCCTGCTGCTCCTAGAGGCTCATTTGCAGATATTAAAACTAACTTTTTCTCAGCAATGCAGCTACATATGAACATGGGACCAACACAGATGTCTTCAGCTGCCAAGCGCATATGTAACAGGTCAGTCAGTCTCGGAGGTACAAATCTGCTGACAGATGCCCTTTAACATCTGATACATTTTGCACACCTTTAAATATAATACTTTTATCTAAACAATATGCCACATTTGATAAATTTAGTACAACTTACAGCAATTCAGACTTAAGAAAAGCTGTCTTAAAGCTGTCCCCTCTTTTAAGTTTAAACAAATATTTCTTTGAAATGTTTCTGTGCTTTGCATGACATAATTGATAATTATGGAAATGTAAACTAAATATTAATTTAATAAAATATTAAAGTTTTAGCATTAAAATATATTGGTTTATTAACATGTACCTAAAGTAAGAATTGGTTTATAAACAGTTTTATTACAATGGCCCTGATTTAACATGCCTTTACTCCAGAATCCTGTCTCCAAAAAGTCACAAAATGGGGCTTTTGCTATTTTTTGGTTCACTTGTGCAAAAAGATTTGTGACTTTTTTGCATTTCAACACCATTCATTCCAGTTTTTAAATACGGGTGGGAAAGAAGAAGTGGTTAGTTATGTTAATGAGTTTCATTTCATATTTATCACTGAGACTTTATTTAAAAAGTCATAATCTCACTCCAGTAAGGGGATGGAGTAGGGAAACTGGATATATCAAAATTTATAATGTGTGACATTTGTTAAATGTGCATAATGACTTTGTTAGCTTTGGCATGTCACTGTTATCTGACTATACAACAAAAAGTATATTGAAAATTGTGTGGGGGCTGATCTAATATAAGAACTAAATAATGTTGTTAGATTAGACAGAGAAAAATTGCACTTTACTTCTTTCATGTAAGAATAAAAATGACATAATGTGTAATCTAATACAAGCCATTTTATCTATTTTATTGACTAAGCAGTTAAAAAAAAAAAAAGATGAATGTTTGTAGGAAAAAAGTTGCTCAAAAATATCTATCATTGGGTATTCAAATTTAGTAAATAAATCTCCAGATCATTCATATACTATAATTTAAAAAAAGCTAACACAAAATAATATTAGAAAGAAATAGAAATAAAAAAATATTAATTAGAAACATAATCTGAACCAGAAATCTGAAATCTCACATGCTGTATTAAACCAAATATAACTAAAGCTAGAAAGTGTTAATTGCCTGATACATTTATGTACAGATACATACTATAGGTGAAAAAAAATCACAATAAAAAGATGCATAAAGTTTGCATTGTTTGTCTTTAATGAATGAAGAAAAAAAAAAAGAGATGAAGAAATAAGCCTTGAAATATTGATCCCATTGTCACTTACATATCTGTAGGGCATTGCAATAAAACATTGAAATAATATTGTGAAAAAGAAAAGAGGATTCCTTCCATCAACATTAGCCCCCTGGGACCATGTTGATACAAATACAGTAAATTTGCTACACTTGTTGCTATGGTAACACACATTATGTGCAGACCAATGTCATAATCATAGCCTTGAGTTATATGATAAATTGTTGGGGCTGTTTCACACCTACTCCATTTTCAAGAATATATTAGTCTTTAAATTGCTTTTGTTCATTAGTATTACAATAAAAGAATCTATATAATCAATCTTTTATTTTAAACTTGTCACCAAATACTAAATACACACAATGAAGCACAATCTATATTTTGTGTAGTATAATTAATTAGTTACAAGTATATAAGATATATATATATATATATATTAGAGTTGAGCGGACACCTAGATGTTCGGATTCGAAAATAGAGTACTGAACAAAGTAGCAATACAATTGGAAAGAGAGATTAATGACATACAAACATTCCGCTCCCATACAGAGTTTACTAATCAGGAAGCTAAACTTCAAAAAAATATAGAATTTTTACAAAGTGAAGTTAAAGAAAGGAAACATCGTAAATACAACAGGGACAAAGGGGATTTTGAAATAGGGAAGATCTATGTGAAAAATACCTATACAGATTATCAAAATAATTACACGAGAAATCGTGCCGAATATACTGACATCTCGGAGTCAGAAGTGTCAGAGTCAGAAGGTAGCACCTCCAACTATAAGCCAGGGAACAAATGTAGGGGAAAGAACAGATATAATTCCACACAGAGGAGAAATAGATATAATCCGAACGAAAATTCAAAATGTCCAAATTCTACATTCACAAATCAAGGGGGAATGCAGAGTGGAGGGGATGGGCAGCCATTATCACAATCGCTGCCCTCCTGTCCACAACCACCTCAGACCCCCAGTGGGGGGCTAATTGTCACTACGGAAAAACTGTGCTTTCCCTTAGTGCTGGATGCAGTGTTTTTTTTCACAAAATAATAACTACTGATGTCCAGAGGACTAATATACACTTATTAATCCAGCACCTATTCCAAGTTACCTAATACTTAACTTTTATTTGTATATTGGTAAAACGAATTGCTACCTTAACTATATCTTAAAATTGCAGTGCGTTACAGTCCTCACTTGTCTATTAGAGTACTATAGTGTTATGCAGCATCCCCTTCCTGTGGGGTACAGGTCACTCCTAATCACCACTGATGCTGCTGGCTGCGCGCTGCCAGCATGCTCAACATTCAGTGTGCGATTCCCCTTATGCTGTTTGGGGCTGTAAACTGCACTGTATTAAAACTAAAGCCTCACGCTGCCCCCCGACATGTTTCGCCGTTACCGGCGTCTTCAGGGGTTAGGGCAGAGTGTGCGCGTGTCTCCTCCCGGATGGTTTATAAGACCTTTGTTAGTGATGTCATCAATGTGTGTTTCACTTGTGGGCGTGATTGAGGCCTCTGATGCGGCTCTGTTAGGTGTAATGCCGGACCTACTTCCTTCCGGCGACTCCTCTCATCCACATTCGACCCGTGATTCGCATGTCATCATCTCAACGCGCCGCATCTGTGCTAGGGACCAGAGTTTCCCACTGCGCATGCCTGTGGACTTGGTTCGCGGCACCTAAGGTAAAACCTGTGCTGCTCATGGCGCATGCTCAAGAACATAGAGAGTTAGTGGAGCCTGTTTAACTGCGCATGTCCGTCGGTTTCATACATCGGCGCTCCGCTTCCACCTACTATATTTGCCACGGCGCACGCTCAGGGACTTAGAATTATATTGAGTCCACCCTATTGTTTTAGTTATGGTTACGCTTGTCACGGCGGATGCTCAGGGACTTAATCGTCGGCGTTATGGATCCTGCTTTGCTCATCTATCCTGGCCAATCTACTATGTAAGTTTATCTGCGTCCAAGATCCTTGTCGTTTTTGCTGCTATGGCCCTATATATTATCTTATATTCACACTCTCCTGGTTCTGATCCAATTCCCTTCTATGTTTTTAGCCCATCCTACATTGGCACTTCTCACCATACTCATCCCGATACTGTGACCTTCAGGATGGTGATATTTATATCTAGGTGGACCTATAGGGTGGGGACATTAGTCTGGGAACCAGTGCCCCAGACTACTTCTAAATTGCTTCCACTATTTTGCTGTGGTACCCTCATCCCATACTTGGGCTGGGTATCCCTACTTGACTTTGTCTTCTTGTTTCCAATTCTATTATCCAATGGTGATGTTTCTTATCCTGTTAGGTGCTTTGGTACTGTTCAATATCCAGATTTACCTCTCAGTAGTTTTACTAAGAGATGAAACTAACTGGGATTTATAAATAATTAGGTCTATCAGGATATATCTTGCTGTTACGAATATACCATCATTCCATTGGCTAATGTCCCAGTCATCAATGACATTCATCTGTTATTTTTTATTTTTGTTTATTTAGTATGTGCTCATTGAGGAGTTCTGCCCAGTGGTAGTGGGTTCATGTTTGATTATATAGTTTACCAATCACAGTCATTGTTCTACGGTCTAGTGGGTAGACGTTTATACTGGTGAGCTATGTGTTTCCCAGCCTCCATTGGGTTCGTCCCACTACCCATACTCACCTCCTAACTTGTAAGATAGATTCATGGTGTTGATGGCCAATCACTATTTGGCCTCTATCAAAGTCCATGTTTTAGCCCATCAGTTGCTCTAGGTTTTTTCCTCCCTAGAGGCCTCCTTATTTTCGTTTAATACTATTGTTTATTGATTTCTAGGTCTTCCATCCGGTAGGTTGCTCCATTCGCTTTTATATATTTTTCTTTTGCCATTGTACATGTATTATTTGGATTTTAATTTGTTTATCATTTTTTTCTCTAGGTCGGTTCCTATCTACAAGAAGGACGAATACGTGAACCCTTCGTTGAGGCCCTTAGCAGCCAGGCTGTCAAGCAGGTAAATCCACTTTGTCTCCTCCTGTTGGAGTTTTTTGTCTAGATCTCCTTTTCTTGGGCCTGATTTCACTCTCATCAGTCCCCAGAATTTGAAGTCTGTACTTTTACCTCTGTGTTTCTCTCTCATGTGTCTGGCTAGGCTGGTGTCTTCTCCAGTATTGATGCTGCTCAGGTGTCTCGAGATACGTCTTCTTAATTCCTGAGTTGTCTTCCCAACATATAGTTTGGGGCATTCGCATTTGATAACATACACAACTCCTTTTGTTTTACAATTAATATAGTCTCTTATTTCATAGTTTTTTCCATTCGTTGGATTTGTGAAAGTTTTTGTCACTTTCATCCTACCGCAAAAGGTACAGTCTCCACATGGATTTGATCCCTTGTGGTTCAACCAGGTGGTTTTGGTAGCTGTTCTATTGGATTGATAGTGGCTGTGGACTAACATCTCTCTCAGGTTGCGTCCTCTTCTATATGTTACTGCTGGATATTCTGGTATCACTTGTTTTAGATCAGTGTCAGCTTGCAGAATGTGCCAGTGTCGTCTCAGGATTTGTTGTATGGCTCGATGTTCCGTATCATAGGTTCCTATGCAGCGTATGATCTTCTCACCTTGTTGTTGGGATTTCCCTGCCAGTAGGTCTAGCCTTGCTATCTTTTTTGCCTTTATTGTATGCTCTATGCAGGCATTTCTTGGAATATCCTCTGTCATAGAACCTTGAATATAATACCCTGCATTCTTTTTCAAATGCCTCCTCTGTGGAGCAGTTCCGCCTGGCTCTGAGGTACTGCCCCACAGGGATTCCTTTCTTCAGGGGTTCCGGATGAAAGCTTTGCCAGTGTAGCAGGTTATTTGTCGACGTTGGTTTGCGATATATTTCCGTTTGGATACTGCCGTCAGGTTGCAACGTGAGTTTGAGATCCAAGAAGTTCAAGGTGCTCGTGTGAATTTCAGCTGTAAATTTCATACCAATTTGGTTATCATTGAGTTGACTAACAAATTGGTGAAACTGTGTTGCAGTGCCATCCCAAAAAATTAAAATATCGTCTATATAACGACCCCAAAATAATATGTGTTGTGTGTAGTGTTCCATAGTGTCCGTGAATACTACTCTGTCCTCCCACCACCCTAAGAACAGATAGGCTAGGTGCACAGGTCGTGCCCATAGCGGTCCCAGTGATCTGTAAATAATATTTGCCATTGAACATAAAATAATTGTGCTCCAAAAAAAACTTTAATAGTGAAATAACAAACTCATTGTGCTCATAAAACTGTGTGCCTTTAGTGTTGAGATAGTGTTGGACTGCTTGTATTCCCAGATGGTGTTGGATACTCGTATATAATGCCTCTACATCGAGGCTGGCAATAAACGTATGTGGACCCACTTAGATCTCTTGCAGCCTGACGACAGTATCCTTAGTGTCTCTAAGGTACGATGGCAAGGTCCTCACGAAAGGTGAAATGACCTGTTCTACATATTCGCTAATGTTTTCGCATAGGCTTTGATTACCAGAGACTATGGGTCTCCCAGGGATAGGTTCCCTTTGCTTGTGAATTTTTGGGATAGCATAGAAGGTAGCTATAGTGGGCTGTGATCTTAACATAACCTTAAATTCTTCTTTTGTGATTAAATTCCTATCTTTGGCATTTTTTAAGAGTTTCTTTAGTTCCAGCACATATTTTACTGTGGGATCTGTACTCAGTTCTTTTATATGTGCCTTTCTCATTAAGCAATTTCATTATCATCTGTTCATAATATTTTCTCTCTAGGAGGACAATATTCCCTCCTTTGTCCGAAGGTTTGATGACAAGGTTGTCATTGTCTATTAGATCCCTCATTGCTTCCTGTTCTTCTATAGAGAGATTGCTATGCATATTTCTTTTTGATGCTTTGATCTTTTGTATATCCCTAGTGACCACGTCTACGAAGGTTTGTATGTTTGCATACTTCCCGAATGGGGGAGTGAATTTAAATCTAGGTGTCAAAGTGCTAAAAGGTGGCGTGGGGGCTATTTGTTCGCCTTCCCCTTCTCTCATTAATGACTCAAGGGTATCAACTGCTGCTCTTTCACATCTCTGCATCCTTTCAGTTGCATGCTCACTGGAATTAAATTCCTTGTGCAAGGCTAGTTTACGGGCGAACAAATTTATGTCTTTGATCCATAGAAAACAGTTGAAATATGGTGCTGGAGTGAATGACAACCCCTTTTGTATAAGACTTATGTGTGCTGGTTTTTCAATACCAGCTCAGTTTTATTAATGATCTGCATAGCTCCCTCACTGTTGATGCTCTGTGCTGAATTGACACCCAGATTTCCATCCTCCAACTCAGCTGTTATTACATTTAGATTTTCTGATTGTAACCCCATTTCTCTCTGTCTCTCAGTTGGACTCCCATTTTTAAAAAACCTTCTGATGTTAAATTTTGGGGTGGTTGAGTAATATTTGTGGACGTGGTCAATGAGGATAATTGCGGAAACTGTGAGTAGTATACTGGCAAATGTGACGCCTGTTCTTGATTCGCAAGACGGGTTGGATTCAGAGTGTTACTGGGATTTGTATTGCTGTTGGAGACAGGGTTTTTTGAGGGATTTTTCCTCTGTGAGTATGGTGGTCTACTTTTGGGTTTCCTCTTTGTATTGGTTTTGGCTTGTATATAATTCCCTTCTGCTTCAGAAACCTCTGACTCCGATATGTCTGTATACTCTCTCCAGTTTTCCCTTTGCTTATATGGGACCCATCCCCCTTGTTTTTTGGGGTAGATGTTCCCAGTATCAAAGTCTTTCTTATCTCTATTGTATTTCCTATGCTTGCGTTCTTTAATTTCTCCTTGGAGACTCTCTACATTTTTTTGCAGTCTCTGTTCGAACTCGGTAAATTCAGGTTTGGTCCTGAATATTTGGATCTCTTGGATCTCCTTTTGTAATTGTGATGTTATCCGTGCCAAGGATTGTTGTTCGTACTCTAATAGGTACGCCTGCATCCGCAAGGAATTTTCGGTAAGAAGAGTTTCCCACCCCTTTATAAATTCCCTATCTTCTTGATGGGAATTAGGTGTTATGTTAATTCTCATCCCCCTGTATACAATTTTTTGTTGGATATATGTATCCAGACTAGCTGTTTCCCAAATTCCTCTGATATATCGCTTGTATGTTTTATTAATTTCTTGAAATGCCTGAACAACATCTAGACAGTCTACTGGTAAACTGGCAGTGGAGAACACCTTGCCTGCCTCAGCCAGAAACATTTGCGTCGTAGTTGGATTGGAGAGAAATCCTGCCATCTAGGTGGTAGGTACAGATAAGTGGGTGACTGTGTTATTCGCCTTCCTGTAGATATTCCCCTGAATAGTGGGAAAATGATGGGATTGTTATCCCTCTTTTAAATGGAAAAACTGTGCTTTACCTTAGTGCTGGATGCAGTGTTTTTTTCACAAAATAATAACTACTGATGTCCAGAGGACTAATATACACTTATTAATCCAGCACCTATTCCAAGTTACCTAATACTTAACTTTTATTTGTATATTAGTAAAACGAATTGCTACCTTAACTATATCTTAAAATTGCAGTGCGTTACAGTCCTCACTTGTCTATTAGAGTACTATAGTGTTATGCAGCATCCCCTTCCTGTGGGGTACAGGTCACTCCTAATCACCACTGATGCTGCTGGCTGCGCGCTGCCAGCATGCTCAACATTCAGTGTGCGATTCCCCTTATGCTGTTTGGGGCTGTAAACTGCACTGTATTAAAACTAAAGCCTCACGCTGCCCCCCGACATGTTTCGCCGTTACCGGCGTCTTCAGGGGTTAGGGCAGAGTGTGCGCGTGTCTCCTCCTGGATGGTTTATAAGACCTTTGTTAGTGATGTCATCAATGTGTGTTTCACTTGTGGGCGTGATTGAGGCCTCTGATGCGCTCTGTTAGGTGTAATGCCGGACCTACTTCCTTCCGGCGACTGCAATTTTAAGATATACAAATAATTGTCACTACAACCCAAACAATCATGCCACATTTTTTAATACCTTGGATACAGTTGAGAGACAGGGACAAGTGGGGATACCGACAGGGGACATAACCCAATCACAAAATAAGGAAATGCAGATTATTAACCTTACCAGTCTCATTCTAACACCAGAACATGAAACTCTATTATATGAGGGCCTATCCTTTACACCAGTACCATATCATGATTGTTTTAGTTGGATTAAAGTTATCAACCTATTTGCTAGGAAACTGGCCCTTCACAAAGAGCATTTGAATGTAGAAAGAGATCCATATAAACAAACCGCAAAAGAGGTCACAGCCATACAGCCATACAGATATTAGAAGAACTACAAAGGGAACATAGGGGTGAATTTATTCTACCAAGTGCACCATATAGTACACTGACCCCCCCAATCAAAATATACCCCATCATTTACTAAATATGGAAAAATACAGTCATTTGTGGATGTAGTCACTAGGGACCTTCAAAAAAATCTAAACTAGTAAAGCGACTTTGGGAGTGAATCTCTCAAAACAGGAGAAAGTAGCCTTGGACCATCTTATGAAAGATAAAAACCTAGAAATCAAACCTTCAGACAAGGGTGTAAATATTGTTCTCCTTGATAAAGAGTACTATCAAAACATGGTAATGACACTATTGAGTGATATGAAAAAGTATCAACCATTAAAGGAAAACCCAACAGAACGATTTAAAAATGAACTGAAAAACATCTTAGAAACAGCAAAAGGGAAGAATCTGATCACTAGAGAAGAATTTAGGGTCCTTTTTAATCCTAAACCTACCATAGCAACATTTTATGCTATTCCTAAAGTACACAAGAACCGTGACCCTATACCGGGAAGGCCTATAGTATCAGGCAACCAGAGCCTATGTGAAGGGATCAGCAGTTATGTTGACCAGGTGATCTACCCATTTGTCCCTAGCCTTTTATCCTACTTGAAAGATACACTGACTAAACTCCAAGACATTCAAGTTAGCAGGACCATCATGATTGGTAGCCTTGATGTAGAGGCTCTCTACACTAGCATTAGGCATGATTTAGGCCTAGAAGCTATAAAATATTATCCAAACACTAAGGGTACACAATATTATGAGCACAACAATTTTGCTTTGTCTATTCTTTAATTTTTGTGAACACACAATTATTTTATTTTTGATGGCAAATATTATTTACAGACCACTGGGACCACGATGGGGACGATTTGTGCACAGAGTTTTGCCAATTTATTTCTAGGGTGGTGGGAAGACAGGACAGTATTCACGGAAGAGCACTATGATTTCACTAAACACATACTGTACTAGGGTTAATTTATCAATGATATTTTGATTTTATGGGAAGGTACTGAAACACAATTTTTTGATTTAGTAGAGAAACTGAACAACAACGCACTAGGCCTTAAATTCACAGCAGAGATAGATAAGAATAGGCTCAATTTCCTGGATCTTACAATTGTCTTGGACACTGATGGCAGTATTAAAACAACAATATACAGGAAGCCTACATCAACAAACAGTTTACTCCATTGGGAGAGCCACCATCCAACTACACTGAAAAAAGGTATCCCAGTAGGGCAATATCTTCGAGCAAGGAGTAATTGCTCTACAAATGAAGGCTTTGAGGACGATTGTAAACTACTGTACAGTAGGTTTTTAGCAAGGGGATACCCCAAAAAAGCACTACATAAAGCATACAATAGAGCCCAAAAAAGTGATAGGACCATATTACTCTCAAACACTAAACAACAAAGTAATAAGAAAATAGTATGATGTATAGGGAATTATGATGGTCAATATGAGAAGGTTCGTAATATACTCAGGAAACACTGGCATATATTACTTGCAGATGAAGAACTAAAAGAAATTATTCCCCCACACCCCGCCATTACCTTTAGAAGGGGGCAGAACTTAAAAGAAAAACTGGTACACAGTCATTTTACACGTGAAGCCATACCGGACACACATACACTCACCTAAAGAATTATTATGAACACCATACTAATACGGTGTTGGACCCCCTTTTGCCTTCAGAACTGCCTTAATTCTACGTGGCATTGATTCAACAAGGTGCTGATAGCATTCTTTAGAAATGTTGGCCCATATTGATAGAATAGCATCTTGCAGTTGATGGAGATTTGAGGGATACACATCCAGGGCACGAAGCTCCCGTTCCACCACATCCCAAAGATGCTCTATTGGGTTGAGATCTGGTGACTGTGGGGGCCATTTTAGTACAGTGAACTCATTGTCGTGTTCAAGAAACCAATTTGAAATGATTCGAGCTTTGTGACATGGTGCATCATCCTGCTGGAAGTAGCCATCAGAGGATGGATACATGTTCTCATTCTGTTTACGCCAAATTCGGATTCTATCATTTGAATGTCTCAACAGAAATCGAGACTCATCAGACCAGGCAACATTTTTCCAGTCTTCAACAGTCCAATTTTGGTGAGCTTGTGCAAATTGTAGCCTCTTTTTCCTATTTGTAGTGGAGATGAGTGGTACCCGGTGGGGTCTTCTGCTGTTGTAGCCCATCCGCCTCAAGGTTGTGCGTGTTGTGGCTTCACAAATGCTTTGCTGCATACTTCGGTTGTAATGAGTGGTTATTTCAGTCAACGTTGCTCTTCTATCAGCTTGAATCAGTCGGCCCATTCTCCTCTGACCTCTAGCATCCACAAGACATTTTTGCCCACAGGACTGCCGCATACTGGATATTTTTCCCTTTTCACACCATTCTTTGTAAACCCTAGAAATGGTTGTGTGTGAAAATCCCAGTAACTGAGCAGATTGTGAAATACGCAGACCGGCCCGTCTGGCACCAACAACCATGCCACGCTCAAAATTGCTTAAATCACCTTTCTTTCCCATTCTGACATTCAGTTTGGAGTTCAGGAGATTGTCTTGACCAGGACCACACCCCTAAATGCATTGAAGCAACTGCCATGTGATTGGTTGACTAGATAATTGCATTAATGAGAAATAGAACAGGTGTTCCTAATAATTCTTTAGGTGAGTGTACATGGTTAAGCACAAAGGGATTATACCCCTGTGGTGACTGTATTTTTGCTGAAAAAATGACACCTAAGGCCTCATGCACACGACCGTTGTTTTATTCCGTGTCCGTTGTGCCATTTTTCGTGATTTTATGCGGACCTATTGACTTTCAATGGGTCCGTTGAAAACTCTGCTAATGCACCGTTTGCCATCCGCGTCCGTGATCCGTGGTTCTAGTCCATCCAAAAAATATAACCTGTCCTTTTATTTCGGTTCGCGGACCCATTCAAGTCAATGGGACCTCTAAAAAACGCAGAGGCACACAAGATTGTCGTCCGCGTCCGTTTTTTTTCCTATCATTTGCATGGCAAACTTTCCTTTATGTCTGGTGGTCCTCCAAAAATAAAGGAAGACACACAAACAAAAACGGATCACGGAACAACGGAACCCCATTTTGCGGAACGGAACACAACAATGGTCGTGTGCATGAGGCCTCAGAAGGAGTTTACCAACCCAGTGGATAGCAAAAAATATCTAATAAAAGAATATATCAACTGTAGATCCACAGGAGTTATCTATGCGATCCAGTGTGGGTGTCCTAAGTTGTACATAGGAAAAACAACACAAGAACTCAGGAGACGTATATCAAAACATCTTAGTACCATAAATACCAACTCTGATACTCCTCTAGACACGTAAAAACAAATCACAATGGTAATACTCAGACTCTGAAGTTTTGGGGTATTCAGAAAATAAAGATGGGCCCACGAATGGGCAATTTGGATAGAAAATTGCAACAGTAGGAAACAAGATGGATTTACCATCTCAGAAGCTTGGCCCCACATGGACTGAATGAGGGGTTTACGTATGCATCATTCTTCTAATAGATCCTATAAAGAGATAATATCAAAATGAATAAAAATACACGACAATAAAAGTAATGTATATACTTAATAATATAATAAATAATATTAAGGCAGTACACAAGTAAAAAGATGGGAAAGGAAGAAGAAGGACTAAACCTCTATGGGACCAAATTACACTTAGGGAACATGATATACTAACACTAAGATATCAATGTACAACAAATACTTACCTGGAAAAACCATCAGACTGGATAAAGAATTAGAAGTCCAACGACACGCGTTCCAATATATGCGCAGTTAGAGCCTTATGCTATTTCAAGACCTATAATGCAAGCGATATCAATAATTGGAATTAGTGTACGTAAAGACCTATGACATGTGTGACATAAATAGTTAGACTATTCTGACCCACTTGGGCATTCATTGAGAGTAGGCACAGGCATTAAGGCTGAGATGTTGACTAGGAAAGCAAGCAAAGACTGAAGACGTCCATAGACATGCGCAATAGAGGATGCAGGAAGAGGGCTATGTCTGGGGACATATGAATTAGTCTAAGATGAAGCGCATGCGCAAATATACTAAGACCGAATACAGAATGTAGTAACATCTAAGTGCATTGACATACGCAGCAGAAGAGTAGGTCTAGCGCATGGGCAACGGTCAGATACTGCAATAGAATCCTCTAAGTTGGAACGCATGCGCAATGGAGAATCAGGACGAACTCAAAACTATTAGAAAATAAACTAAGACCGAACGCATGCGCAATGAAAACCGGAGGTCCACTTAATGTGTAAGTCCTGTGACATGCGCAATGGAGGATACGCAGAGGAAACTATGTCTAAGTCCCAGCGCCTGCGCAAAGAAGAACGCAAGTATTCATTGGATGAACGCCCAAGTGGGAGTGTGGAGGTATAACATGTTCATAAGCCCCCCTCCGATAGGCCAATAGTGAACATAGCGATTCAACTAATACATAGTAGCCAATCAGATATTGACGCCACCAGAGGGAGGTTTTAAAAGCTCCAGTCCCGCCCCCTTCACTAGCAGACTGCCCGAACCCCTGAGGACGCCAAGTGTTTGGCAAAACATGTCGGGGGCAGAGTGTGATAGTGTGTGATTTTAGACAGCGAGTGTCTGTGGTCAGCAACTAGCGATCATTATACAGTGTATTTTTAGACAGGGAGGCCTGTTAGGGTCCATTCACACGTCCGCAATTTCGTTCCGCATTTTGCGGAACGGAATTGTGGACCCATTCATTTCTATGGGGCAGCACGATGTGCTGCCCGGATCTGGAATTGCGGATGCGCACTTCCGGGTCCGCCATTCCGATCCCCAAAAATATAGAACAATATAGAACAATTTTCTGATCTGTAAGTGATCAGAACTGATCAGTCAGATCTATAATAGAATTAGTGTCCCCTTAGCTCGCCATCCACCCAAAACGCAGTGTTTGCCCGATCAGGCCTGATTGGTCCCCCACACGTGCGTTCACCCACGCCCGCCCCGCCGCAGTGCCAAAAATTTTAATTTTTTTTTTATCACTGCACAATCACTACACAAGCGCTGCAGCGATAAAAAAAAAATCGGTTTTTATATTTTTTTATCAATCGCAGCGGCTTCCTGTACTTCGCTAGCCTCCCATTTGTAAGACAGGCTTGCTTTTTTTCTTGGGTAGTCTCAGGGAATACCCCCTAAATTTAGTCGACCAAATGGCAAGTAAGGGGTATTCTTCTGAAGAGGCCTACAGGCTTCTGACCTAGTCAGATGAGGAATGGGAACCCTCATCTGACGAATCGGACGATGAGGTTGAGGTCCCTGATACCACCAGGCGTACCCGGCCCCGTGTTGCTAGACCACAGGTTGCGCAGGATCCGCTTCAAGGGCAGCAGAGTGGGGCTGGCGCTGTCGGATTACGTGGTGAGGCATACACCAGCAGCGCAGCCCATCCTGGACCTAGTACCAGCACTGCCGTAGAACATGGTGAAGTGGCGAGCACCAGAAGGGCAGTAGAAGCTGGTATGGTGGCACGTGCAGTAGTTCCCCCGTCGCAGTCACCGCACAGATAGGCCCGTAGAGTCCCTGAGGTGCTGGAAAACCCTGATTGGCAGCCCCCATCTTCAGCCGCACCAGTAGTTCCCCCTTTCACCACCCAGTCTGGAGTTCGGGTTGAGACAGCTCAGATCGGATCGTCACTGGGGTTTTTTGAGCTGTTCTTCACTACGGAGCTCTTTGACTTAGTCGTGGCAGAAACAAACCGGTATGCCACTCAATTTATAGCCGCCAACCTGGAAAGCTTTTATGCCCAGTCTTTCCGGTGGAAACCCGTCCAAGTTTCCGAATTTAAGACTTTTCTGGGCCTTCTCCTCAACATGGGCCTGACAAAAAAGCATGAATTGCGGTCATATTGGTCCACGAACCCAATTCATCACATGCCCATGTTCTCTGCTGCCATGTCCAGGACACGATTTGAGACCATCCTGCGTTTCCTGCACTTTAGTGATAACAGCACCTCTCGTCCCAGAGGCCACCCAGCTTTTGACCGGCTCCACAAAATTCGGCCCCTTTATAGACCACTTTAACACCAAATTTGAAGATTTGTGTACCCCTGAACAAAACATCTGCATAGATGAGTCCCTGATACATTTTACCGGGCGCCTTGGCTTCAAACAATACATCCCAAGCAAGCGCGCCCGGTATGGGGTCAAATTGTATAAGCTCTGTGAAAGGGACACAGGCTATACGCACAAATTTCGTGTCTATGAGGGTAAAGATCAGACCCTGGAGTCAGTCGGTTGCCCTGACTACCTGGGGAGCAGTGGGAAGACAGTCTGGGACTTAGTGTCACCCTTATTTGGCAAGGGGTACCACCTTTATGTGGACAATTTCTACACAAGTGTACCCCTCTTCAGGCATTTGTTTCTAGAACAGATTGGCTGCTGTGGCACCACGCGACCTAGTCGCCGGGGCTTCCCCCAATGGCTCGTTACCACCCGTCTTGCAAGGGGGAAGAGGGCTGCCTTGTGTAACGAAGAACTGCTCGCGGTGAAATGGAGAGACAAGCGTGACGTTTACATGCTCTCCTCAATTCACGCAGACACGACAATCCAAATTGAACGGGCAACCAGTGTCATTGAAAAGCCCCTCTTGGTCCACGACTATAATTTGCTCATGGGAGGGGTGGACTTCAATGACCAGATATTCGCTCCCTATTTAGTGTCCCGCAGGACCAGACGCTATGTATTGGCTATGTACAATAGTTTTGTTCTCTACAGTAAGGCTGGGAGAACAAGATCCTTCCTCAAATTTCAGGAAGAGATCATCGAGAACCTCCTGTATCCAGGCGGTTCCGTGGCCCCAACCACCAGTGTAGTGAGCCGTCTACACGAGCGACATTTCCCCAATGTCGTTGCTGGTACCTCAAACCAAGCCCCACCCCGAAAAAGATGTTGTGTCTGTAGCAGGAGTGGAATAAGGTGTGACACCCGCTATTTCTGTCCTGACTGCCCTGCCCACCCTGCCCTATGCTTAGGGGAGTGTTTCCGGAAGTACCACACACAGGTACACTTAGTATAGGGATTGCGTGACACAGGACAGGCAAACAGGGGTCTTAGGGCCCTTTCACACAGAGCTGCTGCAAACCTCTCCTTTCACCTGGGACAAAGTGCATAATGTACTTCGCCACATCTCTGGGCGATTTGAGCTTTGCACATTGTCCCATGGGGAAGGAGAGGTTTGACCTCTAAAGGTAAAAAAAAAAAAAAAAAAATCACAGGTAAGCAAAAAAGTTAATGTTCCAAAAGTTCAATAAAGTTTATAAAAGTTAATGTTCTGTTCAAATGTTATATAAAGTTAATGTTAATTTTATTGCGTTGCGGCCTGTTTTTTTTTTTTTTTACCTTCTAGGTGGACCAAGCGATGAACCAGCTGCAGCACTGATGTGCATTCTGACAGAAGCATTGCGCTGCTGTCAGATTACACAAAGTCGGTGTATGCGGCGCTGCAAGACGATATTTCTCCTCTGCAGTAAAAAAGATACGTTTGCCGAGGCTTATGAGCTGAGGGGCGGTGTTCATATGCTTTGGCAAACATTTTTTCTAAAAAAAAAATTCTGGCAATGATTTATTCATCCACATCGATTGATGTGAATGGAGAAATTGGGTTTGCCAGGGCATACGAGCTGAGTGGGTTTGGATGTTGGGCGGAGCTCCTATGTCCTGGCAGACGCCTTTCCCCTCCTTTTTTTTTTTTCACGTTTTTTGGCAGAGATTTTTTCATCCACATTGATCGATGCGAATGAAGAAATCTGTGCCGTTAATTTTTTCTTTCAGCCCAGAGGCTGAACGTAAAAAAAAATCTCATTACCCGTATGCTCAATATAAGGAGAAAAGCAGAAACTCCTAATGCTGGCCATACATGTAATGATTGTGGAGACCCTCAAATGCCATGGCAGTATAAACACCCCACAAATGACCCCATTTTGAAAAGAAGACACCGCAAGGTATTCGCTGAGGGGCATATTGAGTCCATGAAAGATTGAACTTTTTGTCCCAAGTTAGCAGAAAGGGAGACTTTGTGAGAAAAAACAAAAAAAAAAATGAATTTCCGCTAACTTGTGGCAAAAAAAAATAAAAAAAATAAAAAAATATATATATATATATATATATATATATATGCATGCTGGGTGAGAGAAATATCTCTCTAAAATAACAACTTTGCATAAAAAAATGGGAAAAGTTGTCTTTTACAGAGATATTTATCTCACCCAGCATGGGTATATGTAAAAAGACACCCCAAAACACATTGCCCTACTTCTTCTGAGTATGGCAATACCACATGTGTGACACTTTTTTGCAGCCTAGGTGCGCAAAGGGGCCCAAATTCCAATGAGTACCTTTAAGATTTCACAGGGCATTTTTTACGCATTTGGATTCCAAACTACTTCTCACGCTTTAGGTCCCCTAAAATGCCAGGGCAACAAATGACCCCATTTTGGAAAGAAGACACCCCAAGGTATTTCGTGAGGGGCATGGCGAGTTCATGTAAAATTTTATTTTTTGTCACAAGTTAGTGGAATATGAGACTTTGTAAGAAAAAATAAAAAATAAAAAATCATTTTCCGCTAACTTATGCCAAAAAAAAAAAAAATTCTAGGAACTCGCCATGCCCCTCACGGAATACCTTGGGGTGTCTTCTTTCCAAAAAGGGGTCACTTGTGGGGTATTTATACTGCCCTGGCATTTTAGGGACCCTAAAGCGTGAGAAGTAGTTTGGAATCCAAATGCGTAAAAAATGCCCTGTGGTATCGCCGTACTCAGGAGAAGTAGGGCAATGTGTTTTGGGGTGTATTTTTACATATACCCATGCTGGGTGAGAGAAATATCACTGTAAAATTACAACTTTTCTCCTAAATACGGCGATACCACATGTGTGACACTTTTTTGCAGCCTAGGTGCGCAAAGGGGCCCAAATTCCAATGAGTACCTTTACGATTTCACAGGGCATTTTTTACGCATTTGGATTCCAAACTACTTCTCACGCTTTATGGCCCCTAAAATGCCAGGGCAGTATAAATTTGTGACAAAAAATGAAAACTTCCATGAACTCACTATGCCCATCAGCGAATACCTTAGGCTGTCTACTTTCCGAAATGGGGTCATTTGTGGGGTGTTTCTACTGTCTGGGCATTGTAGAACCTCAGGAAACATGACAGGTGCTCAGAAAGTCAAAGTGCGTAAGTTAATTTTTTTGCACCATAGTTTGTAAACGCTATAACTTTTACCCAAACCAATAAATATACACTTATTGCATTTTTTTTTTATCAAAGACATGTAGAACAATACATTTAGAGAAAAATTTATATAGAAATGTCGTTTTATTTGAAAAATTTTACAACAGAAAGTGAAAAATGTAATTTTTTTGCACAAATTTCGGTCAATTTTGATTAATATCAAAAAAAAAAAAAAAATGTCAGTAGCAATGAAATACCACCAAAGGAAAGCTTTATTAGTGAGAAGAAAAGGAGGTAAAATTCATTTGGGTGGTAAGTTGTATGTCCGAGCAATAAACCGTGAAAGTAGTGTAGTGCAGAATTGTAAAAAGTGGTCTGGTCATTAGGGGATTTAAGCTAGGGGAGCTGAGGTGGTTAAACCCAGAATATAATTGCACTATGTAAAGCTTGTATTTGACTGTCACAAATGCAGCAAATGCCCCAAATGCATTGTCTTGCACAAAATGGGTGTTTTTTTAAACCCAGAATATAACTGCAGTATTTAAAGCTTGTATTTGACTATCACAAATGCAGCAAAGGCCCCAAATGTAGGGTCTTGCACAAAATGGGTGTTTTTTCAAAACCAGAATATAACAGCGGTATTTAACACTTGTATTGGACTGTCACAAATACAGTGCAGGGCGAAAATGTACTTTTTAGCAAAAAAAAAAAATTGTCCCCACAGAATCTAACAGATGGATTTGCCTGGATTGTACTTTACAGAAAAAAATTTGAATATGTAACCCCCTGGGTCCCTGAATTCACAGAACGATTCCCTATATTATTTTGCCTTCCCCTGGCACATATGCAGTGCATGTTCACTTAAAAAATGTGTATCTTGCCCACTGAACTAAAAGGACAGGGTTAAATTATTGTCCTTGGCACATGCTGTGCTGGTGCACTGAACTTGCACAAAATGGCCACCGATGCCCACCTAACTAACAGAAGGATAAAAGTTATTTTTCTGTGTCACTGGGCTCAGGGCAGGGTAAAAAATGTTGCACTGCACCCACAAAACATAATTGCTGAAGATTGCTGAGTTAACAAGTTCTGATAACAGATATATTCTTTTCTATTCTCTCCCTCACAGCAGCAGCATCCTATCCCTACACTAGTAAGAGCAGAATAACGTGCAGCGCTACGTGACTCCAGCTTATATAGAGGCTGGATCACATGCCGAACTGGCCAATCACAGCCATGCTATTAGTAGGCATGGCTGTGATGGCTTCTAAGGGCACAAGAGTTAAACGCTTGTTGATTGGCTGCTTTGCAACCTTTCAAAAAGCGCCATTAACCACCTCTGGACCGCCTAACGCAGATTCGCGTTCCGGAGGTGGCAGCCCTGCGCTCAGCGACGCATATACGCGTCATCTCGCGATGGCCGAGATTTCCTGTGAACACGCGCACGCTCACAGGAACGGAAGGTAAGAGAATGGATCTCCAGCCTGCCAGCGGCGATCGTTCGCTGGCAGGCTGGAGATGTGATTTTTTTTAACCCCTAACAGGTATATTAGACGCTGTTTTGATAACAGCGTCTAATATACCTGCTACCTGGTCCTCTGGTGGTCCCCTTTGTTTGGATCGACCACCAGAGGACACAGGCAGCTCAGTAATATGTTGCACCAAGCACCACTACACTACACCCCCCCCCCTGTCACTTATTAACCCCTTATTCACCCTTGATCACCCTTGATCACCCCATATAGACTCCCTGATCACCCCCCTGTCATTGATTACCCCCCTGTCATTGATCACCCCCCTGTAAAGCTCCATTCAGATGTCCGCATGATTTTTACGGATCCACTGATAGATGGATCGGATCCGCAAAACGCATACGGACGTCTGAATGGAGCCTTACAGGGGCGTGATCAATGACTGTGGTGATCACCCCATATAGACTCCCTGATTACCCCCCTGTCATTGATCACCCCCCTGTAAAGCTCCATTCAGATGTCCGCATGATTTTTACGGATCCACTGATAGATGGATCGGATCCGCAAAACGCATACGGACGTCTGAATGGAGCCTTACAGGGGCGTGATCAATGACTGTGGTGATCACCCCATATAGACTCCCTGATTACCCCCCTGTCATTGATCACCCCCCTGTAAAGCTCCATTCAGATGTCCGCATGATTTTTACGGATCCACTGATAGATGGATCGGATCCGCAAAACGCATACGGACGTCTGAATGGAGCCTTACAGGGGTGTGATCAATGACTGTGTTGATCACCCCATATAGACTCCCTGATCACCCCCCTGTCATTGATTACCCCCCTGTAAGATCCATTCAGATGTCCGCATGATTTTTACGGATCCACTGATAGATGGATCGGATCCGCAAAACGCATACGGACGTCTGAATGGAGCCTTACAGGGGTGTGATCAATGACTGTGGTGATGACCCCATATAGACTCCCTGATCACCCCCCCTGTCATTGATCACCCCCCCTGTCATTGATCACCCCCCCTGTCAGGCTGCATTCAGATGTCCGTATGATTTTTACGGATCCACGGATACATGGATCGGATCCGCAAAGCACATACGGACATCTGAATGGAGCCTTATGGGGGGGTGATCAATGACAGGGGGGTGATCACCCCATATAGACTCCCTGATCACCCCCCTGTCATTGATCACCCCCCTGTCATTGATCACCCCTCTGTAAGGCTCCATTCAGACATTTTTTTGGCCCAAGTTAGCGGAAATTATTATTTTTTTCTTACAAAGTCTCATATTCCACTAACTTGTGTCAAAAAATAAAATCTCACATGAACTCACCATACCCCTCACGGAATCCAAATGCGTAAAATTTTTTAGACATTTACAGGGAGTGCAGAATTATTAGGCAAGTTGTATTTTTGAGGATTAATTTTATTATTGAACAACAACCATGTTCTCAATGAACCCAAAAAACTCATTAATATCAAAGCTGAATATTTTTGGAAGTAGTTTTTAGTTTGTTTTTAGTTTTAGCTATTTTAGGGGGATATCTGTGTGTGCAGGTGACTATTACTGTGCATAATTATTAGGCAACTTAACAAAAAACAAATATATACCCATTTCAATTATTTATTTTTACCAGTGAAACCAATATAACATCTCAACATTCACAAATATACATTTCTGACATTCAAAAAACAAAACAAAAACAAATCAGTGACCAATATAGCCACCTTTCTTTGCAAGGACACTCAAAAGCCTGCCATCCATGGATTCTGTCAGTGTTTTGATCTGTTCACCATCAACATTGCGTGCAGCAGCAACCACAGCCTCCCAGACACTGTTCAGAGAGGTGTACTGTTTTCCCTCCTTGTAAATCTCACATTTGATGATGGACCACAGGTTCTCAATGGGGTTCAGATCAGGTGAACAAGGAGGCCATGTCATTAGATTTTCTTCTTTTATACCCTTTCTTGCCAGCCACGCTGTGGAGTACGTGTGATGGAGCATTGTCCTGCATGAAAATCATGTTTTTCTTGAAGGATGCAGACTTCTTCCTGTACCACTGCTTGAAGAAGGTGTCTTCCAGAAACTGGCAGTAGGACTGGGAGTTGAGCTTGACTCCATCCTCAACCCGAAAAGGCCCCACAAGCTCATCTTTGATGATACCAGCCCAAACCAGTACTCCACCTCCACCTTGCTGGCGTCTGAGTCGGACTGGAGCTCTCTGCCCTTTACCAATCCAGCCACGGGCCCATCCATCTGGCCCATCAAGACTCACTCTCATTTCATCAGTCCATAAAACCTTAGAAAAATCAGTCTTGAGATATTTCTTGGCCCAGTCTTGACGTTTCAGCTTGTGTGTCTTGTTCAGTGGTGGTCGTCTTTCAGCCTTTCTTACCTTGGCCATGTCTCTGAGTATTGCACACCTTGTGCTTTTGGGCACTCCAGTGATGTTGCAGCTCTGAAATATGGCCAAACTTGTGGCAAGTGGCATCTTGGCAGCTGCACGCTTGACTTTTCTCAGTTCATGGGCAGTTATTTTGCGCCTTGGTTTTTCCACACGCTTCTTGCGACCCTGTTGACTATTTTGAATGAAACGCTTGATTGTTCGATGATCACGCTTCAGAAGCTTTGCAATTTTAAGAGTGCTGCATCCCTCTGCAAGATATCTCACTATTTTTGACTTTTCTGAGCCTGTCAAGTCCTTCTTTTGACCCATTTTGCCAAAGGAAAGGAAGTTGCCTAATAATTATGCACACCTAATATAGGGTGTTGATGTCATTAGACCACACCCCTTCTCATTACAGAGATGCACATCACCTAATATGCTTAATTGGTAGTAGGCTTTCGAGCCTATACAGCTTGGAGTAAGACAACATGCATAAAGAGGATGATGTGGTCAAAATACTAATTTGCCTAATAATTCTGCACGCAGTGTATATTCCAGACTTCTTCTCACGCTTTAGGGCCCCTAGAATGCCAGGGCAGTATAAATACCCCACATGTGACCCCATTTTGGAAAGAAGACACCCCCAGGTATTCCTTGAGGGGCATATTGAGTCCATGAAAGATTGAAATTTTTGTCCCAAGTTAGCGGAAAGGGAGACTTTGTGAGAAAAAAATAAATAAAATCAATTTCCGCTAACTTGTGCCAAAAAAAAAAAAATTCTATGAACTCTCCATGCCCCTCATTGAATACCTTGGGGTGTCTTCTTTCCAAAATGGGGTCACATGTGGGGTATTTATACTGCCCTGGCATTCTAGGGGCCCTAAAGCGTGAGAAGAAGTCTGGGATCCAAATGTCTAAAAATGCCCTCATAAAAGGAATGTGGGCCCCTTTGCGCATCTAGGCTGCAAAAAAGTGTCACACATCTGGTATCTCCGTACTCAGGAGAAGTTGGGGAATGTGTTTTGGGGTGTCATTTTACATATACCCATGCTGGATGAGAGAAATATCTTGGCAAAAGACAACTTTTCCCATTTTTTTATACAAAGTTGGCATTTGACCAAGATATTTATCTCACCCAGCATGGGTATATATAAAATGACACCCTAAAACACATTCCCCAACTTCTCCTGAATACGGCGATACCACACGTGTGGCACTTTTTTGCAGCCTAGGTGGGCAAAGAGGCCCACATTCCAAAGAGCACCTTTCGGATTTCACAGGTCATTTACCTACTTACAACACATTAGGGCCCCTGGAAAATGCCAGGGCAGTATAACTACCCCACAAGTGACCCCATTTTGGAAAGACACCCCAAGGTACTCCGTGAGGGGCATGGCGAGTTCCTAGAATTTTTTATTTTTTGTCACAAGTTAGTGGAAAATGATGATTTTTTTATTTATTTATTTTTCCTTACAAAGTCTCATATTCCACTAACTTGTGACAAAAAATAAAAAGTTCCATGAACTCACTATGCCCATCAGCGAATACCTTGGGGTGTCTTCTTTCCAAAATGGGGTCACTTTTGGTTAGTTATACTGCCCTGGCATTCTAGGGGCCCAAATGTGTGGTAAGGAGTTTGAAATCAAATTCTGTAAAAATGACCAGTGAAATCCGAAAGGTGCTCTTTGGAATATGGGCCCCTTTGCCCACCTAGGCTGCAAAAAAGTGTCACACATCTGGTATCTCCGTATTCAGGAGAAGTTGGGGAATGTGTTTTGGGGTGTCATTTTACATATACCCATGCTGGGTGAGAGAAATATCTTGGCAAAAGACAACTTTTCCCATTTTTTTATACAAAGTTGGCATTTGACCAAGATATTTATCTCACCCAGCATGGGTATATGTAAAATGACACCCCAAAACACATTCCCCAATTTCTCCTGAATACGGAGATACCAGATGTGTGACACTTTTTTGCAGCCTAGGTGGGCAAAGGGGCCCACATTCCAAAGAGCACCTTTCGGATTTCACTGGCCATTTTTTACAGAATTTGATTTCAAACTCCTTACCACACATTTGGGCCCCTAGAATGCCAGGGCAGTATAACTACCCCACAAGTGACCCCATTTTGGAAAGAAGACACCCCAAGGTATTCGCTGATGGGCATACTGAGTTCATAGAACTTTTTATTTTTTGTCACAAGTTAGTGGAATATGAGACTTTGTAAGAAAAAAAACAAAAAAAAAAAAATCATCATTTTCCGCTAACTTGTGACAAAAAATAAAAAGTTCTATGAACTCACTATGCCCATCAGTGAATACCTTAGGGTGTGTACTTTCCGAAATGGGGTCATTTGTGGGGTGTTTGTACTGTCTGGCCATTGTAGAACCTCAGGAAACATGACAGGTGCTCAGAAAGTCAGAGCTGCTTCAAAAAGCGGAAATTCACATTTTTGTACCATAGTTTGTAAACGCTATAACTTTTACCCAAACCATTTTTTTTTTACCCAAACATTTTTTTTTTATCAAAGACATGTAGAACAATAAATTTAGAGCAAAATTTATATATGGATGTCGTTTTTTTGCAAAATTTTACAACTGAAAGTGAAAAATGTCATTTTTTTGCAAAAAAATCGTTAAATTTCGATTAATAATAAAAAAAGTAAAAATGTCAGCAGCAATGAAATACCACCAAATGAAAGCTCTATTAGTGAGAAGAAAAGGAGGTAAAATTCATTTGGATGGTAAGTTGCATGACCAAGCAATAAACGGTGAAAGTAGTGTAGGTCAGAAGTGTAAAAAGTGGCCTGGTCTTTCAGGGTGTTTAAGCCATAGGGGGTGAGGTTGTTAAAGGGCTTCTGTCACCCCACTAAAGTCATTTTTCTTTTTCAGGCTAGTTAAATTCCTTATACTGCGATATATGAATATATAATGCTCTTACTCACTTTCCTTCAGCAGTTTCTTAAAAAAACGGACTTTTATAATATGTAAATGAGCTCTCTACCAGCAAGTAGGGGGGCTACTTGCTGGTAGCAGCCGCATCCTCCTTTCATAATGACGCCCCCTCCTCATGTTGATTCACAGGGCCAGCGAACGTGCTCGTCCTCTGGCTGCAGGTCTTCTTTCTTCAGGACCTGCAAAAGGACCTGCGATGACATCACCGTGACATCATTGCAGGTCCTTTAGCAGGTCCTAAAGAAAGAAGACCTGTGCGATCAAGTGGATGAAGTGAGCAACACAAGGCTAATAAGCAGCAGCAGGAGACTAACCAGTTGCTGCTACAACATGTGATGGCTTTCCAGATAGCAGGAGCAACCTCGAGCATCCACGATGCCCGGAAAGCAGTCTGTGCCATGATTCCTAAGATGACCCCCGCAGACATAGAAACATAGAATGTGTCGGCAGATAAGAACCATTTGGCCCATCTAGTCTGCCCAATATACTGAATACTATGAATAGCCCTTGGCCATATCTTATATGAAGGATGACCTTATGCCTATCCCATGCATGCTTAAACTCCTTCACTGTATTTGCAGCCACCACTTCTGCAGGAAGGCTATTCCATGCATCTACTACTCTCTCAGTAAAGTAATACTTCCTGATATTACTTTTAAACCTTTGCCCCTCTAATCTAAGACGACATCGAAACCTACCTGGCGATGGACGCGAAAGTGGCCATTAGGGAAAAGCTACGCCATGACCTGTGGGTTGAGGTTGTTGCTCTATTTATGGCATCTGATTCCCAGCGGGTGTACTTCAACATGCCGGACGATCAAGTGGCCGACTACCAAAAAGTAAAGGGTGAGATTTTCGCAAGACTGGGGGTGAATGTGTTGATCCAGGTCCAACGGGTACATCAGTGGGGGTTTAAGCCAGCTGAGCCTGCGAGCACACAGTATTATGATTTACTCCACCTCTTGCAAAAGTGGCTACAGCCTGATGTGCTGTGTCCCATGGCTATGCTCGATAGACTATTGGCTGATATGTTCTGGAGGGCTCTGCCACTCACTCTCCAGCACTGGATCGGCCAGGTGTCTCCTGGCAATGCCCTAGAAATGGTGGACCTGGTGGAGCGCTTCGAGGATACTAAGACTGTTACAGGGGGTTCTTTTGGGAGGGGGGCAGTCAAACCCCATAAATCTCCATCCCAGACCCGGCGACTTGTACCAACCAAACCCACCCGGGGTGTACCCTCTATGGGCCTGGCTCCGATAGTCTGCTGGCGGTGTCAGGAGCCGGGCCATGTAAGAGCTGACTGTCCCCATCAGGTGGAACCCATGGATACTAACTTTGGCTACCGTCAGTCTCTATATGCCAGGAATCTGTGTGCAGCAGGTACCCCAAAAACTCTAAACCACCTGTGCCAGGTGGAGGTAGGAGATACTCCAGCGGAGGCTCTGCTGGACTCAGGGAGTCTGGTGTCCCTAGTAAGGGCTCCCCTGGTACGGTCAGCGGAGTATACTGGCCAGAAAGTCGGCGTCATGTGCATCCATGGAGACTTAAAAGACTATCCCACCGCCCTGGTGTCTCTAACCACAGGGTCTGGCAGATGGACTCACGAAGTGTCAGTTGCCCCAAATTTACACTACAAACTTATAATAGGGAGAGACTTCCCGGCACTGTGGCCTGCTATGAGAGTTACTGATGCCCATGAGACAGGGGTAACCATAGCAGAGTGGCCCAGCTCAAGGGTGAGACCTGAACCCTGGGAACCTGAGACCGAAGGGCCATCTGGAGCGGTGACCACCACTTTGGTGGAAGAGGGGGAGACATCCCCGCTAAGTGTGATGTTGGGAGACGTGGAGGACTTGCCGCCGGGTCCTGAATTTGCAGACCTCAATGTCTCCAGGGAAAATTTTGGTACCGCACAAAGTCTGGACCCAACCCTATCCCACGCCTGGGAAAATGTTAATAGTAGATGGTGAACCACGACAACCTGGGGCAGAGTCAGTGTTTCCCCGTTTTGTGGTTCATAAGGATATGTTGTATCGGGTAAACCAACTACGGGGTGAGCCTATTGAACAGTTGGTGGTCCCCAAGGCCTATTGCAAGCTTGTGTTAGATCTAGTCCACCAACACGTTCTTGGGGGTCACCTGGGGCTTCAGAAAACTCAGGATCATATTCTACACCGGTTTTACTGGCCCAGCATATTTAAAGAAGTGGAAGAGTTTTGTAAGTCTTGCCCGACCTGCCAGATAACTAGCCCCCCGCCACATTTCCGTAGTCCCCTAGTACCTCTCCCGATTATCAAAGTGCTGTTTGACCGAATAGCTATGGACCTCATAGGCCCAGTACCGAAGTCCGCCAGAGGGCATCAACACATCTTAGTCATTGTAGACTACACCACTCGGTACCCGGAGGCGGTGTCACGGCAACATAACTCAGCCAAACTCATAGCTAAGGAGTTAATGGAGATGTTTTACAGAGTAGGACTACCTAAAGAGGTTCTAACCAACCAAGGGACCCCTTTTATGTCCAAGGTGATGAGGGACATTTGTAAGTTGCTGCACATAAAACAACTACGGACATGGGTTTACCATCCGCAAACGAGCGGTCTGATAGAACGGTTTAACCAAACATGAAAAAATATGTTGAAAACTGTAGTGTCTCTAGATGGGAAGGACTGGGACCTCCTTCTGCCCTTTCTCATGTTCCCAGTGCGAAAGGTACCCTAGGCCTCTATTTTGTTCTCGCCCTTCGAACTGCTATATGGTAGAAACCATTGCGGTCTCTGGGACGTAGCCAAAGAGGCGTGGGAACAAAAACCCATGCCCCATAAAAGTGTAATTGAGTACGTTACCTAGATGCAAGATCGGATAGAGACAGTGTTGCCTCTTGTTAGGGAGCATATGGAGGCAGCTCAGCGAGCCCAGAGTCGGGTCTATAATCGGCAGGCTTGGGTCCAGATATTTAACCCGGATGATTGGGTTTTGGTTCTGGTGCCGACCGTGCACAGTAAGTTCCTAGTTAGGTGGCAGGGGCCCTACGAGGTACTCGAGAAAATTGGAGATGTAAACTACAAGGTACACCAGCCAGGGCGGCGACAGCCGGAGCAGGTATACCATATAAATTTACTCAAACCGTGGAAAGATAGGGAAACCTGTACAGAAGACAGCCCACGGCCGGGTTTTCTAGGAGAAGAGGTACCGTCCCCTCTGTCTGATGCAAGAGAGGTGGCTGCCATAGTAAAAATTGCTGACAGCCTCTCCTCTAAACAGACTCAGGAGGCCAGGGAGTTCATTAGTCGGAACACGGATGTGTTCTCGGACCTCCCTGGACACACTTCCAGGAAGTCAACGGGGGGGAGCATCCCGTTGTCATCCTAAGCCGCAAGCTCACCCCAGCCGAAACCAGGTACAGTATAGTGGAGAGAGAGTGGCTGGCTATCAAGTGGGCACTCGAGTCTCTCCGCTACTATTTGTTGGGTAGAAAGTTCCGCCTGGTCACCGACCACTCCCCTCTCAAGTGGATGAGCCAGGACAAAGACAGGAATGCCTGGGTCACCAGATGGTTTTTGTCTCTACAGAACTTTAAGTTCTCGGTAGAACACAGAGCAGGCCAGTTGCAGGGAAACTCGGATGCCATTGTCTGGCATGTGTCCACCCCCTCAGGGATGAACAAAGGAAGGGGGTATGTGACACAGTGAGGGGTTGTGTCTGGCAAGGCAGATATTTTCCTCCACGCATGTGCGGCTGGGCTGGTTTCCAGCCAGGTGGGCTCAAATACCGGACTGGGGCTTAATTGCCAGTCCGGGTTTTGTCAGCACCTGGCTGTCCTTAAATTGGCAGCTGGGCTCAGCAGAGATGTCTCTGTTTTTGGGATCTGAAGCTTTGTGCCGTGCTGGAGTGCTGAGAGCTGCACGCTGGGGAAACAGACCCCCTATAGCCTGCTATGGACTACTAGAGGCTGAACTTCCAGTAAGGGGACTTGTGTTATATGAACTTTCCATTGTGTGTGAATTAACACCATGACTGAAAAGTTGCGTGCCGTTTTGTGCAATTGCCTCAAGTGTGAATAAACACTGACGTTTTGAGTTAAAAATTTGAATTTCTCCTCTGTACTGCGCCCGCTTACTAGTGTTGATCAAGCAACAAAGTGCTCGGGTGTTCGGGTGCTGGATAGGGGAGAGTGTCAGGTTCATAGGAAAAGGTCAGAAATTGATGGAAACACCACTAAAATTGTTTGGGAATAGCATGGGGAGGATGTCTGATGCATCTTGGACTTCGAGGTCGCTGCTGGGTACGATGTTGTCCGAGCAGTACGCCACTTTTACAGACGGACAATAATACGCACAAAACCGAAGATAAAATCGATTTTAGAGGAAAAATTGTTAGGAAAGATTCTTTCCTATATATTTACTTGTAAATAAAGTGCAAGTGCTGCCAAAAATTACAAGGAAGAGGCACTCCAATACAACCTGTATATCACATAATGGGGGGCCTCATTCACATTGTAGTACAATTGTTTAGGTAGTGGAGCTCCTACAGTCACAAAGCCTATGAACTAGGTGAAAGGGCTTCCAAAAATTACAAGGAATCAGCACTCCAATACACCCTTTATTACACATAAAAAAATAAAAAAATTATGATTGATGGCCTGCTGGTGACCCTCAAAAACATTAGGAGCAAGGGCCTGCTGGGGACCCTTTAAAACATTACGTGCGAGGGCCTGCTGCTGAGCTGACCATCTTAAACATTAGAGGTGAGGGTCTGCTACTGAGCTGACTCTCTAAAACATTAGGGGCGAGTGTCTGCTGCTGATCTGAGCATCGAAAAAATCATGGGCGAGTGCCTGCTGCTGAGCTGACCATTGAAAAAATTATGGGCGAGTGCCTGCTGCTTAGCTAACCATTGAAAAAATTATGGGCGAGGGCCTACTGGTGAGCTGACAGTGTAAAACTTTAATGGTTGAGGGCCTGCTGGTGAGCTAACCCTCAAAAACATTATATGTGAGGGCCTGCAGGTGAGCTGACCCTATAAAAGATTGTAGGTGAGGGCGTGCTGGTGAGCTGACCCTCTAAAACATTATATGCGAGGGCCTACAGGTGAGCTGACCCTCTAAAAGATTGTAGGTGAGAGTCTGCTGGTGAGCTGACCCTCAAAAACATTACATGCGAGGGCTTGCAGCTTAGCTGGCCTTCCAAAAGATTGTAGATGAGGGCCTGCTAGTGAGCTGACCCTCTAAAACATTATATGCGAGGGCCTGCAGGTGAGCTGACCCTCTAAAAGATTTCAGGTGAGGGCCTGCTGGTGAGCTGACCCTCTAATACATTATATGCGAGGGCTTTCAGGTGAGCTGACCCTCTAAAATATTTTAGGTGAGGGCCTGTTGGTGAGCTGACCATCTAAAACATTATATGCGAGGGCCTGCAGGAGAGCTGACCTTCTACAACATTAGGAGCGAGGGCAGACTAATAAGCATGTTGATATGATGGAAGAGGAGGAGGACGAGAAAAGGAAGATTGAACCACATACCCTTTTTTGTGGTGGAAGGGATGCATGTGAATCAGTGGTGTATCTTGGTTTTGTGCTGCCCTAGGCGAGACTAAACTCGGGCACCCCCCTAATATAAATTTGACCCACCCCTTCCTGTCAAGGCCAAACCCCTTCCTCTGTAAACCCCACCCCTTCCTCTTTAGGCTCCACCCTTTCCTGTTAAAAAAATAAACTATGCACATTCCTAGTTTGACACAAATATTTTGTATTTTGCAGATGTGTAAAAAATATATAAAAATCTGTAAAATACAAAGTATGTGTGTCAGAAGTTACGCTTTTTAAATTTTTAGAATAATGATACAGGCAGCCATTTTATTTAATACATTTGTGCTAATTTTTGTATTGGTTGGAGGGGGGTGAGGGGCAGTATTGCACAATCTGTATATGTATAAAAAAATATATAAAGATTGTGTAATACTGCCCCTCATCCCCCTCCAACAGCACAGAAATTAGCACAAATACAATAAATAAAATGGCTGTATCCTTATTCTAAAAATAAAAAAGCACAACTTCTAACACAAATGTATTATACAGATTACTTTTTTTTTTTTAAACAATGTGCAGCTAGAGATAGTACAGTATTAACCCCTCCCTAATTCTCCCCCCTCTAACCACCCAAAGGGTCCCAACCCCCATACCCCATAAAACAACTAAGTAATTGATTTTTTGTGAATTACTGTAATTTAAGTACTTACAGTTTTTTAAGACAGCAGGCTCAGGGATCAGTGCATTGGTGACCGGGGCCTGGCCTCAGTGTTCATGGTGACCGTGTGCAGGATCCGTTCTGCACTTGGAGGAGATAAGGCTCACCCTAGCGTTGCCGGCCCGTGACTCCACCTCCGTGTGACGTCACGACGGCAACGCGCGGATGCAAAAGGCAGGGGAGGTTGGGAGGAAGTCAGGAGGAGGAAGTAAGTCTTTCAACTCCTTCACTATGCGGCGCCGGCGATGCCGCTCGCATAGTGAAGGATCGGATCGGACAAGGGGCAAAAAAAATATTTAGCATATTGTGTAACTATCACTAAGCAAACAAGGCATTTTGCTGCCCCATTGGCTAGTGCCGCCCTAGGCAAATGCCTTATTTGCCTCGTGATAGATACACCCCTGATGGGTTTCCTGCAAACAATGGGTCCTGCCCGCAGAGCCTGGATCCTCCTGCCAGGTCTCTGGGGTGACGGCAGGGGAGAGTGGCTTTTGTAACAGGGTGACTCCCGCAGCAAAGATTCCCTGCATGGAACGCATGGGGGTGTATTCCACCTGGTCCCCAATATACAAATTATGCCTTTCCTGGGGCAAATAGTGTCTTTTCATGAACCGGCGGCCTACAAACACCTCAGTCCCCGAATAATTGTCCTGGAGGAACCCCACTCCTCTCTCCACCGAGAACCATAGAACTGTTCCGGTTCTCCTGGCTAACTTGGGGTCGCCTGGTTGGGGGTCATCGATCACCTGCTTCGCCCATTCCTCAACCGCCGACTTGTACTCCCACGCGGTCTGGGCAAAAGCAATAATCTCATGCGGGACATCTGGGTTTAGGCTGCGCAGCTTGGCGTAGCTGGGCGGCGGAGTGGAATCCCCAGCCGCCTCCGCCACACCAGTAGGTGGCTGTGGCTTTGCGGGCCTAAGACTGATGGCAGGAGCTGGAGTTTCTAGATGTGGCGGTGGGACGACGCGGACTGGGCCTGGGCCTCGGGGAGCGGGGTTGCTCCTACCTGATGACGCGGCCGGTTCCGGTGTCCTCTGGTCACGGTTCTGCAACTCCATCTTCGACTGTGCCACAGTCTGGATGTTGGCTTCAGCAGCGACGGCCCCTGCGGTGGATGACTCGACGTCCACTTTTATCTGTATGGTTGCGTCACCTTCCGCGGGGGTCCTTGCGTCAGCACAGGGATCCACGGCCTCCGGGAATTTATTCAGGTCCTGGCTCTCCACATCAGGGATCGGGGCTCCAGCGGCGGCCTTCTCCGACTCCTCTGGGATGCTGGACAGGACAGGGGATGTCAGATCTTTGGGCACGGAGGGATCCACTGCCTCCCGCCTGGAACCAAAGGTCGACGGTCCATGCTTCTGCATAAGCTGGGAGACCTGAATCTCCAACGGCTGTTCTGGATACACGTCCTCTCCGCCGATGGACATTTCGTTCCACCTGGGACGCGGGTAGGCCATCTTTGCTGTCCTCCTACACACACTGATCGCCAGAACTAAGGGAGGGGCGCAGAGGGTGGAGTCTTTATTACCTCGGGCCAGGTCAGTAACAAGTTCATGGAGGGCGTTCTCTATTTTTCCCGCTCCTGAAGGGGCGTATTCAACATCTTCGCGCCTTTCTGTAGGGGGTGTCGCTAGATTTTCCCGCTTCTGGGGGGCGTATACAGAATTTTCGCGCTCCTGAGAGGGCGTTCCTTTGTTTCTTTGGCATGAAGACGAAGCGCCATTTTAAACGAATATGGCGAATTTCACAGTGCCGAATCAACTCCTTGGATGCTGCAGCGCACGTGCAGCGCTTTCTTGCAACGGCAATACAAGTAAGAAAGTCACTTTTCAGCAATCTTTGCACAATCTTCAGCCCTTATTATACTGTGAAACATGCGGTTTAAGTCCGTTTTTGGTGCACAATTTCGATGCAGTTCTGTTGTTAGGGATGGACACACAATTCAATCTGATCCTGTTCGTGACGCCACTTGATGCAATAAGCAGGACACTGGGTCAGTGGGCATGCTATGCAGTGGGTCAGTATATATGTGTATAAGTTCGTGACGCCAGTTGCAGCTTGCGCAGGTACTGTAGCAGGGCCCTTTAAGATGTTATGAGCTCACGTACTAGGTAAGGAATGCCAGAGGGGGATAATGTCTCTGTGTAGTGTCAACGGTGTCTCCTACCTGTAGTACGGCTGGACTCCTGTATCCTGGCTCACATGCAACAAAATTGAGTGCTTTTAATAGGAGTAATTGAGGAATGATGGGATTCCACACAGATAATAGGGTCCAACTTGTCTTTACTTGGTGATATGATATGCAGCTTTTGATCCATACAAGTATACAGCAATAGTCTAGGGTCCCAGCAGGTTTTGGCAATAGGTGGCAGGAATTTATAAGTATTCTGCATCTGATCATACGCCTATTAGTCTATTGGTCTATTCTATCATGGACGTAAGAGCCAGAGAGCAGGCCTGATTGGCACAAGCCGATAATTTATTTAGCGGGGATACACAGCCTGTTTTTAATGATGCCACTGTTCAAATTAAGGAGCTACAGAGAAAGTTAAAAAATTTATGTCATAAAAAAATCCAAACCTGGTGGAATAAGAAAACTATGGAAAGTTATATAACTAAAAAAATAATCCCCAGAGGCCTCAGAATACAGAAATTCCCTAACTTTGGTTTGGAGGATGACGATCTGAAAAAAAGATGGGAAGAAGCAGTCAACAAATGTTCCCTAGAATTTATGGAAATTATCATAGAATCCAATAGTAGGAGATTAAGATCCTTGGAGGAAGAGATCTCTGGTCTGCAGAGTCAAATGCAGAGCATTGGTACAGGGTTGCAGGAATTAGGGGATAAGGGAGCACGACCCCGTAGTTCTTCCATTTCTTCAGCAGGCTCAATATCGGATTCCAATTCCCAGAAGGGTGAAGCATCTAATGCGTATACTGGGCGCACAAGAGGCAATTGGCTAACCCGTAATCAACATGGGAAACGCAAATATGATAAGGCTGATAATAAGATTCCGAAAAAAGGGAAATATGACACGCCGCAGGTAATCAACCTTTCAAAAATACCACTCACTAGTGATCAAATTGCGGTTTTGGAGAAAGGACTAACTTTCTGTCCTACTACTGATGTAGATGTTTTTACAGCAATAAAGGATACACACCTGTTTGCCAGAAAACTGCTTTTAAGAAAATTACACTTCAAAACACGATGTGAGGATTGGCTGACAACAAATGAGGAGAGGGAAGCATTAAAAATCCTGGAAGAACTGGCGGAGCAAAATGAAGTAAATGAGGATAAGGTGGTGAATTCATTGCCAAAGGGAATTATGAAAAAATCGCAGACCTTCCCTCCCTTCCATTTATGTCCAGCCATAGATATTTTTGTTAAAATGGTCTGTGAAGATCTGGGTAGGATTAAAAAGAGAAAAGGGGAAAAAAAACTTGAGTAGGATGGAATATAAGGCTCTTAACGAATTGAAGGAAATTGAGGGGGTTGTAATTAAAGCAGCAGATAAGGGGGGGAAATATTGTGGTTTGGCCATTAGAAATGTACGAACGTCAAGCATTTAAATTACTCAAAGATAGAAATTGCTATAGGGCCTTACCTGATAACCCCCTTGTCTGCTTCCAGAACAAGCTTGAGTCAATTTTGAACTCAGCAGTGGAAAAGGATGTCATTTCCAAAAGAATCAAGGACAGTCTTCTGATACAACATGCAAAAATTGCAACCTTCTACATAATTCCCAAAATTCACAAGAATAGCACAGATCCACCGGGGCGACCTATTGTGGCAGGTAATGACAGCCTAAGCGAAAACATCTGCAGGTTTGTGGATTTCTATTTACAACAACTGGTGATTTGCCTACCTTCCTTTGTACAGGATACCACAGCGGTGCTAAATCGACTTGAAGGAATACAGCTCACTGATGAGATGATCCTGGTAACGGCGGACGTAGAATCCCTCTATACAAGTATACGCCATGAGGACGGCTTACGTGCTACATCAGATTTTTTTTAAAGTAAGAACTTGGAACCTTCTCTGAACCTATTGCTGTTACAACTATTGGAGTTTATTTTAAACCATAATTTCTTTGTCTTCAAGGACAGATTCTATTTGCAGACACAAGGCGTTGCGATGGGGGCCACTTGTGCCCCCTCGTACGCGAATCTGTTCTTGGGAGCTTGGGAGAGAGAGATCTTCCATGGTGGCCTCCCTGAACATATCGATAGAGTCCACAATTGGATTCGATATATCGATGATATACTGTTCATATGGGAGGGCACCATGGAAGATCTCAATACATTTATGAGCATATTAAACAACAATACGTCTAACATCAGGCTCTCCTTTAAAGCAGGACGTGACATTGATTTTCTGGATATAAAGATCAAAGCGGATAATGAAGGAAAACTGCTGACGGAGATTTATAGAAAAACAACCGCTGTAAATTCTCTTCTATATGCTAATTCCGCTCATCCAAGGTCAACAATTGACGGAATCCCAAAAGGTCAGTTCATACGACTTAAAAGAATATGCTCTAATGAAGTGAACTACCTTGAGGAATCCGAAAAATTAAGAAATCGGTTTAAAGAAAGAGGGTACAGCAATAGGCAGATAAAAAAGGGTATCCAAACAGCGAAAACACGTAAAAGAGAAAAATTGCTATGTCCAAATGAGGAAAATAAGATAGAAAAAGTGACCTCTTCCATGAACCAAAATATCAGGTTCATCACTAATTATAATGATCAGTGGAAAAACTTGCGAGAGATTTTAAATAGGCATTGGGGTATTCTCAAGACGGATTCGAAGTTAGGCAAATGTATTCCAGAAAAACCACAAGCTGACTGCTAGCTGACGGCTAGGCGTTTTAAGAATCTAAAAGATTTATTCGTTCGCAGCCACTACGTACCTGGGGGAAAAATGAGCCGTCAAACAGTGATCAAAGGATCTTACCCCTGTGGTGCATGTAAGGCTTGCGCCAACATAGATAGGTCCACCCAATTTACAGATTCTGATAAAAAAAGACTCTATGAGATCAGAGAGTATATCTCCTGCATGTCGACCGGGATCATCTATTATGCTGTTTGCCCATGTGATAAAATCTACATCGGTCTGACCACAAAGGAGTTTCGCAAAAGGGTACGAGAACATGTACGAGACATTGAAAAGTCCAAAGATGTTCAGGACCTAAATGATCTCAAAACCCTCCCGAAACATTTTAAAATTCACCACCAAAGTAATCCAAGTGGATTACGATTTAGAGGCATTGACCAAGTACATTTGGGGATCAGAGGGGGCAACTATAGTAAAATTCTGGCCCAAATTGAGACTAGATGGATATTTAGACTCAAGACCCTGACCCCCAAAGGATTAAATGAAAGCTTTGGTTTTGGCTCCTTTCTCTGAACAAGTGGCATCATTTTAGGGGTATAGTGGGGCTAATACCCATTTTTTACACTTATTACCTTTGGGATGTGACTGACATGTATATGTATATGCTAATTTTCTTTTTCTTATATTTTTCTAGTTTGCCGACTTGCTATGAATTTTGATGTTGTCCATAATCTCCCGTCACCATGAATTGTATGCATTATTTGGGGAACTAGCATCCACAGCATTATGCTGGAATTGTGTTTTTAAATATGTATGTAGTAATGAATAGCATACGAATATCACATATTACTTATGAATTATTATTTGCTCTTTATGAGCTCACATTTTATGTCTCAGGATTTTATATCATGCACTGTAAAATCATGTATTATAAAGATGACACATGTACTGAGCACCATTATGAATTTATATTTTCACTATAATTAATTAATTTTTGTATTTTAAAATTTATTATGTATGATTCACAATATTGTCTATTAATTATGAATAATTATGTCCAAATATTTTATGGACTTAATTTATAATCAATTGTCTTGGTATCAATTATGTTGCACTCGCACTTTCTTTGCACCTTAAATAATAGGTTGTTATGCTATTCTTAACTGATGACAATTCAATTGTTAGTTATGGAAGGGACCTTCATATTAAATGTATAAAGATATCATTGAGATGCATAGATCACTTCTCTGCATCTCACTATTGCTGCGATTCACCGAGGTCACTTGTGCGCATGTCCGCTCTGCCCGTGTGTCCGCTTCCGCCCTCTCTCTCTAGTGTAGGTATGGTGACGGCGACGGCGATCAGCATAATTTTTGCTTGACCGCCCTCTCCGTCATCGGCCTCAGGGGAAGGGCGGAAGTTGTTTGACGTGGCAGGTGCAGATTGGCCATGCGCCGCCATAGTGATGGGACATACCACATGATCCATATCGGGACTTCTGATTGGCAAGCGGCATTTCTTAAACCTGCCCCTCTCCCCCAGCCATTAACTCCTCCTGAGGAATTGATACTATACGCGAAACGCGCGTCGAGGAGCACCTCCGCCCTGGCACCAGCCCCCTCCTTATACTGGTATGTTGCCCCACTATTTTATGCACCTCTTGGTCGGTAGACTTAATTGTTCAGGGCCTTAGTAGTGTTGCTGTATACTATAGGGGGCACGCTTGTATCTGTCCATTGTATAACCTTTGCCCTGATTGATCATTTTTCAATAGGATATTCCTTTCACTATGCATTGATCATCAGGGTTATACTCATTTCCACATTGGGATAGGGCTGCTAGCAGGGTGGTGTATGACTGTGTTTTGTCCCTGCTTTTTTATTTTTTGTGACATATATTGTTGTTCATGTCCATATTTTAGTGATACATTAATAAAATTTGACTTTTTTACCATTCTACAGTGGTGTGTTATGCACTCCTCTTCTTGTTGTGTTATCTTTAATACTGTGGGAGTGTACCCTTTCACAAGAGACCGCAGGTGATTTAATTAGATAATAGGGTCCAACTTGTCTTTACTTGGTGATATGATATGCAGCTTTTGATCCATACAAGTATACAGCAATAGTCTAGGGTCCCAGCAGGTTTTGGCAATATGTGGCAGGAATGTATAAGTATTCTGCATCTGATCATATGCCTATTAGAATCTGGCAGGTATCTATCTTCTGCTCTGTCTGTGGTCTGCTTGGTTTGGGCCTGACTAGCTGGTGAGGTACTTATCTTCTCCTTGTCTTGGGATCTTTACTTACAGGACTGCTTGCAGGGTATGATGGAGGCTTCCTGAAGATCTGATAGTTCTGTGAAGGGCTGCTTTCTTTGTCTACCAGCTGAGGTAAGGGACTCAGGCTGGGAAGGTTGATCTTGGGCCTCAGCAGAGGCTTGAATCCTTGGTTGGGGTCCCTGTTTCTGGGAGCTCCTACTAACACAGCCTACCCCAGCAGGGGGGTGGCTCACACTCTGCCTAGAACTTTCCTTCCTCCCCCTGAAGTAGGATGTGGGAACATTCCACTCCTCCTCAGATAGGGGGAAGCTAGCCTGGAATGGACTATTCCAGCCTAGATCTATTAACTAGCTATGGTCTGCTTACATATTGCTGCCACCTGCTAGTGTACATTGAGAATTACAGCAAATATATAAAATACAGGCATAGAAATACATACATTGGTAATGCACGGTTATATTACATCAGCTGGAAATACACATGTACACCTAACATTATGAAGCAGGGTGAAAGAGCTTTAGTGACATACTCTGGGATGTTACAGAAGCTGACTGGAAAGGCGACCATGTTGCAGCTGGTATTCCACTACTGCCCTCTGCTGCTCACAAAGCCTGGCCAACATGTGGAATGTTGAGTTCCAGCGCGTGGTCACGTCGCACAACAGTCGGTGAGCTGGCAATTGTAAGCGCTGACTTTCAGAAATGGGCACACACGCGGCGCACCTTCACCAGTTGCTCAGGCAAATTGGAGTAGGTTTTGAGAAACCACTGAACCACTAAGTTGAAGTCGTGGGCTAGGCATGGGATGTGTGCGAGCTTGCCGAGCTCTGAAGCGGCCACCTTGTTACGGCTATTATCAGGCACAACCATGCCTGGTTCTAGCCACAGCTCAGTCTGGTCTCTTATCCCTTGCCACAGCTCTACGGCGGTGTGCTGTTTGTCACCTAAGCAGATCAGCTGAAGCACGGCCTGTTGATGCTTCCCCACTGCACTGCTACACTGCTATTAGCTACTGACTGATGGCTGATTGGTGCTGCAAGAGGATAATACTGAGGTTGAAGTGGAGGAGGAGAAGTGGGGGTTGGACCACTAACGTTGTTGGTGGCGGAACCCCTAATAAAATTAGGGCCTGCAATCCTTGGCGTCGGTAACAAGTGTGCCATCCCAGGGTTTGACTTGCTCCCGGCTTCCACAACGTTCACCCAGTGTGCTGTCAGGGAAATGTAGTGTCCCTGGCCGAAATCACTTGTCCATGTGTCAGTGGTTAAGTGGACCTTCCCAGTAACTGCGTTGGTCAGGGCACGGGTGATGTTACGGGACACATACTGGTGTAAGGCGGGCACGACACACCATGAAAATATTGGCGGCTTTGAACAGCGTAACGAGGGACGGCCACCGACATCAGGCTGCGGAAGGCCTTAGTGTCCACAAGCTTAAATGGCAACATTTCCAGGGCCAGTAATTTGGAAAGTTGCACATTTAGTGCTATGGTCTGTGGGTGGGTGGCTGGGTATTTGCGCTTGCATTCAAATGCCTGGGGAAAGGACATTTGTACGCTGCACTGGGACACGGAAATGGATGTGGTCGCTGATGGTGCTTACGAAGGTTCATGTGCAGGGCGGGAGGCATCCGGGCCTGCGCCTTCGACAATGGATTGGCCAGCACGTAACACAGGGGAAGAGGAGGCAGTAGTGTGACCTGAAGACACAGATTGTGGACCCAGGTGTTCGGTACACCTATTACGGTGCCTTGATGCGATGTGGCGGATCATGCTGGTGGTGGTAAGGTTGCAAGTGTTTACGCCCCGGCTCATTTTGGTATGGCACAGGTTGAAAATTACAATTCTTTTGTAGTCCGAACTTTCCTTAAAAAAGCGCCAGACTGTGGAACACCTACCCCTTGGCAAGGGAGATTTCCGCAAGGGGGTGCTCCGGGGAACAGTTGCTGTTTGGTGTGGCCCGCCTTCTTCCTTTTTCCACCCCACTGCCTTTTCCAGCCTGTTGCAATGCTGCGGATCCCTCCCCCTCTGTACTGCTGTCCTCGCTCGGCTTGCCACCTTCCCAGATTGGGTCAGTGACCTCATCGTCCACCACCTCCTCTTCCAATTCCTCACTCTGCTCATCGTCCTGGCTTGTTGACCTAACAACAACCTCAGTAATTGACAACTGTGTCTCATCCTCATCATTAACCTCTTGAGACACTAATTTCCGTTGATTTATTGGCAACTATGTCTCATCATCATCATCATCCACCTCGTGAAACACTAATTGTCATTCCCCACCGTCATCTTCTTGTGACTGTGGATGCTCAAGAGTTTGGGAATCAGGGCACAAGATCTCATGTCCCTCTTCCAGTGGGCTTCTTGAGAGGCCCAAATGAAGGAATGTCTCCGAAAAGAACTCCTCGAAATATCCGAGTATGGGATCCTTGTTTGGCAAGACTCTCCATGGTGGGAGGAAGGAGGATATCAGGATGAGGATTGTGTTGACCAGACTCTTGGCTACTGAGACTGGACTTGGTGGAAGACAGGGTGGTGCTTAACCGACTGGAAGCATTATCTGCTGCAATCCAACCGACCACCTGGTCGCTCTGATCTGACTTCAAGAGTGTTGTCCTGCGCCACCCTGCAAACTAGGTCATGAAGCTACAGTAGGTATCGCGGATGACAGTTTTTCTTGTGCTCTGGCAGCAGGCACAGTTTCAACGTGCCCAGGGCCACGGCTGCTGCATGCTCCATCAGTATCACGGCCACTTCCCTGTCCCTTACTGCTGGCCTTCTTCATATTAAATGTTATATATGCTTGAAAGTATGTCACACATACAGTAGCGTAGGTTTTGGAAGTGTATGCGAAAAAAAAATAAAAAAAGGTATTTGGGATGTGGAAACGTCACACAGGAGATATACCGCAGATAATGTCAATGCTGTCACCAGCAGCTAATTAACAATTACAGGGAACGTCGCAGGTATCTGGGATGTGGAAACGTCACACAAGAGAAATACCGTAGATAATGACGCTGATGTCACCAGCAGCTAATAAAAAATTACAGGGAATGTAACAGGTATTTGGGATGTGGAAACGTTACACAGGAGATGTACCCCAGGTAATGTCACTGTCCGCAGCGGACACCATCTACAGAAAAAGTACACAGGATGTCACAGATATTTTTGGGATGCGCACACGTTACACAGGACATGTAGCGCAGATAATGTCGCTGTCTGCAGGGCCTAACTATTGCACGCTGGATGCGCTAAAAATAGATATTGCTGCCACATACAATAGTCCTTAAAAGGACTTTTGGGTCTGTAAAGTTTTAGCAATTTAGCGCAGGTTGTGCTAAAAATATATATTGCTGCTGCCACACACAACAATAGTCCTTAAAAGGACGTTTGGGTCTGTAAAGTTTTAGCAATTTAGCGCTGTTTGCACTGAAAATGTATATTTCTGCTGTTACACACAACAATTGTCCTTAAAAGGACGTTTGGGTCTCTCTCTCTGACAAGTTTTTCAACTTAAAAATAAAATAAAAAATTCACTCTCTACACTATCTTTCCCTTCTTCAGCACAGCTCTCCCTGACTACACTGAGCCGAACACGTGTCATCGGGTGCTATATAGCCCCCGATGATGCGTTCCGGCCAGCCAATCACTTTAATGCGAGTAACCAACATGGCTATGGCATTACAGTAAAAGGACAGTACCTACCTGCACGTTTATTGGCTGCGTAGCAGCCAACAAACGTGCAGGGAGGAGACTCGAGCATTGTGCTCGAGCACATGCGGTATTCAGCCGAATACCGCAATGTGCCAAGCATTGAGATGCTCGATCCGAACTGGTGTTCGGCTGAGCATGCTCGATCAACACTACCGCTTACCTTATCTACCAGAGTGAAACCCCACACACACTATAAAAGGAGAACAGGGTCTAATATGGGAGTGTACAGCCTGGGTAATAGGAACAATCCTATTACACCTTGCTGCACTGACTGGGGATCCAAATTGCCATTATACTGCTGCTTTCAGGTTTGCAATAGATGATACCTCTGTAATTCCAGCAAACCATTTTCTTTATTGGGGTGCAAGTGCTGTGTGATACAGCCATTAACAGGGTGTATTACTAGGAAATATTTATATGTCTTATTAGCCCTTGTACGGTGCAGTTATATGTTCTAAAGCCTTTTTTGGCTTGTATAAGTGGGAAAAAAGGGCTTATTAGCCATTGTGTTGTGAAGTGAAAAACGTACAGCCCTTTTTGTGGTGTATTAGTGGCAAATAAAAGTATTATTTGACGTTCAGCGGTGCAGTTATATGTTCTAAAGTTTTTTTGGCCGTTCAGCGGTGCAGTTACCGTATATGTTCTAAAAAGGGTTCAGCGAACCCGAACTGTAAACTACTCCGCTTCCTCATCCTCTATCGCCTCATCATCCGGTCAGCGTAACACCTTCACCACCAACTTCAGCACAGCCAGGGGAAAACGACAGCAGGCAGTTTTAAAACGTATCTGTTTGGGGGACAAACTCCAAACCGTACAGGAGCAGTGGACGGTCCTTGAACAACAGACCGATGAGTGGTTGGTGCCAGTGAGCCTCAAGCCCGCCCTGGTGGTGTGCGATAGTGGGCGAAATCTCATAGCAGCTCTGTGCCTAGCCTGTTTGACGCACATCCCTTGCCTGGCGTATGTGCTGAATATGGTGGTGCAGAGATTCCTTAAAAATGTCCCCAATATGTCAGAGCTGCTGCATAAATTGCGGGCCGTCTGTGCACGCTTTCGGTGTTCTCATCCTGCCGCCGCTCTGCTGTCTGCTCTACAGCGTAACCTCGGCCTTCCCGCTCACCGCCTTATATGCGACGTGCCCACCAGGTGGAACTCCACCTTGCACATGCTGCAAAGACTGTGCGAGCAGCAGGCCATAGTGAAGTTTCAGCTGCAGCTCGCACGGGTGAGTCGCACTGCGGAACAGCAACACTTCACCACCAATGACTGGGCCTATATGCGAGACCTGTGTGCCCTGTTGTGCTGATGGCCACCGCCACCAGGGACCGAGCACACCAAAGGCAGCATAAAGGAGTTCCCTGGCATGGCACTTTTTCACACAATGTGCTGACGAGTGACGACAAGACCCGAGTGGTTTGCACGCTGTGCCATCAGAGCCTGAAGTGAGGCATTCATGTTCTGAACCTTAGCACAACCTGCATGACCAGGCATCTACATGCGAGACACGGGCTGCAGTGGAGTAGGCACCTTCAAAACCAAGAAAGGGCTCAGGCCCCTCCTATTCTCTCTTCTGCTGCTGCCTCGGCCTCTTCCTCCGCCTCTGGAGCAACGTTGGCACCTGCCGCCCAGCAAACAGAGGACGTACCACCAACAACACCACCTCCGTCACCAAGCATCTCCACCATGTCACACGGAAGCGTTCAGCTCTCCATCTCACAAACCTTTGAGAGAAAGCGTAATTTCCCACCTAGCCACCCTCGATCCCTGGCCCTGAATGCCAGCATTTCTAAACTACTGGCCTTTGAAATGCTTCATTCAGGCTGGTGGAGACGGACAGCTTCAAACAGCTCATGTCACTTCCTGTCCCACAGTATTTCGTTCCCAGCCGCCACTACTTCTCCAGGAGAGCCGTGCCCTCCCTGCACCTCCAAATATCGGATAAAATGAAGTGTGCACTGCGCAACGCCATCTGTGGCAAGGTCCACCTAATCACAGATACGTGGACCTGTAAGCACGGCCAGGGACGCTATATCTCCCTAACTGCACACTGGGTAAATGTAGTGGCGGCTGGGCCCCAGGCGGAGAGCTGTTTGGCGCACGTCCTTCCGTCGCCAAGGATCACAGGGCATCATTCTGCAGCGTACTCAAGTTGTGTGTAATAGAGTTTCTGGGTGTAGTAGTGCAATGACACTAACCTGAGACGGCTGACTCTCTGCATAGGCAGGTGATGGTAGAAATTGTTCGTGAAGCCAGTGCCAATTAAACGGTGGCACGCCGTTTGCGGATAGCAGGAATAAATTGAGGAACACGTGGTATTAAAACAGAACTCCAACTTTAGTCGTTTTCATGCAGAGACAATATTGGAATCGCAGTTCCTTGGCATACAGTCGATTTTGCAATACGGTTGATGCAGGCAATTACAGATTTAGCAAGGTGATTACAGAGTGTTGAACACAGGACTTGCAGTACAGGAGCTTGCACTCTATTTCTGTCTGATCCTGGAATATAGCAATTCTTCACCAAGGCCCAATAACCTAGTTCTGGCTTTATATCCTTGGCTATAGCTTTAGAAAGTACCTCCTCTGTTATTTTAGTAACTCTTGCTTCTCTGCACTTTGCCTCGGTCTCTCTCAGCTTCTTCCTCAGGCTCTTTAGCTAAGATTTTCCTGTTTCTGCATATGGGAATTCAGGAGGGAATCTTCTCCTGGACAGCAGGCTTCAGGCCTGGACTTGTCTCTGACATTGTCTAATCTCCAACTGTAGATTACAGACACTAGACTCCGTCTCCCTTTCCCTTCCCTGACTGGGCCTTATATAGACTAGGGCTCCCTAGCTCCCTCTAGTGACTAGAAGCTGGAATGACACCCCTAGCAGGCCTGTACATGCAAGTGTCATAGTAACAGGGAAACACACAGCATTGCATTACATGACATTTTATAAAACTGACATATACCAACTTCTCCATAACTAAGGAGGGACGACAGCACACCAAGTGACACTTTGGTAGTGACGGGTATTACAGTCCCCGTACACTACAATTCTTTGCCTCCTCTTCCTACTCAGCTTCCTCCTCCTCTTCTACCACCTCCTCATCCGGTCAGCGACAGACCTTCACCACCAACTCCAGCACAACCAGGGGTAAACGTCAGCAGGCCGTTCTGAAACTGATGTGACGCACATCCCTTGCCTGGCGCATGTGCTGAATTTGGTGGTGCAGAAATTCATTCACAACTACCCCGACATGTCAGAGCTGCTGCGTAAAGTGCGGGCCGTCTGTGCACGCTTCCAGCGTTCTCATCCTGTCTGCTCTACAGCGTAACCTCGGCCTTCCCGCTCACCGCCTCATATGAGACGTGCCCACCAGGTGGAACTCCACCTTGCACATGCTGGCCAGACTGTGCGAGCAGCAGCAGGCGATAGTGGAGTTTCAGCTGCAGCACGCACTGGTGAGTCGCTCTGTGGAACATCACCACTTCTCTAGCACCTACTGGGCCCCTATGCGAGACCTGTGTTCCTTGTTGCACTGTTTCGAGTACTCCACCAACATGGCCAGTGCCGATAACGCCGTTCTCAGCGTTACTATCCCACTTCTATGACTCCTTGAAAAAACGCTGCTGGCGATGATGGAAAAGGATATGGCACAGGAGGAGGAGGAGGAAGAGGGATCATTTCGTAGGGTTTCTGGCCAGTCATTCACAAGTGTGTCTGAGGGTGGGTTTCTGCACCCACAAACGCCAGGTACACAATTGTCCAGCCAGGGCACAGTTCTGGAGGATGAGGAGGTGGAGGATGAGGAGGAAGAGATGGAGGAGGAGGAACCGTGTTCACAGCAGGCTGGCACCCAGACCAGCTCATGGCCATCACGGGTGCGTAGCTGGGGGGATACAGAGGACACAGACGATACACCTCCCACAGAGGACAGCTTTTCATTGCCTCTGGGCAGCCGGGCACACATGAGCGATTACAGGTGTCTCCGCAACGACCGCCGATTTGCCCACATTCTAACTTGTGCTGATTACGCTGCTGGATCCCAGTTACAAGGACAACGTACCGTCCTTAATTTCATCACTGGAGCGTGATTGTAAGATGCGCGAGTACAAGTGCACGCTGGTAGATGCTCTGCTGGTGGCATTCCCACCTGACAGCGGGGGCACCGTGGAAACACAAGGCAAAGGCAGAGGAGTTGGAAGATGTCACCAACGCAGCTGGGGCACCGCCAGCACCTCAGAAGGCAGGGTTAGCATGGCCGAAATGTGGAAAAGCTTTGTCAGCACGCCACAACACCCAGCACCACCAGCTGATATGGAACATGTTAGTAGGGGGCAGCATTTCACCAACATGGTGGAGCAGTATGTTTGCACACGCCTACACGTACTTAATGACGGGTCTTCCCCCTTCAACTTCTGGGTCTCCAAATTGGGCACATGGCCTGAGCTTGCCCTTTACGCCTTGGAGGTTCTGGCATGCCCTGTAGCCAGTGTATTATCTGAATGTGTGTTTAGCACTGCAGGGGGCATCATTACAGACAAGCGCAGCCGCCTGTCCACAGCCAATGTGGACAAGCTCATGTTCATTAAAATGAACCAGGCATGGATCCCTCAGGACTTGTCCGTACCTTGTGCAGAATAGACATGTATACCGGCCTTTACCAGCCATTGTTGTACTACAGCGCAATTGCTCATTCTTGTATTTTGAATATTTCACACTCTTTTGGAGTGTACCCTAATTTTATTTATTTTTTTGTTAAAAAATCTTTATTTTATATCCAAAACATAGCAATTTAAATAACATGATGTTACACAAATACAATAGAGTGTACCCTAATAAAAAATAAAATTAAAATTAAAACCAAAAACGAGTGTTGGCTACCTCGTCCTCCTCCACCGCTGCTTCCACCTACACCGCTATGTCCACCGCCTCCTCAAACTCCTACTCCATATGGACCCCCACCTCGTAAATCAAGTTTTTATTTTTTATTTAATTTGTATGTATTTTATTTAATTTTTTTTAATGTCTTTTCACTAATTTGTCTGTTACATTTTATGGTGAAATTCACCAATTTTGGGGTGTGATATACCACTGCTCTACTTAGTAGACAGGTTAAAAAAATTCACTAATTTGTCTGTTACATTTTTGGGTGAAATTCAGCAATTTTTTGGTGTGATATATCACTGCTATACCTAGTAGACAGGTAAAAAAAAAATCACTAATTTGTCTGTTATATTTTCGGGTGAAATTAACCAATTTTTGGCTGTGATAGACCCCTGCTCTACCCAGTAGACAGGTTAATAAATTTCAAAAAAAATTCTGTTACATTCTTGGGTTGACATTTTTAAATTTTTGACGTGAATACACCTCTGCTCTGCACATTTATTGCTATGGCCTGTGGGTGGGTGGCTGGGTAATTGCGCTTTTGTTTAAAGGCCTGAGGTATAGACATCTGTGCACTGTGCTGGGACACAGAAATGGATGTGCTAGTTGATGGTGCTTTGCGAAAGTGAGCACCCTCATAGGGTTTATTAGGGATTCTGCCCCCACAGGGTCAGGCACCCGGACGGGGACGCCCCTTGCGGGGCAAGTTCCTTGTGTAGATAGGTAGGGCGTACTAGCCCCTGCCCCTTCCTTAGGGTTGTCTAGGGTTAACCCACCCGGTCACCCTACTACACAAAGGGGCACATACGCCTGGTACCTTCCAGTATGGCGATTCACCAACTCAGGTCCGTCTCTAATCTCAACAACCTCTGAGAGAACCCTCGGTCTACATCTACAACTGGGTGAGAACGTTCTTGTTTATTTACACCATCTTTCCCATACTGTTTGTGTTTGTTCAGTCTAGGCCCCAAGGGCTGTCTTTCATGTTGTATGTTACAGAGGTTCATCATCTAGCGTCCATTTATTTTAGAATTACCCACATTAAATGCTAAGTTTTACCCCTCTGTCCCCCAGGGGATCAGTACATTTGCCTTAATAATTTTGGAAGTAAATAGGTCCGGTCGCTAAACCAGGCCTCTCTGTGTTTCCTTAAATTGGGGTATCCCCCAAAATATTGGGACATATAACAAAATAAAACAAAGAATAAGTGCACTTGAGAACAAGAATGGATGGTTGAGGCTGGTATAAATGTCTATTCTGCACAAGGTACGGACAAGTCCTGTGGGATCCATGCCTGGTTCATTTTAATAAACGTAAGCTTGTCCACATTGGCTGCGGCCTGTGATAATGCTCTCTGCCGTGCTAAACACACGTTCACACTATACACTGGCTGCAGGGCAGGTCAGCACCTCCAAGGCTGACAAAGCTTTTCCACATTTGGGCCATGCTAACCCTGCCTTCTCAGGTGCTGGCGGTGCCCCAGCTGCGTTGGCGACCTCTTCCTCCTCCTCTGACTTCGCCTTGTGCTTCCACGGTGCCCCCGCTGTCAGGTGGGAATGCCATCAGCAGCGTGCGCTTGTAGTCGTGCATCTTCCGATCAGTAACAGATGTTTTCACCAAATTTTGTTCCCTGTCAGCAATGCAGAGCAGGGGTTCATTCATGGCAAAAGGGGGTTCATGTCACCCAGCAATAGAATAGACAATTTTGAGAGATTTAGGCCCCTGTCACCCAGGCACAGCAGGGGTTCATTCACGGCAAAAAAGGGTTCATGTCACCCAGCAATAGAACCGACGATTTTGAGAGATTTAGGCCCCTGTCACCCAGGCACAGCAGGGGTTCATTCACAGCAAAAGGGGGTTCATGTCACCCAGCAATAGAACAGACGATTTTGAGAGATTTAGGCCCCTGTCAACCAGGCACAGCAGGGGTTCATTCACGGCAAAAGGGGGTTCATGTCACCCAGCAATAGAACAAAGGATTTTGAGAGATTTAGGCCCCTGTCAACCAGGCACAGCAGGGGTTCATTCACAGCAAAAGGGGGTTCATGTCACCCAGCAATAGAACAGACGATTTTGAGAGATTTAGGCCCCTGTCACCCAGGAACAGCAGGGGTTTGTATACGCCAAAAATGGTAAAATGTCACCCGACAATTGAAAATAAGAATTTTTTGAATTTACGGAACAAAAATTTGCACTTTTTTGCATTAAAATGGCTCTAAAATAGTCCTTGAAAAGGCTAGAGGGATGTAAAAGGCAGTAAAATGGGCTTAAGAGCATGGCAACTGCTCTGTAAACAAATGTGGATAGGGGAATAACTTAAAATAAAATAACAAAAAATTACTAATTATTAACCTGCAACTCAGAGAAGGAGGTGGATATGGAGTCGGAGGTTGAGGAAGCGATGAATGTGGTGTTGTAGGTGGAGGCAGCAATAGAGGAGGAGGAGGAGGCAGCCAACAATGTTTATTTTTTATTTTTTATTGGGGTAGGTAGCCTCCAAAATATTGGGACAAATAAAAAAAAAAAGAAAACAAAGAATTATTGCACTTGACTTGAGTACAAGAATGTATGTTTGATGGTGGTATAAATGTCTATTCTGCACAAGGTACAGACAAGTCTTGTGGGATCCAAGCCTGGTTCATTTTGACGAACGTGAGCTTGTCCACGTTGGCTGTGGACAGGCGGCTGCGTCTGTCTGTAATGACGCCTCCTGCCGTGCTAAATACAAGTATAGAGAGTACACTGGCTGCAGGGCAGGCCAGCACCTCCAAGGCATACAGGGCAAGCTCTGGCCATGTGAACAATTTGGAGACCCAGAAGTTGAATCGGGCAGAACCATCAGTCAGTACGTGTAGGCGTGTGCACAGGTACTGTTCCACCATGTTGTTCAAATGCTGCCTCCTGCTCACACGCTCCATATTAGCAGTTGGGGCCGGTTGTTGCGGCGAGGTGACAAAGCTTTTCCACATGTCGGCCATGCTAACCCTGCCTTCTGAGATGCTGGCGCTGACACAGCTGCGTTGGCGACCTCTTCCTCCTCCCCTGCCTTCGCCTTGTGCTTCCACTTGTCCTCCGGCGTCAGTCGGGAATGCTCTCAGGAGCGCGTCTACCAGCGTGCACCTGTAGTAGCGCATCTTCCGATCACGCTCCATTGAGGGAATTAAGGATGGCACATTGTCTTTGTAACGGGGATCCAGCAGGGTGGCCACCCAGTAGTCAGCACACGTTAAAATGTGGGCAACTCTGCTGTCGTTGCGCAGGCACTGCAGCATGTAGTCGCTCATGTGTGCCAGGCTGCCCAGAGGTAAGGACAAGCTGTCCTCTGTGGGAGGCATATCGGCTGCGTCCTCCATATCCCCCCAGCCACGCACCAGTGATGGGCCCGAGCTGCGTTGGATGCCACCCGGCTGTGAACATGCTTCATCCCCATCCTCCGCCTCCTCATCCTCCTCCTTCTCCTCATCCTCCAGTAGTGGGCCCTGGCTGGCCAAATTTGTACCTGGCCTCTGCTGTTGCAAAAATCCTCTTTCTGAGCCACTTCTAAAAGACTGGCCTGAAAGTGTTAGAGATGACCCCTCTTCCTCCTCCTCATCCTGGTCCACATCCTCTTCCATCATCGCCCTAAGTGTTTTCTCAAGGAGACATAAAAGTGGTATTGTAAGGCTGATAACGGCGTCATCGCCACTGGCCAGGTTGGTGGTGTACTCAAAACAGCACAACAGGGCACACAGGTCTCGCATAGAGGCCCAGTCATTGGTGGTGAAGGGTTGCTGTTCCGCAGTGCGACTCACCCGTTCGAGCTGCAGCTGAAACTCCACTATGGCCTGCATGTGTCTCTCCAGCATGTGCAAGGTGGAGTTCCACCTGGTGGGCACATCGCATATGAGCCGGTGAGCGGGAATGCCGAGGTTACGCTGTAGAGCAGACAGCAGAGCGGCGGCAGGATGAGAACGCTGGAAGCGTGCACAGACGGCCCGCACTTTACGCAGCAGCTCTGACATGTCAGGGTAGTTGTGAATGAATTTCTGCACCACCAAATTCAGCACATGCGCCAGGCAAGGGATGTGCGTCACATCAGTTTCAGAACGGCCTGCTGACGTTTACCCCTGGTTGTGCTGAAGTTGGTGGTGAAGGTCTGTCGCTGACCGGATGAGGAGGTGGTAGAAGAGGAGGAGGAAGCTGAGTAGGAAGAGGAGGCAAAGAATGATGCCCTGTGATCCTTGGCGACGGAAGGACGTGCGCCAAACAGCTCTCCGCCTGGGGCCCAGCCGCCACTACATTTACCCAGTGTGCAGTTAGGGAGATATAGCGTCCCTGGCCGTGCTTACTGGTCCACGTATCTGTGATTAGGTGGACCTTGCCACAGATGGCGTTGCGCAGTACACACTTGATTTTATCCGATATTTGGATGTGCAGGTAGGGCACGGCTCTCCTGGAGAAGTAGTGGCGGCTGGGAACAAAATACTGTGGGACAGGAAGTGACATGAGCTGTTTGAAGCTGTCCGTCTCCACCAGCCTGAATGAAGCATTTCAAAGGCCAGTAGTTTAGAAATGCTGGCATTCAGGGCCAGGGATCGAGGGTGGCTAGGTGGGAAATTACGCTTTCTCTCAAAGGTTTGTGAGATGGAGAGCTGAACGCTTCCGTGTGACATGGTGGAGATGCTTGATGACGGAGGTGGTGTTGTTGGTGGCACATCCTCTGTTTGCTGGGCGGCAGGTGCCAACGTTGCTCCAGAGGCGGAGGAAGAGGCCGAGGCAGCAGCAGAAGAGGGAATAGGAGGGGCCTGAGCCCTTTCTTGGTTTTGAAGGTGCTTACTCCACTGCAGCCCGTGTCTCGCATGTAGATGCCTGGTCATGCAGGTTGTGCTAAGGTTCAGAACATGAATGCCTCACTTTAGGCTCTGATGGCACAGCGTGCAAACCACTCGGGTCTTGTCGTCACTCGTCAGCACATTGTGTGAAAAAGTGCCATGCCAGGGAACTCCTTGATGCTGCCTTTGGTGTGCTCGGTCCCTGGTGGCGGTGGCCATTAGCAGGCGAACTGTTTCGGCGATGGCTGCTCTGTTTTTGCACCCTGCTCCCGCTTTTGCTACGCTGTTGGCTCGGTCTCACCACTGCCTCTTCCTCTGAACTCTGAAAGCCAGTGGCACGACCTTCATTCCATGGGGGTCTAGGACCTCATCGTCCCCTGCATCGTTTTCCACCCAGTCTTCCTCCCTGACCTCCTTTTCGGTCTGCACACTGCAGAAAGACGACGCAGTTGGCACCTGTGTTTCGTCATCATCAGAGACGTGCTGAGGTGGTATTCCCATGTCCTCATCAGGAAACATAAGTGGTTGTGCGTCAATGCATTCTGTGTCTTCGACTCCTGGGGAAGGGCTAGGTGGATGCCCTTGGGAAACCCTGCCAGCAGAGTCTTCAAACAGCATAAGAGACTGCTGCATGACTTGAGGCTCAGACAGGTTCCCCGATATGCACGGGGGTGATGTGACAGACTGATGGGCATGGGTTTCAGGTGCCACCTGTGCGCTTTCTGCAGAAGACTGGGTAGGAGATAATGTGAACGTGCTGGATCCACTTCCACGTCCCTTATTAGATGTTTGCCTCATAGTTAGCGTTCACAAAGCAAAGTAAAAATTGGTTAAGCATGTTAAAAATAATTAACCGCCAAAATAAACCCTGATGTAGGGTATTGCACAATATATTTTTTTTAAACTCTATATGACAGCGGTATTTGTGACCTAAATGTGACTGTATTCTATGTACGTTAAATTCTAAATGAGCAGTATATGAACACACGGTTTATTTCAATTGCAGTAAACGAATGGCTGTATTTTTGGCCTAAATGTGACTGTCACCTATGCAAGTGTAATCAAAGATGACCAATATATGAACACACGGTTTATTTCAACCGCAGTAAACGAATGGCCGTATTTGTGTCCTAAATGTGACTGTATTCTATGTACGTTAAATTCAAAATGAGCAGTATATGAACACACGGTTTATTTCAACTGCAGTAAACAAATGGCCGTATTTGTGGCCTAAATGTGACTGTATTCTATGTACGTTAAATTCAAAATGAGCAGTATATGAACACACGGTTTATTTCAACCGCAGTGAACGAATGGCCATATTTGTGGCCTAAATGTGACTGTCACCTATGCACATGTAATCAAAGATGACCAGTATATGAACACATGGTTTATTTCAACCGCAGTAAACAAATGGCAGTATTTGTGGCCTAAATGTGACTGTATTCTATGTACGTTAAATTCAAAATAAGCAGTATATGAACACACGGTTTATTTCAACCGCAGTAAACGAATGGCCGTATTTGTGGCCTAAATGTGACTGTCACCAATGCACGTGTAATCAAAGATGACCAGTATATGAACACACGGTTTATTTAAACCGCAGTAAATGAATGGCCGTATTTGTGGCCTAAATGTGACTGTATTCTATGTACGTTAAATTCAAAATGAGCAGTATATGAACACACGGTTTATTTCAACCGCAGTAAACGAATGGCCATATTTGTGGCCAAAATGTGACTGTATTCTATGTACGCTAAATTTAAAATGAGCAGTATATGAACACACAGTTTATTTCAACCGCAGTAAACGATTGGCCGTATTTGTGGCCTAAATGTGACAGTATTCTATGTACGTTAAATTTAAAATGAGCAGTATATGAACACACTGTTTATTTCAACCGCAGTAAACAAATGGCCGTATTTGTGGCTTAAATGTGACAGTCACTTATGCATGTGTAATCAAAGATGACCAGTATATGAAAAAATTTAAATGTAAGCACGGTCAGCAAAAAAGCTGTATTTCTGGACTAGCAGACATGCAAATAGATAGTGCTGGTGCACTATATGAAAAATAATTTTTTTTAAACACAGTCAGCAAAAAAGCTGTATTTCTGGACTAGCAGACATGCAGATAGATAGTGCTGCACCAGCATGTCTGCATAAAATGGCTGCCGATTAGGTATTCATAGTGACAAACTGAATTTAAAAAAAAAAGTGTTTTCAACAGAAGTTGGCTCAGTGCAGGCTTAAAAAAACTGTGCACTGGACCCACAAAACACATTCGATTGAGATCGCTGAGTTATAAGGCAGTTCTTCTTAGTACAGGGAGTGCAGAATTATTAGGCAAATGAGTATTTTGACCACATCATCCTCTTTATGCATGTTGTCTTACTCCAAGCTGTATAGGCTTGAAAGCCTACTACCAATTAAGCATATTAAGTGATGTGCATCTCTGTAATGAGAAGGGGTGTGGTCTAATGACATCAACACCCTATATTAGGTGTGCATAATTATTAGGCAACCTCCTTTCCTTTGGCAAAATGGGTCAAAAGAAGGACTTGACAGGCTCAGAAAAGTCAAAAATAGTGAGATATCTTGCAGAGGGATGCAGCACTCTTAAAATTGCAAAGCTTCTGAAGCGTGATCATCGAACAATCAAGCGTTTCATTCAAAATAGTCAACAGGGTCGCAAGAAGCGTGTGGAAAAACCAAGGCGCAAAATAACTGCCCATGAACTGAGAAAAGTCAAGCGTGCAGCTGCCAAGATGCCACTTGCCACCAGTTTGGCCATATTTCAGAGCTGCAACATCACTGGAGTGCCCAAAAGCACAAGGTGTGCAATACTCAGAGACATGGCCAAGGTAAGAAAGGCTGAAAGACGACCACCACTGAACAAGACACACAATCTGAAACGTCAAGACTGGGCCAAGAAATAAATCAAGACTGATTTTTCTAAGGTTTTATGGACTGAGGAAATGAGAGTGAGTCTTGATGGCCAGATGGATGGGCCCGTGGCTGGATTGGTAAAGGGCAGAGAGCTCCAGTCCGACTCAGACGCCAGCAAGGTGGAGGTGGAGTACTGGTTTGGGCTGGTATCATCAAAGATGAGCTTGTGGGGCCTTTTCGGGTTGAGGATGGAGTCAAGCTCAACTCCCAGTCCTACTGCCAGTTTCTGGAAGACACCTTCTTCAAGCAGTGGTACAGGAAGAAGTCTGCATCCTTCAAGAAAAACATGATTTTCATGCAGGACAATGCTCCATCACACGCGTCCAAGTACTCCACAGCGTGGCTGGCAAGAAAGGGTATAAAAGAAGAAAATCTAATGACATGGCCTCCTTGTTCACCTGATCTGAACCCCATTGAGAACCTGTGGTCCATCATCAAATGTGAGATTTACAAGGAGGGAAAACAGTACACCTCTCTGAACAGTGTCTGGGAGGCTGTGGTTGCTGCTGCACGCAATGTTGATGGTGAACAGATCAAAACACTGACAGAATCCATGGATGGCAGGCTTTTGAGTGTCCTTGCAAAGAAAGGTGGCTATATTGGTCACTGATTTGTTTTTGTATTGTTTTTGAATGTCAGAAATGTATATTTGTGAATGTTGAGATGTTATATTGGTTTCACTGGTAAAAATAAATAATTGAAATGGGTATATATTTGTTTTTTGTTAAGTTGCCTAATAATTATGCACAGTAATAGTCACCTGCACACACAGATTTCCCCCTAAAATAGCTAAAACTAAAAACAAACTAAAAACTACTTCCAAAAATATTCAGCTTTGATATTAATGAGTTTTTTGGGTTCATTGAGAACATGGTTGTTGTTCAATAATAAAATTAATCCTCAAAAATACAACTTGCCTAATAATTCTGCACTCCCTGTATTTATCCCTGATCTGTCCCTGACAGCAGCAGCATCCTCTCTCTACACTAAGAATAGCAGAATGACATGCAGCGCTATGTGGACACAGCCTTATATAGAGGCTGGGTCACATGCTGCAGTTGGCCAATCATAGCCATGCCAATAGTAGGCATGGCTGTGATGGCTTCTAAGGGCACACAGTTAAACGCGTGTTGATTGGCTGCTTTGCAACCTTTCAAAAAGCGCCATAAATATCGCTGAACACGAACCCAAACTTTTACGTAAATGTTCGGGTCCGGGTCCAAAAAAAGCTAAAGTTCGGGTTCGCTCAACTCTATTAGGGGGTTCTAATTGTATAAGCATTTAATAGAACAGGTTCTGTAGACATCTATGTGGAATCAGCTGACGACTGTGTAAAAGGAGTGCTCTCTTTCACGCTACAGTAGGATCTTGAGCCTCTGCGCGGTTCTTTATATCTGGCGCTAACATCGACCTGTAAGGCTGAGTTCACGCTTGAGTTATTTGGTCAGTTTTGGCCCCGTAACTGCCCAAAATAAATGGAGTGTGCAGTGATTCTAAGAGCGACACCAGTCATGTGCGTTTCATACTGACTCACAGTGTTGTTTCACCACCACAGCAGACTCCCTATGTGTGTTACTGCAAGGCAGAGTTTTCTACATCACTATACAGGCTCTCTGCAGCCAGGAAATCGCTGTTTATTAACACAATTTGACAAAAATTAATTTGGATCTAATGAAAATTCGGAGAACAGACCGAATCGAATTTTTGAGAAATTTGCTAATCTCTAATAGCCACAATACTTCTTTGCCAGGTGTTTTTTCAACCATGTACTGTTGCTGAATAGTTATAACTTACCTTTTGTTTGAAAAATAATGCCCGGCTGTAAAAATGATATTTCTACCCTCTGGCCGTTTTTATCTGTCTATTGGTATTACAGCTATGACTTAGATTCTTACATAGTTCTTTCTAACTTTTAATCACTCATTTTCCACAGATTATCTCTAAGATCAATGTCTTAGAAACCTGATCCAGCTTTTCTTTATATTTATTACACCATAGAAATCCTTTGTTTGATGTAAATAAAGCTGCATTGATCAATCTAAAAGCCATTGGTCTAGAAAGCACAATACTTTGCCTCTGAGTAACCTTACAACATTTACACACGTTTATTTATTATCATCATTGACCTTTTGCAAAGCAACAACCTTCTTGACAGCTGCAGTGATGGATGCTGCTGAGTTGAATTGACGAACAAAAATAATCATGCCTCTATTTATTAAATGTATAGTGCTTCTCTGTTAGGTTCACAAGGATATAATGCAAAAGCGTTCTCTAGAAGCTATTAAATATATAGCACCAATTAGACAATATTTGCCACTAGAGATAAGTGAGTCGATTGTACACCAATCAAATTCATTACAAAATTCCCAAAATCTTGAACTTCATCAAATTCTAAACTTTTAGGATTCTCACATGAATCACTCAAAATGTTATCCACCGTTTTACAGATCAGAAGATGGAGAAGATGAAGAAGGATCTTTCTAAAGTGCTCACCGAATTCAAGCATGGTACAGTAATAGGTTGCAACAGTTGTAAGAACTTTCTTCTCTCTGAAATTTCTTCCCTCTCTGACATTCAATAATCAATTATTGCAAAGTGGATGCATTCAGCAGCTCAGCCATGAAGTGAAAGACCAAGTAATGTTACAGAGCATGGTCACTAAGTGGCACATAACGCATAAAAGTCACTAAAGTTCTGATGACCCAATAACTCAATAACTGCAGCATTATCAGCACAAAAACTGCATGCTGGGAGCTTTATGGCATGGGATTCCATGGCCAAGTACTGTAGCTACATGCAAGACTTACATAAATAACGTAATGACAAGCTACCAATGTAATTGTGTAAAGTACATAACCACGGTCTATGGATATTTGGAAAAGTGCTCTGTGGAGTGATGAATAATGCTTCTTTATCTTGCAGTAAGATAGATGAGTCTGGGTTTGGTAAATGCCAGAAGAACATTAACAGCCGAACTGCATTGTGCCAACTATAATGTTTGGTGGTGAAGGAAGGAAACTGCTATGTTGTTTTTTTTTTTCATAGCTTGGCCTTGGTTCCAGATAATTCCAGAAATATTGCAAGTGGGAATCTCCTATGTTGGAAATTTTCTCCATTGCCAGCTGACAAAGCCATCACAGTGTGCAAGCTCTGCAGGCAGAGAATAAAACATGACCCTACAAGCACAAATATATAGTAATTATGGCCCAATGATGCCACCGCAGCTTTGAATCCATCATGTTCCATATTGTACTGCTGCTGCAGCAGCTATTACTACACTTGCTGCTGCAATTACTAGCTCTACAGAGTCGTACATAGCTTGCCTCTTCTTCAGGTTGTTCCATACTGTACTGTTTCTGCGGCTGCTGCAGCTAATACCACCACCCTGCTGCTGGGAACCTGTAGCAGTTGCTGCTGTGCACCTCTGTTTCCCTGCTTACCGTCGCGGTCCTGGGCGCCGTGTTCAGCGGTGATCTGCTGCCAGTGCTTCCCATTCACCAATGCAGTCCTGGAATCTGTCTGTGTAGTTACTGTTGTTCTGGGATCCGGTCCACAGCTTCCTCTCAGCCCTGGCCACAGCATGCTTGCTGCTTGTTCCCTGCAGCACTTCCCTAGGGGCCGATGCGCGTCACTTCCTGTGCTTTATGGGTTAGGTCATCTGACCTCGCTGACCAATCCTAGCCCTCCTGCACATATATAAGTGGCTCAGCCCCCTTCCCAGATGCCTCAGTGTCAAGGTCCTTGTGTCCTGCTAAGATTCCTGTTATCTGCTTGTGTTCCTGTCTCGTACTTTTATTCCTGGACTATCCTACCTGTTTGATCTCTGCCTGCTTGCTTTGACTCTCCTGTTGCTGAACCAGATTGCCTGACCTGTACCTGTGCCTCCTGCCCTGACCTATTGCCTGTTTGACTTCGCCTCTGCCTCATTCTTTGGTCCTGCACTGTTGCTCCTGGTTACAAATCAGCCTGATGACGATCCCTGTACCTATGGTACCTTGCTCAGGTACCTCCTGGTCCACCTGGACCAGCTGCCTCGTGTGCCAATCCTCCTCAAGAGGTAGTGACCTGGTGTTCCCCTCAGGAAAGTCTATCCCCACCATCAGTGGTAATGGGAAATTTGAGGGGTAAACTTAGACAACACCCTTAGAGGAGGTAGGAAACGTAGCACAGTGGGTTCACACCTGCTGGTTCGTGACAGAGTAAATGTGCTCCTAAACCAAAAGCAGAAGAGCCTCCACAAGACGAGATATGCCACTTGTCTAATTTTCACATACAACACTACAGGGAGTGCAGAATTATTAGTCAAATGAGTATTTTGACCACATCATCCTCTTTATGCATGTTGTCTTACTCCAAGCTGTATAGGCTCGAAAGCCTACTACCAATTAAGCATATTAGGTGATGTGCATCTCTGTAATGAGAAGGGGTGTGGTCTAATGACATCAACACCCTATATTAGGTGTGCATAATTATTAGGCAACTTCCTTTCCTTTGGCAAAATGGGTCAAAAGAAGGACTTGACAGGCTCAGAAAAGTCAAAAATAGTGAGATATCTTGCAGAAGGATGCAGCACTCTTAAAATTGCAAAGCTTCTGAAGCGTGATCATCGAACAATCAAGCGTTTCATTCAAAATAGTCAACAGGGTCGCAAGAAGCGTGTGGAAAAACCAAGGCGCAAAATAACTGCCCATGAACTGAGAAAAGTCAAGCGTGCAGCTGCCAAGATGCCACTTGCCACCAGTTTGGCCATATTTCAGAGCTGCAACATCACTGGAGTGCCCAAAAGCACAAGGTGTGCAATACTCAGAGACATGGCCAAGGTAAGAAAGGCTGAAAGACGACCACCACTGAACAAGACACACAAGCTGAAACGTCAAGACTGGGCAAAGAAATATCTCAAGACTAATTTTTCTAAGGTTTTAAGGACTGATGAAATTAGAGTGAGTCTTGATGGGCCAGATGGATGGGCCCGTGGCTGGATTGGTAAAGGGCAGAGAGCTCCAGTCCGACTCAGACGCCAGCAAGGTGGAGGTGGAGTACTGGTTTGGGCTGGTATCATCAAAGATGAGCTTGTGGGGCCTTTTCGGGTTGAGGATGGAGTCAAGCTCAACTCCCAGTCCTACTGCCAGTTTCTGGAAGACACCTTCTTCAAGCAGTGGTACAGGAAGAAGTCTGCATCCTTCAAGAAAAACATGATTTTCATGCAGAACAATGCTCCATCACACTCGTCCAAGTACTCCACAGCGTGGCTGGCAAGAAAGGGTATAAAAGAAGAAAATCTAATGACATGGCCTCCTTGTTCACCTGATCTGAACCCCATTGAGAACCTGTGGTCCATCATCAAATGTGAGATTTACAAGGAGGGAAAACAGTACACCTCTCTGAACAGTGTCTGGGAGGCTGTGGTTGCTGCTGCACGCAATGTTGATGGTGAACAGATCAAAACACTGACAGAATCCATGGATGGCAGGCTTTTGAGTGTCCTTGCAAAGAAAGGTGACTATATTGGTCACTGATTTGTTTTTGTTTTGTTTTTGAATGTCAGAAATGTATATTTGTGAATGTTGAGATGTTATATTGGTTTCACTGGTAAAAATAAATAATTGAAATGGGTATATATTTGTATTTTGTTAAGTTGCCTAATAATTATGCACAGTAATAGTCACCTGCACACACAGATATCCCCCTAAAATAGCTAAAACTAAAAACAAACTAAAAACTACTTCCAAAAATATTCAGCTTTGATATTAATGAGTTTTTTGGGTTCATTGAGAACATGGTTGTTGTTCAATAATAAAATTAATCCTCAAAAATACAACTTGCCTAATAATTCTGCACTCCCTGTATTTAATGAAAAAGTCAAGAGAATCGCATGGAGTCCTGTCCCAGGGAGTAAAGTTTGCCTTTTTGAGGATTTGCCATCTCTAACACTCCAGAAAAGAAGAATGTTGAGACCACCTGCGAAAAGCATTAGAGGCTCGAAAATATTGTACAGTATCTTTAACTTCATCCTTTTGGGATTTTTCTTAAGACAACAGTGAAGGAAGAATCTAAGATGTTTTCCAAATTGAATCCTTGGATATACCGTGTGAGATTGAAACTAAGTAAATAACTTTGTGGACGTCCTGACACTTGCGATAATCCATCCGTAGAAACCTTCCACTGTGTCATTATTAAGAAAACAGCCAGGAAACTAACACCAGCAACCCTTGATGATCTCATTACACTGGCTAACCACATAGATCTCTGGTTCACAGAGCATTTCAGGGAGTCTATGCAAGAGAGTAGAACCCCTGACTGGTACCTTTGTCCAAAGAGGAGCATAAGCACAGGTGCAGCATAATCATGTGTCTCTATTGTGGTGGTAACAGGCTTTTCATGAGGACCTGTCCACTCAAACTGGTGCCCTGATTCGATTCATGAGACAACCCTAGGCATGACAGTCTCCATCCATAATTAACTCTGCCAGCGCTTCTGCTCTGCGAGGACATCCACTTTACTATGCAGGCCTTCCTGGACTCTAGGTCAGTAGGAAACTTCCTGCATCATGCCTTGGTGACTCGTTACTGTGACCCTACCATTCACTTGGAGAAGTCTTTGGTGCTTGTGTCTGTCAATTAAGTGACACTTGGAGGCTGCCATCGCTGTGTCTCCATGCTCCTGTGATTGACTGGGACAGTGGACAGTTTCTGCTCTGTGGATAAAAGTGTCCCTCTCACGTTCTGGCTCCTGTAGGGACCTGCTTGGGTTCCATCAGTTCCTCAAAATCTTCAGGATTTTCCTCCATTTTATGCCACACCTTATGCTACATGGCCATCTTTGACAAAATGGAAGCTGAGACTATGCTACCACACTGGCCCCATGATTGTCCAGTCGACCTATTACCAGGTGCCATACCTCCATGTGGCCATGTATACCCGCTGTATTTACCTGAGACCCAGGCTATTTCAGACTATAATTAAGGAGAACCTAGAAAGAGAAACGATGGAGCTGTCTTTTTCTTTGTCAAGAATAAGTATGGTTCTCTTCAGCCATGTATTGAATGTCCTGGTCTGAATAAGATTACGATGATCAACAAATATCCCGTCTCTGATTCCTAAATTGTTTGACAGAATCCATGTGTCAAGAGTCTTCACAAATTTAAACCTTTGAGGGGCCTACAACTTTATTTGCATTCGTGAGGGTGATGCGTGGATAACCATTTTTAACACCCGTGGCAGCCATTATGGGTACCTCATGGCCTTTGACCTCATGATATTCCAAGAGCTTGTCAATTACATTTTCCATTATCTACTCTTTGTGCCATGGTCTATTTGGATGATATCCTGGTCTTCAGTTGACTTGCCATTGCACCGGATACATGTCTGTACTATTCTTTAGATTCTGCAGTAGAAAAGGCTGGAGGCCAAATCTGAAAAATATCTCTTTGAGAAGACATCTCTTCCTTTCCTGGGCTATGAGATTTCTGACAAGGGTATACTAATTTACATAGAAATGTTATCTGCTATCCTGGATTGGCCTCATCCTTTAGTTCTGAGAGCTATAAAGTTCCTATATTTCACAAATTATTACCGGCAATTCATTCCTCACTTCTCCACTCTTACCACCCCTGTATACGCAATTACCTGCAAAGGGGTAAATGCTAGGGAGTGGACACCTCAGTTGGAATCCACATTATAGACACTCAAGCAAGCCTTCTCCTTAGCCTTAATTCTGCATTGTCCAGATGTCTGTAAGCAGTTCTTCCTGGAGGTGGATGCATTCTCCATGGGAGCCAGAGTTGTCATCAATCAAAAAAGTTCCTTTGATAAATTGGTCACTCGTGGCTTCTCTTCTAAGTCAGAACTATTCCATTGGGCACAGAGAACTGCTTGCCATCAAATTAGCCTTAGAAGAATGGAGACGCCTTTCAGGAGGGCACCTGTCATCCTGTTTTTTCTGACCGGGTCATAAAAATCTGACAATATCAATTAACTTATTTAATACAACATATTTATCCTCCTTAGTCTGTGTGATCACTTTTTTATGCTCTAATTTTGTCTTGAATTTCTGTCCCGGCAAAAAAAACAAAAAAACAAAACAAAGCAGATGCACTCTCCCATGACTTAGTTTCTTCTGAACAGGTTAATGAACCCTAACATATTATTGATCTTGCCTTAGTCATCTCTGTGGCACCTATCTTGGTTAAAGACATTCCTTGGGGGATAACTAATATTCTGGTAATTAGAAATCTTTGCCTGGGGGCATAATTATAAACTAGCAGGACAGTTTCCAGAACACATTAGAACAGCATTATTAGTGGTCTATTCTTCCCCAGGATGTCTAAGATTATGTCACTTCCTCTATCACTTGTTCCCAGAATAAAGCTGTCAAACAAAAGCTTGTGGGTCTGCTCGTTCCTTTGCTGATTCCTGACACACATATATAATAAAAATAGATTTTTATTAAAGGACATCATAAAAGACAACATATAAATAGTAATAAATGTAATAAATAGCAGTAATGCAGTAGCGCTGCGAATCAGCACCTCACCAAAGGTACACAGAATGACTGTACCCCCTTCAAACACCACTCCTTATGGCTTAACATGCGAGGAGACAAACCTCCTCAAACAGCCAAAGAAGGATGTGTGTTACAGTAGTATAGGTAATTACTTGCAGGTAAACACCTCACAAAAGTTGCGGCAACCATGGGGGATAATGTAAGATGTCTATATGGACATGACAGAGCCACTTAAATGCAACAACCCATGTGGGGCCCAATAGCAACAACTAGCCAGTGAATACCTAATAAGATATAATGGGGGACATACCATACAGTGGCTTGACTCATCAGCTGTAGGACTATTTAAGAGCACGCTGAAGGCAGGTTAGACATGCCCCTTGAAGAAGCCGAACGAAACACACGTCGGGGTGCGCTCGCCAGAGGTCTAAGGTATGTCCCCCATTATTTCTTATTAGGTATTCACTGGCTAGTTGTTGCTATTGGGCCCCACATGGGTTGTTGCATTTAAGTGGCTCTGTCATGTCCACATAGACATCTTACATTATCCCCCATGGTTGCCGCAACTTTTGTGAGGCGTTTACCTGCAAGTAATTACCTATACTACTGTAACACACATCCTCTTTTGGCTGTTTGAGGAGGTTTGTCTCCTCACATGAATATTGCTGTTAAGCCACAAGGAGTGGTGGTTGAAGGGGGTACAGTCATTTTGTGTACCTTTGGTGAGGTGCTGATTCGCAAGGCTACTGCATTAGACTTCGTTCACATCACCGTTCTGGCTTTCCGTTCTCCTGCTCCGTCTAGGAGCATGAGAACGGAAAGGACGGAAAAGGCACATAACTGACGCCAAACTGAGTCAAACGGAGCCCTTTGGACCCCATACATTATAATGGGGTCCGTTATGTTTCCGCTCAGAAGATGATTTTTAAGCGGAGACAAAACTCCTGCATGCAGGACTTTTGTCTCCGCTTAAAAATCATCTTCTGAGCGGAAACATAACGGACCCCATTATAATGTATGGGGTCCAAAGGGCTCAGTTTGACTCAGTTTGGCGTCAGTTATGTGCCTTTTCCGTCCTTTCTGTTCTCCTGCTCCTAGACGGAGCAGGAGAACGGAAAGCCAGAACGGTGATGTGAACGAAGCCTTACTGCTATTTATTACATTTATTACTATTTATATGTTGTCTTTTATGATGTCATTTAATAAAAATCCATTATTATTATATATGTGTGTTTTCATTTGTTGGTAATATATAATGTACATTAAGAGTCTGGAGGGCCCTCTGTAGACTGCAGGACGTTAAAATGGACTTTTTCATCTGCCTAACACCCTCAGTCCAGTTGACTGATTCATTGGAATAACCAGACTTGGAGAACAATGTTTGCCCATTCTTTTCCTCTCACCAAAACAACTGAGTACCCTTGCTCCACTGTGTTCTTCAATAACAATTATTTAAGCGAGTCTACAGACAAGTCTCCTTTTTTCATTGTATATGGGCAGCAATTATGTTTCTATCTTCCTATTTCCACCTGCTTGGATGTACGGTAGTGTAAGAAAATAGCAGTGAGTTCAAAAAAGCAAATAAAACAGAAAATCATTTTAAGAACTTTTATTTCCATAAATGCAAATGCACTGGAATTACTACAGATTTAATTTCAACTCCAACCAATAACAGAATTATCCAGTTTGTGTTAATCCTTTACAGAAAGTAAAGAAAAAGGGATATCAGGCTGTTCAAAAATTAGCAGTGCCAATATTTTTCTTTAAAAACTATAACATTTTATGTACAAACAAAAAATATTTGAGAATTCACTTTAATTTCAATTACTAAACTAATATTTAGTGACATAACCATTATTTCTGAGAACTGTTTGACATCTGTGTTGCATAGAGTCAGTCAACTTTTGGCACCTCTGAACAGGTACTCCAGTCTGGGAATGTCAGTAACCATGTTGTTCACTTACTGGGGTCATTGTATGGGCATTTCTTCTTTGGCATTGGGTAACATGTTCTTTTTAAGCATTTTGATATATTCAAACTGATATTCAAACTGAAATTTATATATTCAAAAATAGAAACGCAACACTTTCGGTTTTGCTCCCATTTTGCATAAGCTGACATCAAAGATCTGAAGCATTTTCTACATACACAAAAGACCCATTACTCTCAAATATTGTTCACAAATCTGTCTAAATCTGGGTTAGTGAGCACTTCTCCTTTGCTGAGATAATCTATCTCACCTCACAGGTGTGGCATTTCAAGGTACTGATTAGACAGCATGAATATTGCACAGGTGTGCCTTAGACTGCCCAAAATAAATGTGCACAGTTTTGCCTTACGGGAAGGGAGGGGGTCATAAAACCAGTCAGTATCTGGTGTGGCCACCATTTGCCTCACACAGTGCATCTCCGTCGCATAGAGTTGATCAGGTTGTTGATTGTGGCCTGTGAAATGTTGGTTCACTCCTCTTCAATAGCTGTGTGAAGTTGCAAAATATTGGCAGGAACTGGAACACGCTGCCGAATACGCCGATCCAGAGCATCCCAAACATGCTCAATGGGTGACATGTCCGGTGAGTATGCTGGCAATGCAAGAACTGGGATGTTTTCAGCTTCCAGGATTTGTGTACAGATCCTTGCAATATAGGGCCATGCATTATCATGCTGCAACATGAGGTGATGTTCATAGATAAATGGCACAACAATGGGCCTCAGGATCTTGTCACGGTATCTCTGTGCATTCAAAATGCCATTAATTAAATGCACCAGTGTTCGTTGTCCATAACATACGCCTGCCCATACCATAACCCCACCACCACCATGGGCCACTCAATCCACAACATTTACATCAGAAAACCGCTCACCCACACGTCTGCCATCTGCCCTGCACAGTGAAACCGGGACTCATCCGTGAACAGAACGCCTCTCCAACGTGCCAGATGCCATCAAATGTGAGCATTTGCCCACTCAAGTTGGTTACAATGACGAACTGCAGTCAGGTCCAGACCCCGATGAGGATGACGAGCATGCAGATGAGCTTCCCTGAGACGGTTTCTGACAGTTTTTGCAGAAATTCTTTGGTTATGCAAACCAATTGTTGCTGAAGCTGTCCGGGTGGCTGGTCTCAGATGATCATGGAGGTGAACATGCTGGATGTGGAGGTCCTGGGCTGGTGTGGTTACACGTGGTCTGCGGTTGTGAGGCCGGTTGGATGTACTGCCAAATTCTCTGAAACGCTTTTGGAGATGGCTTATGGTAGAGAAATAAACAAACATTCATTGCATGGGCAACAGCTCTGGTAGACATTCCTGCCGTCAGCATGCCAATTGCACGCTCCCTCAAACGTTGCAACATCTGTGGCATTGTGCTGTGTGATCAAACTACACATTTCACAGTGACCTTTTATTGTTGTTAGTCTAAGGCACACCTGTGCAATGTTCATGCTGTCTAATCAGCACCTTGATATGCCACACCTGTGAGGTGGGATGGATTATCTCGGCTAAGAAGAAGTGCTCACTAACACAGATATAGACAGATTTGTGAACAACATTTGAGAGTAATGGGTCTTTTGTGTGAGTAGAAAATGTTTCAATCTTTGAGTTTAGCTCATGCAAAATAGGAGCAAAACCGAAAGTGTTGCGTTTATATTTTTGTTCAGTGTATGATATCTCATACAGAATAAATAGGCCCAGCACCATGGTATTAGCAACCATTAGAGATGAGTGAATTTCTCAAAAACTCGATTCAGCCGGTTTGACAAATTTTTCAAAAAGATTTGATTCGATCCGAATTTAATTGCGCCAAACGCATTAAATACAGCTATTTCCTGGCTGCAGAGAGTCTGTATAGTGGTGTAGAACACTGTGCCTTGCAGCAACACGCATAGGGAGTCTGCTGTGGTAGTGAAAAAATACGGTGAGTCAGTATAACACGCATATGACAGGGGTCGCTCTTAGAATCACTGCACACTTCACTTATTTGGGCAGTTACGGGACCAAAACTGACCAAATAACTCAAGCGTGAACTCAGCCTTACAGGTCGATGTTAGCGCCAGTTATAAAGAACCGTGCAAAGGCCCAAGATCCTACTGTAGCGTGAAAGAGGGCACTCCTTTTACACTGTCAGCTGATTCCACATAGATGTCTACAGAACCTGTTCTATTAAATGCTTATACAATTAGAGCCCCCCTGACAGAGTGGAGAATGTCTCACCAGTAAGTTTGTGTTGACGTCACTGATTATTTTGCCCTGCCTCAGACCCATCAGAACAATAACCCCCCAAAAAACGGATCCTGTTTGTTGAGCATCCGCCATCGCTCGGTCAGCATTTGGTCAGTAATCCATCAGCATTGCTAAAGCCAAAAAAAAAAACAGGAGTGTATATAAAACAGAGATGACACGTGAATGGAATATTTGTCTTCTGTGTTTTGCACCCACTCCTGCTTTTGGCTACCAAATAATAAGCCAATTCTGATGGGACCATACATGCCTTAAGCTGCTATACAGACAGGATCCTTTGTGCATTTTATTTTTCCTTCCTTCTGACATATCAGAAGGGTCAAATAAATGATGCCGTCAACCAGGCCAAAACGGCAAAATTGTGGCCCAGTCATGGAGTGGGGAGGGTGGGAGAACAGTTCGAGAAGTCCACAGAGTGACCCAGTGACATAGTGGGGAGGTGGCAGCAGCAGCATGAGGAGACCACAGAGTGGCCCATTTGCATAGTGTTGAGGTGGCAGCAGCATGAGGAAGCCACAGAGTGGCCCAGTGACATAGTGCTGATTTAGCAGCAGCATAAGGAGACCACAGAGTGGCAAGGTGACAGTGTGGAGGCAGCACCAGCAGCATGAGGAGACCACAGAGTGGCCCCGTGACATGGTGTTGATTTAGCAGCAGCATGAGAAGACAGAGTGGGGAGGTGGCTGGCAATAGCAATACCCGCTGACAATAGTGGGTGTAAGAAGGAGCACTTGGCATCAGATGTGTGGCATCAGGCATGTAGCAGCATCAGAATAGTAGCTGAGGCAGGTAGCCAGAGTAAACCGGTCCCTTTTCTAAAGGTTTGGGTGAGGCAGCATGGATGATCTAATCTGATGCATCAGGCATTGGTCGGTGGAAATCCTGGATGATCCACGCCTGATTCATCTTGACAAAGGTCAGTCGCTCCACATTTTGGGTGGACAGGCGGGTTCCCCTTGGGGTAAGTATGGCCCCCGCTCTGATGCCACTACTGGTCGGGCAGGACAGCTCTTCAAGGGCAAACTTTGGCTGCCCATTAGTCCAGCGGATCTTCAATGTGGTGTGGCAGGGTGCTGTCCAAGTATGTCACCACCTGGTGGTTCAGGTTCTGCTTCAGGTCTAGCTGTTGCTGCTGGTGTGTAGTTTCTTCAGTAGGCGGGTTAAAAAAGCTGCTCATCATCGACTCTAGATGCTGCTGATGGAGCTGGTACTGCTCCTACTCCCCCACCCTGCCACAGCAGCCATTGCAGTGGAACGAGAGTGCAGAGGGCCTCCCCCCCCGGTTAGACCTGCAGGAGAATGGACAATAGGCAGCGGCCAAATGACTACATAGGCTGTGTCTATAGTAGTTCAGTTTCTCCTCCCTCTCAGCGGGTGTAAAAAGGCCCCCATTTTGGACCGGTAGCAAGGGTCCAACAAGGTGGAGAGACAGAAGTCATCCCTCGGCCAAATGATGACAATTAGGCTGTCACTACCCAAGCAAGTGAGCATGCAGCGGGCCACTTGCGCAAGTGACTCAGAGGGTCTCCCTGCCTCCATCTAAACTGCATACTGCTACAGTGTGCCTGGGTCATCTACTGCATCTTCATCATCTCCCTCTTGCTCCTCAGGCTGCTCCTGCTCCTCCTCTCCTGTCACCTATGTACAAAAAACACCAATTTCGCTACACATTGCTTGTGCTCCAATGTCCTCCTCCTCCAGTTCAGCCCCCACAGGACTCATGTGGCCGTGAGATGTTGGCGCTACGTCTCTAGTCCCCTGACCAGCCAGATTTACCAACATCTGTTCCAGGATGTGAAACAGTGGAATGACATTGTTCATCCTGTAGTCCTAGCGACTGACAAATAACATGGCATCCTTAAAGGTCCTGAGCAAACGACAGGTGTCACGCATAATCTTCCACTGGCTGACATCAAAGTTACACAGGGGAGTACTCCTGTCCATTTGGATCATCAAGAAATGGCCATTCTCTGTTCGTATAATCGGTCCAACATATGGAGGGTGGAATTCCAATGGGTGGAAACGTCGCATATCAGCTTATGTTGGGGAATGCAGCTCTGCCGCTGCAGCTTAAGGAAGGTGTGCTTAGCATTGTATGAGTGGCTGAAGTGCATGCAAAGTTTCCTGGCCATATTTAGGATGTCTTACAGATGGGTGGAAGACTTCAGGAACCACTTGACAACCAGATTGAACATGTGTGCCATCCAGGGCGCATGGCTCAGCCTTCCTTGACGCAGCGCCGACACCATGTCCTTCCTGTTGTCGGTCACCATGGTTCCGATTTTGAGTTGTCGCGGACAAAGCCAGGATTAGATTTCTTAATGATGGCCCTGGACCAGTTCCTCACCTGTGTGACTCCGTTCGCCCAGGCAAACGAGCTGTTAAACAGCATGACACCACCGTGCCCTGCACATGTGGTATGCTGGAGGAGCACTCTGAATTGTCCCTGCAGTGGAGGCTGAGGAAACGGTGGTGAATGAGGAGGCGAAAGCAGAGGCAGACATTGTTGCAGGACCAACGGCATGAGAATGTGGAGGCAGAAGCGGCGTCACCTGGCCAAGTTGCTGGTTTAGCTGGACAGGAACCACATTTACCCAGTGGGCCGTAAAAGACATATATTGTCCTTGATCGTGTTTACTGCTTCACACGTCGGCGCTGCCGTGCACTTTGGCAGACACAGACAAGCTCAAGGACTGGCCCACCTTCTGTTCTACATTTTTGTGCAAGGCTGGTCCTGCCTTTTTGGCAAAGAAATGACAGCTTGGGACTCTCCACCTCGGCTCAACAGAAGCCATCAGTTCTCTGAAAGGTGCAAAGTCCACCACTTTAAAAGGGAGGAACTGCAGAACCAGCAACCTGGCCAGGAGCACGTTCAGCTTCTGTGCCGTTGGATGAGTGCACGCATACTGTTGTCTCTAGGCAATCGCTTCGGTGATCGATTGCTGACGGAATGACTGACGAGGAGTAAGTAGCTTAAAGGGAACCTGTCACCGGAATTTTGTGTATAGAGCTGAGGACATGGGTTTCTAGATGGCCGCTAGCACATCCGCATTATTCAGTCCCCATAGCTCTGTGTGCTAGATGAGTCAGGGACAGGACTCATCTCAGGTTAATTTGCATATGTATCAAATCTTTTTTTTTTACACAATAAAAGCACACAGAGCTATGGGGACTGGGTATTGCGGATGTGCTAGCGGCCATCTAGCAGCCCATGTCCTCAGCTCTATACACAAAATCCCGGTGACAGGTTCCCTTTAACAAAAAACTGGCACACCACCAAGTAAGTGATTTTACTCCCAACACTACGCACTGACTGACTGCTACTGCCGCTGCCTCCGTGAACCCCTTCACCACTACTTTCCCGGCAGGTAGACTTCTGCGAAGTGGGTGGTCTACTCTGGGTACATTTGGCTCCCGACCTCCCACTGCTGCCACCCTGCTGACTCCCGGCCATGCTACCGACTTTCTGGCTCCACTACTGCCTCACACACAAGCTGCAACCCTCTTCTCCCGATGATGATGAAACCCCTTTGTCACCTGTTTACCAATTGCGATCAGCTACATCATCATCGAGTACTGTCTGCATGTCACGGATGTCCTCCTCAACAGTCTCTGAGCTAGTAGCCTGACCGCTCACAACACCAGCTCCCACTCTACTCTCCTCATCACTACTTGCCCGCCTCCTGGAGAAAGCGCCGAATGTCTACTTCAGATCTCTGCTGGGCAGTAGCTGCTGACTGTCCTCTAGTAGCTCGTCCTTGCTGTACAGTGGAGCTTAGCCCACAGCATATAATACTTCTCTGGCTGAGGGAACAGAAAGGACAGAGGCAGGTTAAATACAGGTGAGGGCACAGGGCCTGCTCCCAGACCAGGCCAACTAAGGGTTGTGTCCAACAAACACATCGACTCTTGGCTGGGGGTGTCTGATGTCATTTGGGATGAAGTGGATGACCGAGTGAACCATTCAAGAATTGCTGGGTTGCTGGTCAAGACACGACCGCTAGATGACACTGGGAGCTCAGGTCTCTCGAAGTGACCCCTGCTACCACACCCCCTTCCTCTGCTGCGACCTATCCCTGCGCCAGAAACATTTAGGCCTCTGCACCTCCTTTGTGCAGAGCCTGTCACCTCTCTGTCTGACATACTGTTAGATCAAATAAGTAAATAAAAATTAATACACCGCAATAAAGGCTGTAATTTTGTCACTTCACCACACAAAGGCAAATAATACTTTTTTTTGCCACTAATACATGCCAAAAAAGGCTTTAGAATATATAAACTGCACCGCTGAACGGCAATTAATATTCTTTTGCCACTAATACACACCAAAAAGGGCTGCAATTTTCTCACTTCACCACACAACGGCTAATAAGACCTTTTTTTCCCACTAATACATGCCAAAAAAGGCTTTAGAACATATAACTGCACCGCTGAATTCCAAATACTTTTTTTTGCCACTAATACATGCCAACAAGGGATGTAATTTTGTCACTTTACCACACAACCGCTAACAAGCCCTTTTTGTTCACTAATATACGCCAAAAAAGGCTTTAGAACATATAACTGCACCGCTGAACGGCAAATAATGCTTTTATTGCCACTAATACACGCCAAATAGGGCTGTAATTTTCTCACTTCACCACACAATGGCTAATAAACCCTTTTTTCCCACTAATACACGCCAAAAAAGGCTTTAGAACATATAACTGCACCACTGAATGGCAAATGTGTTTTTTTTGCCACTAATACGAGCTAAAAACGGTTGAAATTTTCTCACTTCCCCATACAACAGCTAATAAGCCCTATTTTTTTTCCCACTAATACACGCCAAAATGCTTTTGAACATATAACTGCACAGCTGAACGGCCCAAAAAGCTTTAGTACATATAACCGCACCGCTTAACGTCAAATAATACTTTTTTTTGCCACTAATACATGGCTGTAATTTTCTGACTTCACCACACAATGGCTAATAAGTAGAGTTGAGTGGACACCTGGATGTTCGGGTTCGACGAGTTCGGACGAACTTGAAAAAAAAGTTTGGGTTCGGGACCCGAACTTGACCCCGAACCCAAATCCCATTGAAGTCAATGGGGACCCGAACCTTTGGGCATTAAAATGGCTCTAAAATAGTCCTGGAAAGGTCTAGAGGGCTGCAAAAGGCATCAAAATGTGCTTAAGAGCATGACAACTGTTCTGCAAACAAATGTGGATAGGGACTTAAGATAAAATAAAATACCGAAAAATTTAAAATAACAATCTGGATCTAGGAGTAGGAGGTTGAGGAGGCGGTGGATGGGTGGATGTGGCGGTGTAGGTTGACGTGGCGGTGTAGGTGGAAGCGGAGGTGAAGGAGGAATAGGTAGCCAACACTGATTTGTGTTTATTTTTTATTTTTAAATTGGGGTATCCCCCAAAATATTGGGACATATAACAAAATAAAACAAAGAATAAGTGCACTTGAGTACAAGAATGGATTGTTGAGGCTGGTATAAATGTCTATTCTGCACAAGGTACGGACAAGTCGTGTGGGATCCATGCCTGGTTATTTTTAATAAACTTAAGCTTGTCCACATTGTCCACATTGTGATAATGCTCTCTGCCGTGCTAAACACATGTTCACACTATACACTGGCTGCAGGGCAGGTCAGCACCTCCAAGGCTGACAAAGCTTTTCCACATTTTGGCCATGCTAACCCTGCCTTCTCAGGTGCTGTGTTTAGCCCCAGCTGTGTTGGCGACCTCTTCCTCCTCCTCTGCCTTTGCCTTGTGCTTCCACTGTGCCCCCGCTGTCAGGTGGGAATGCTATCATCAGCGTGTGCTTGTAGTCGCACATCTTCCGATCAGTAACAGATGTTTTCACAAAATTTAGTTCCCTGTCAGCAATGCAGAGCAGGGGTTCATTCACGGCAAAAGGGGGTTCTTGTCACCCAGCAATACAACAGACAATTTTGAGAGATTTCGGCCCCTGTCACCCAGGCACAGCAGGGGTTAATTCACGGCAAAAGGGGGTTCATGTCACCCAGCAATAGAACAGAGAATTTTGAGAGATTTAGGCCCCTGTCACCCAGGCACAGCAGGGGTTCATTCATGGCAAAAGGGGGTTCATGTCACCCAGCAATAGAACAGAGGATTTTGAGAGATTTAGGCCAACGTCACAGAGGCACAGCAAGGGTTCATTCACGGCAAAAGGGGGTTCATGTCACCCAGCAATAGAACAGAGGATTTTGAGAGATTTAGGCCCATGTCACCCAGGCACAGCAGGGGTTCATTCACGGCAAAAGGAAGTTCATGTCACCCAGCAATAGAACAGAGGATTTTGAGAGATTTAGGCCCCTGTCACCCAGGCTCAGCAGGGGTTTGTATACGCCAAAAATTGTAAAATGTCACCCGACAATTGAAAATAAGAATTTTTTCAATTTAGGGCACTAAAATTGGCACTTTTTTTTGCATTAAAATGGCTATAAAATAGTCCTTGAAAAGGCTAGAGGGATGTAAAAGGCAGTAAAATGTGCTTAAGAGCATGGCAACTGCTCTGCAAACAAATGTGGATAGGGAAATAACTTAAAATAAAATAACTAAAAACTACAAATTATTAACCTGCAACTCAGAGAAGGAGATGGATATGGAGTGGGAGGTTGAGGAGGCGGTGAATGTGGTGTTGTAGGTGGAGGCAGCAACAGAGGAGGAGGAGGTAGCCAACAATGTTTTTTTTTATTTTTTTATTGGGGTAGGTAGCCCCCAAAATATTGTGACAAATAAAGAAAAAGAAAACAAAGAATCATTGCACTTGACTTGAGTACAAAAATGTATGTTTGATGGTGGTATAAATGTCTATTCTGCACAAGGTACAGACAAGTCTTGTGGGATCCAAGCCTGGGTCATTTTAATGAACGTGAGCTTGTCCTTGTTGGCTGTGGACAGGCGGCTGCGCTTGTCTGTGATAACACCCCCTGCCGTGCTAAGCACACCTTCAGATAATACACTGGCTGCAGGGCAGGCCAGCACCTCCAAGGCGTAAAGGGCAAGCTCAGGCCATGTGCCCAATTTGGAGACCCAGAAGTTGAAGGGGGCAGACCCGTCATTCAGTACGTGTAGGCGTGTGCACACATACTGCTCCACCATGTTGGTGAAATGCTGCCTCCTGCTAAGACGTTCCATATCAGCTGGTGGTGCTGGTTGTTGTGGCATGCTGACAAAGCTTTTCCACATGTCGGCCATGCTAACCCTGCCTTCTGCGGGTGCTGGCGGTGCCCCAGCTGCGTTGGCGACCTCTTCCTCTGCCTTCGCCTTGAGCTTCCACTGTGCCCCCGCTGTCAGGTGGGAATGCTACCAGCCGCGCGTCTACCAGCGTGCGCTTGTACTCGCGCATCTTACGATCACGCTCCAGTGAGGGAATTAAGGACGATACGTTGTCCTTGTAACGGGGATCCAGCAGCGTGGCCACCCAGTAATCAGCACAAGTTAGAATGTGGGCAACTCTGCGGTCGTTGCGGAGACACTGCAGCATGTAATCGCTCATGTGTGCAAGGCTGCCCAGAGGCAACGACAAGCTGTCCTCTGTGGGAGGTGTATCGTCTGTGTCCTCTGTATCCCCCCATCCACGCACCAGTGATGGCAATGAGCTGGTCTGGGTGCCACCCTGCTGTGAACATGGCTCCTCCTCCTCCTCCATCTCCTAAACCTCCACCTCCTCATCCTCCAGAACTGTGCCCTGGCTGGACAATTGTGTACCTTGGGTTTGTGGGTGCAGGAACCCACCCTCGAAGCCACTTGGGAATGACTGGCCGGAAATCCTACGAAATGATCCCTCTTCCTCCTTCTCCTCCTGTGCCACATCCTCTTCCATCATCGACAGGAGTGTTTTTTCAAGGAGGCATAGAAGTGGGATAGTAACGCTGAGAACGGCGTTATCGGCACTGGCCATGTTGGTGAAGTACTCGAAACAGCGCAACAAAGAACACAGGTCTCGCATGGAGGCCCAGTCATTGGTGGTGAAGTGGTGCTGTTCCGCCGAGCGACTCACCCGTGCGTGCTGCAGCTGACACTCCACTATCGTCTGCTGCTGCTCGCACAGTCTGGCCAGCATGTGCAAGGTGGAGTTCCACCTTGTGGGCACGTCGCATATGAGGCGGTAAGCAGGAAGGCCGAAGTTACGCTGCAGCTCTGACAGGCAAGCAGCAGCAGGGTGAGAACACCGAAAACACGCACAGACAGCCCGCACTTTATGCAGCAGCTCTGACATATCAGGGTAATTTTTAAGGAATCTCTGCACCACCAAATTCAGCACATGCACCAGGCAAGGGATGTGCGTCAAACCGGCTAGTCCCAGAGCTGCTACGAGATTTCGCCCTTTGTCGCACACAACCAGGCCGGGCTTGAGGCTGACTGGCACAAACCACTCATCGGTCTATTGTTCAAGGCCCGTCCACAGCTCCTGCGCGGTGTGGGGTTTGTCCCCCAAACAGATACGTTTTAAAACTGCCTGCTGTCGTTTACCCCTGGCTGTTCTGAAGTTGGTGGTGAAGGTGTTACGCTGACCGGATGAGGAGCTGGTAGAGGATGAGGAAGCAGAGTAGGAGGAAGCAACAGTCAGCTAACTGAAGTGCCCTGCAATCCTCGGTGGTGGAAGGACATGCGCCAAACTGCTATCCGCCTCAGGCCAAGCCGCCACCGCATTTACCCAGTGTGCTGTTATGGAGTTATAACGGCCCTGACCGTGCTTACTGGTCCACGTATCCGTAGTCAGGTGCACCTTGCCACAGATGGCGTTGCGCAGTGCACACCTGATTTTGTCCCCTACTTGGTTGTGCAGAGAAGGGATGGCTCGCCTGGAAAAGTAGTGGCGGCTGGGTACGACGTACTGTGGGACAGCCACCGCCATAAGACCTTTAAAACTATCCGTTTCCACCAGACGGAATGACAGCATTTCGAAGGCCAGTAATTTCGAAATATAAACCTATAATGTTGTTGAGCAAGCAACAAAAGAATGCCCAGTGTATTCAAAGAAATATATACTTTTATTTAATTATAATAGCATATCATGATTACTAAAATATTGAAGATATCAAGAAAAGAGTATGAAGAATCAGCAGAAAAACCGGATGCCGCAATCCACTGGCCGGTGTCACTGCTACCCGCCAGAAGATGGAAAACATGTCAAGTATACCGGTAGTATGCAGCGGGGTGATTCACAACACAATAGCCCACATAATATGACTAGTCCAATAGTGATTCATGTGATCGTCACCCTGGTGCATAACACCAGATGAGTCTCAGCTCAGCCCTAAAGTGTGATGAAAAACAAGTAATCAAACATCCGCTATAATCTAGCAATAAAGGGGAAAAATGAAATATATGTAGAGCCCTCACATAAGTGAGAACACACACACCAAGCCTTATTATAAAGGATATGAGGGAGCTCATCTGTAGGTAACAGATAGAAAGTTAAAGCATACCATGAGACATGATGGAGGGTAAAAGCAGCAAGCACGGGACAGGCTAAGAACCTCGACGCGCGTTTCGCCTCAGCTTCGTCAGGAGGTTTCGCCTGGCCGGGCTTGAGGCTCACTGGCACTAACCTCTCATCGGTCTGTTGTTGAAGGCCCATGCACAGCTCCTGCGCGGTGTGGGGTTTGTCCCCCAAACAGATACGTTTTAAAACTGCCTGCTGTCGTTTACCCCTGGCTGTGCTGAAGTTGGTGGTGAAGGTGTTACGCTGACCGGATGAGGAGCCGGTAGAGGATGAGGAAGCGGAGTAGGAGGAAGAAGCAACAGGAGGCAAACTGAAGTGGAAGGTTATGCGCCAAACTGCTATCCGCCTCAGGCCCAGCCGCCACTGCATTTACCAAGTGTGCTGTTATGGAGATATAACGGCCCTGACCGTGCTTACTGGTCCACGTATCCATAGTCAGGTGCACCTTGCCACAGATGGCGTTGCTCAGTGCACACCTGATTTTGTCCCTTACTTGGTTGTGCAGGGAAGGATGGCTCGCCTGGAAAAGTAGTGGCGGCTGGGCACGACGTACTGTGGGACAGCCACCGCCATAAGGCCATTAAAACTCTCTGTCTCCACCAGACGGAATGACAGCATTTCAAAGGCCAGTAATTTAGAAATGCAGGGCTAGGGATCGCGGGTGGGTAGGGGGGTACTTCCTCTTCCTCTCCAGCGTTTGGGAGATGGAGAGCTGAACGCTTCCTCGAGACATTGTGGAGATGCTTGGTGACCCAGGTGTTGGTGTTGCTGGCAGATCCTCTGTTTGCAGGGTGGCAGGTGGCACTGTCACTCCAGAGGTGGATGAAGAGGCCGAGATTGCAGCAGAAGAGGAAGCAGAAGGAGCCAGAGACCTTTCTTGGTTTTTGAGGTGTCTACTCCACTTCAAACGTGCTTATGCTGCAAGGCCTGAAATATTGTGTATTTTGACCCAAAAAGGGTGTTTTATTAATGAAAGAATATAAGCCCTGTATATACAGGGTGTATCTCACACGGCCTGACCCACAGTAGGCCTGAATTCAATATTGGTGCACCAAATGGCGGTATTTCAAATCTCTGAATCTAATCCAAATGTATTAAGGGTGTATCTCACAATGACATCTGCATCAAAGGCTGCCAACTAATTTTTTTTTGCCCAAACGAGTGTTTGTTAAACAACTGAATTTGACAGCAGTATATAAGCCTGTAATTTCACACGTGCTGATGCTGCAAGGCCTGGAAATAGTGTTTTTTGGCAAAAAAAGTGTGTTTTTAAAACCACAGAAAATGATGGGTGTATTTCTAGCTTAAATTGCACACTGACTAATGCAGATGTTGTATATTGCCCAAAAAAGTGTTTTTTTGGTAAAAGAATATGAAAGCTGTATATATTGAACTTGAATTTAACACTTGCAGATCAGGAAAATACTGTTTTTTGGCAAAAAAAAAGTGTGTTTTTAAAACCCCAGAAGATGATGGCTGTATTTCTAGCTTAAATTGCACACTGACTAATCCAGTATATTGCCCCAAAAATTGGGATTTTCAATGTCCCAAATGCTCAGATGCAGTGCTGGTGCACTGAGCTTGCATAAAATGGCCGCCCCCGCTGCCCACCTAACTGACTTATTAAAATTATTTTTTTTCGGTCACTGGGCTCAGGGCAGGATAAAAATAATTGTGCCCTGCACCCACAAAACACAATGTATGTAGATCGCTGAGTTAGATTCAGATTTTGAGCAAAGACTCTCTCCTATTCTCTCCCTGAAATCACCAGCAGCATCCTCTCCCTATACTAAGCACAGCAGAGTGACGTGCCGCGCTACGTGACTCCAGCTTATATAGAGGCTGGGTCACATGCTACACTGGCCAATCACAGTAGGCATGGCTGTGATGGCTTCTGAGGTCAAACAGTTAACAGCTTGTTGATTGGCTGCTCTGCAGCCTTTCAAAAAGCGTCAAGAAAGTGCCGAACACCGAACCAAAACTTTTACTGAAATGTTCGGGTTCGCGTCCGGGGTCCAAAAATCCTAAAGTTCGATACGAACTTTACAGTTCGGGTTCGCTCAACCCTAGTTGCGACCACTTCTGTACCAAGTGGAACAGGTCAAACATTTGTGACCTTGGCAGCTTCTCTTTGCAAAAGATCCACTGTTGTACCCGCTGGGCCTGGAGTGCGGGACTGACCCCCAGGCGAGCAAGTATTTCCGCTTTTAGTTTGCGTTAGTCTCTGGAATCCTGCAATGTGAGGTCACAATAAGCCTTCTGCGGCTCTCCAGTCAAATATGGAGCAAGCACCTCAGCCCACTGATCTATAGGCAGTTTTTCTCTGTCTGCAATACGCTCAAAGACAATTAAAGGGGTTCTCCGGGCTTAACCTTTTTTTCCTGAGATCTGCTCCCGGTCACGTGGTCCCTCCAGATGGCTTTTCTTATCTTCCTATCTTTGCTTCCTTTCTCCAGCAGAAGACGGATCGTCACTAGTGACGTCAACGCCTCCTGCTGGAGAAAGCGGCGGCCGGCAGTCTTCACAGTGCACTAGGCTAAATGCTAGTGCGCATGTGCAGGACTGCCGGCCGCTCTCTGTATCGCACAGGCTTCTATGTGAAACCTGTACTGACTCCTGCACAGCACGATGTAAGCGCTGAGCAGGAGTGACAGCATAGCGATCAGCCACAGATGCTGTGTGATCTCACTGGGGGCACTGACTGGCACTCTGGGGCAATTAGGATGGCACATGGGGCAGTGGATGGCACTCTGGGGCAATTAGGATGACACATGGGGCACTGGATTTTACTGGGGCACCGTCGATGTCACTGTTATGGGGGAACAGTCGATGTCACTGTTATGGGGGAACCGTCGATGTCACTGTTATGGGGGAACCGTCAATGTCACTGTTATGGGGGAACCGTCAATGTCACTGTTATGGGGGAACCGTCGAGGTCACTGTTATGGGGGAACCGTCGAGGTCACTGTTATGGGAACACTGTGGATGTCACTGTTATGGGGGCACTGTGGACGTCACTGTTATGGGGGCACTGTGGACGCCACTGTTATGGGGGCACTGTGGACGTCACTGTTATGGGGGCACTGTGGACGTCACTGTTATGGGGGCACTGTGGACGTCACTGTTATGGGGGCACTGTGGACGTCACTGTTATGGGGGCACTGTGGACGTCACTGTTATGGGGGCACTGTGGACGTCACTGTTATGGGGGCACTGTGGACGTAACTGTTATGGGGGCACTGTGGACGTCACTGTTATATGGGACGGAGTATAAGTGATAGGGACCGTGCACAGGACCGTATCTGTTTTGCGGTCTGCAAGTCGGGATTCCACTAAATAAGGTTACTGTCCGTATGTGATTCACATTTCTTTGCAGTCCCATTGAGTTCTATGGGTTTTAGATCTGCATTATGAGGACCAGAATAGGACATGTTCTATCTTTCGCAGAACTGACATACGGATATGGAAAGCACAGGGACGCCATCAGTGTGTTTTTTACATCCGTATGTCAGTTCCAGTAAAGACAGAACATGTCCTATTCTGGTCCTCAAAATGAGCACCTCAAATCCATGGAACTCAGTGGGACTGCAAAAGATGTGGATCGCAAAATGGATACGGTCGTGTGCACACTCTGAAGATAGTGAGGGAAGAGCCTATGGACTGTCAGTGATGGGATTAGATACACCACTCAGCAGGCTGTATCACACAGGATAGGATTAGATACACATGTGAGGGCAAAGCCTGTGGACAGTCAGTGATGGGATTTAGACACTGAGTGAGAAGTAGATTCGTGTCTGGGTGGATGGACACAGGAGTTATAGATGGGGCAGCTGCTGCAGACAGAGTAGTGTGGGGGCGTGGCCAGCCTGTGACTCATCTCTGTGCAGTGCAGCCAGGATTGTGTATCAATAAAGTTATGTATTCAACAAAACAAGAAGGGAGAAAGTAAACCGATCTGCCAGGATAGTCTGATGTCTTCCAGGGGGGAAGGAAAGCTCAGACATGAAAAACAGGTATTGGGGGGCATGGGGGTGAGGGGGTGTTAGGAGCATATAAAAATAATTTTGATTTTGGGACTGGACAACCTCTTTAACCACCTCAGCCCCCAGTGCTTAAACACCCTGAAAGACCAGGCCACTTTTTACACTTCTGACCTACACTACTTTCACCGTTTATTGATCGGTCATGCAACTTACCACCCAAATAAATTTTACCTCCTTTTCTTCTCACTAATAGAGATTTCATTTGGTGGTATTTCATTGCTGCTGACATTTTTACCTTTTTTGTTATTAATCGAAATTTAACGATTTTTTTCCAAAAAAATGAAATTTTTCACTTTCAGTAAAATTTTGCAAAAAAAACGAGATCCATATATAAATTTTGCTCTAAATTTATTGTTCTACAGGTCATTGATAAAAAAAAATGTTTGGGTAAAAAAAAAATGGTTTGGGTAAAAGTTATAGCGTTTACAAACTATGGTACAAAAATGTGAATTTCCGCTTTTTGAAGCAGCTCTGACTTTCTGAGCACCTGTCATGTTTCCTGAGGTTCTACAATGCCCAGACAGTACAAACACCCCACAAATGACCCCATTTCGGAAAGTACACACCCTAAGGTATTCGCTGATGGGCATAGTGAGTTCATAGAACTTTTTATTTTTTGTCACAAGTTAGCGGAAAATGATGATTTTTTATTTATTTTTTTTCTTACAAAGTCTCATATTCCACTAACTTGTGACAAAAAATAAAAAGTTCTATGAACTCACTATGCCCATCACGAAATACCTTGGGGTCTCTTCTTTCCAAAATGGGGTCACTTGTGGGGTAGTTATACTGCCCTGGCATTCTAGGGGCCCAAATGTGTGGTAAGGAGTTTGAAATCAAATTCTGTAAAAAATGACCAGTGAAATCCGAAAGGTGCTCTTTGGAATATGGGCCCCTTTGCCCACCTAGGCTGCAAAAAAGTGTCACACATCTGGTATCTCTGTATTCAGGAGAAGTTGAGGAATGTGTTTTGGGGTGTCTTTTTACATATACCCATGCCAACTTTGTATAAAAAAAATGGGAAAAGTTGTCTTTTGCCAAGATATTTCTCTCACCCAGCATGGGTATATGTAAAATGACACCCCAAAACACATTCCCCAACTTCTCCTGAGTATGGAGATACCAGATGTGTGACACTTTTTTGCAGCCTAGGTGGGCAAAGGGGCCCATATTCCAAAGAGCACCTTTCGGATTTCACTGGTCATTTTTACAGAATTTGATTTCAAACTCCTTACCACACATTTGGGCCCCTAGAATGCCAGGGCAGTATAACTACCCCACAAGTGACCCCATTTTGGAAAGAAGACACCCCAAGGTATTCGCTGATGGGCATAGTGAGTTCATGGAAGTTTTTATTTTTTGTCACAAGTTAGTGGAATATGAGACTTTGTAAGAAAAAATAAAATAAAAATAAAATCATCATTTTCCACTAACTTGTGACAAAAAATAAAAAAATTCTAGGAACTCGCCATGCCCCTCACGGAATACCTTGGGGTGTCTTCTTTCCAAAATGGGGTCACTTGTGGGGTAGTTATACTGCCCTGGCATTTTCCAGGGGCCCTAATGTGTGGTAAGTAGGTAAATGACCTGTGAAATCCGAAAGGTGCTCTTTGGAATGTGGGCCCCTTTGCCCACCTAGGCTGCAAAAAAGTGCCACACATGTGGTATCTCCGTACTCGGGAGAAGTTGGGGAATGTGTTTTGGGGTGTCATTTTACATATACCCATGCTGGGTGAGATAAATATCTTGGTCAAATGCCAACTTTGTATAAAAAAATGGGAAAAGTTGTCTTTTGCCAAGATATTTCTCTCACCCAGCATGGGTATATGTAAAATGACACCCCAAAACACATTCCCCAACTTCTCCTGAGTACGGCGATACCAGATGTGTGACACTTTTTTGCAGCCTAAATGCGCAAAGGGGCCCACATTCCTTTTATGAGGGCATTTTTAGACATTTGGATCCCAGACTTCTTTTCACGCTTTAGGGCCCCTAGAATGCCAGGGCAGTATAAATACCCCACATGTGACCCCATTTTGGAAAGAAGACACCCCAAGGTATTCAATGAAGGGCATGGCGAGTTCATAGAAATTATTTTTTTTTGGCACAAGTTAGCGGAAATTGATTTTATTTATTTTTTTCTCACAAAGTCTCCCTTTCCGCTAACTTGGGACAAAAATTTCAATCTTTCATGGACTCAATATGCCCCTCACGGAATACCTGGGGGTGTCTTCTTTCCGAAATGGGGTCACATGTGGGGTATTTATACGGCCCTGGCATTCTAGGGGCCCTAAAGCGTGAGAAGAAGTCTGGAATATAAATGTCTAAAAAATTTTACGCATTTGGATTCCGTGAGGGGTATGGTGAGTTCATGTGAGATTTAATTTTTTGACGCAAGTTAGTGGAATATGAGACTTTGTAAGAAAAAAAATAAAATTTCCGCTAACTTGGGCCAAAAAAATGTCTGAATGGAGCCTTACAGAGGGGTGATCAATGACAGGGGGGGTGATCAATGACAGGGGTGTGATCAATGACAGGGGGGTGATCAATGACAGGGGGGTGATCAATGACAGGGGGGTGATCAGAGAGTCTATATGGGGTGATCACCAGTCATTGATCACACCCCTGTAAGGCTCCATTCAGACGTCCGTGTGCGTTTTGCGGATCCGATCCATCTATCAGTGGATCCGTAAAAATCATGCGGACATCTGAATGGAGCTTTACAGGGGGGTGATCAATGACAGGGGGGTAATCAATGACAGGGGGGTGATCAGGGAGTCTATATGGGGTGATCACCACAGTCATTGATCATGCCCCTGTAAGGCTCCATTCAGACGTCCGTGTGCGTTTTGCGGATCCGATCCATCTATCAGTGGATCCGTAAAAATCATGCGGACGTCTGAATGGAGCTTTACAGGGGTGTGATCAATGACAGGGGGGTAATCAATGACAGGGGGGTGATCAGGGAGTCTATATGGGGTGATCACCACAGTCATTGATCATGCCCCTGTAAGGCTCCATTCAGACGTCCGTGTGCGTTTTGCGGATCCGATCCATCTATCAGTGGATCCGTAAAAATCATGCGGACGTCTGAATGGAGCTTTACAGGGGGGTGATCAATGACAGGGGGGTAATCAATGACAGGGGGGTGATCAGGGAGTCTATATGGGGTGATCACCACAGTCATTGATCATGCCCCTGTAAGGCTCCATTCAGACGTCCGTGTGCGTTTTGCGGATCCGATCCATCTATCAGTGGATCCGTAAAAATCATGCGGACGTCTGAATGGAGCTTTACAGGGGGGTGATCAATGACAGGGGGGTAATCAATGACAGGGGGGTGATCAGGGAGTCTATATGGGGTGATCACCACAGTCATTGATCATGCCCCTGTAAGGCTCCATTCAGACGTCCGTGTGCGTTTTGCGGATCCGATCCATCTATCAGTGGATCTGTAAAAATCATGCGGACGTCTGAATGGAGCTTTACAGGGGGGTGATCAATGACAGGGGGGTGATCAGGGAGTCTATATGGGGTGATCACCACAGTCATTGATCATGCCCCTGTAAGGCTCCATTCAGACGTCCGTGTGCGTTTTGCGGATCCGATCCATCTATCAGTGGATCCGTAAAAATCATGCGGACGTCTGAATGGAGCTTTACAGGGGTGTGATCAATGACAGGGGGGTAATCAATGACAGGGGGGTGATCAGGGAGTCTATATGGGGTGATCAGGGGTGATCAAGGGTGAATAAGGGGTTAATAAGTGACGGGGGGGTGTAGTGTAGTGTGGTGCTTGGTGCAACATATTACTGAGCTACCTGTGTCCTCTGGTGGTCGATCCAAACAAAGGGGACCACCAGAGGACCAGGTAGCAGGTATATTAGACGCTGTTATCAAAACAGCGTCTAATATACCTGTTAGGGGTTAAAAAAATCACATCTCCAGCCTGCCAGCGAACGATCGCCGCTGGCAGGCTGGAGATCCACTTTCTTACCTTCCGTTCCTGTGAGCGCGCGCGCCTGTGTGCGCGCGTTCACAGGAAATCTCGGCCATCGCGAGAGGACGCGCCGGCTCGTCCACTCGGAATGAATCAACCACCTCCAGGACGCGTCTGTGCGTACTGCGGTCCGGAGGTGGTTAAATAAGCCTCCACATCGTCCTCATTTGTCATTCTTGTAATGCAGACTGCACAGTTTTCCGCACACTACTAGTGTTGGGCGTGAATATTCGAATTGCGAATATCGGTGCTTTGAGAATTCTCAAATATTTCGAATTTTGTGATATATATTTGTAATTTCGAATATTCTAGTTTTTGTTTTCCATAAGTTACCTCCCTTCTTGCTTGTGGGCCAATGAGAAGTCTGCAATGTCTTTGTCTGAGCTTAGCAACATCCCTAGCAACCAATAGGAAAATTGCCTACCCCTTTTCTATACAAGAACCTCCCCAGCAGCCATTTTTTTTAAAAAATTTCACATTTATGAGAGAGACAGCAGTGTCATTGCTGTGCTCTGTGCTTTGGTGTGTCATACTCATTACATTAGATAGTTAGCTTATATAAAATACAGATAGCTAGTGGGAGATAGTCAGTGTAGGTTAGATCGTGATATAGTGTAGCTGTAGGTTCTGCTGTCCATACATGTCCATACATAGTGCTGTGATGTCACAAGTTCACAACAATACTTAGTGCACCAATCAGTAATATGTAGTCAGACCTGCTAAAATGTGAAGTTTCACTTATTTCACCAAAATATTCACATCATTAGTGCCGATTAGCGCAATCGCGAATATAGTGGAGCACTCTATCTGCATATAAAGCCATTTTTAATGTTCTGCCATGCCAACCATTTTCTACAGTCTCAGGAAACTTCTAGCAGCTTGGAAAATGTAGCAAAAGTGACCCACGCCTGTATTTCACGCGCATTACATTGACGATTTTTCGCAATCAAGAAAATAATCTCAAATTCACAAATATATGAGGAATATTCGCCCAAATATTAGTGAAATGTCACAAATTCGAATATAGCCCCTGCCACTCACCACTACACACTACCACCAGAAGCTTGCCCAGCCGCATGCACCATTTGTGGCACTGTCGCAGCGTCTGATAGCCGAAATTTGCTCATTCAATAGGCGGTTAGTCTCTTGTTGCTGCGCATTAACCTGCCATTGAGCCTGTAATGCCTCTGCATGGGCTTTTTGATGCTGCTCCAATGCCTGTCGCTGCTGCAGATTGTTCTGCACCATCTGTTTCAATGAGCTACTCCATTTCAACAGATTTTTGTTGCAATTCTGCTGCTGCCATAACCTAGGACATTCACCAATACCAGATAATCATGCCGCTGCTCCTAGCAACCAGTTGCCCGCATCCTCCACCATATGTGAGACGGTACCACTCAGACAGTCTCTTTTCCCAGGGTTTATTGGGCACACAGCAAAAACGGTATAGGCTTGCTTCAGTAATCAAAATAACAGTTAATTGAAATAACAAAAAAAACATGGTGATACAGACTTCTCACCTGCTTGTAGGTTTCCACCTAGCAATTGCCCTTTTCCATGGGTCTTTCTCTCAGACCAACACACACACACTACACTCTGGCAGCGTGTCTTTTTAATTAGCTTCCCACCTGTGTGAGGTGGTAACACCTGAGATGGAGTATGGGAGTGACCTTTCCACCCAAACTCTTCAGTCACTCCTAAATCCCGGACCCAAACTCCAGCTACCACAAACTCAGTGATCTAACATCACTAGTCGCAATTTACCTCTGGCATATACATCACTGAGAAGCAGCCTCAGTGACACATACTGTAGCTGCCATTTATGACCTCACCATTTAATGCTTACAATATATATATATATATATATATATATATATATATATATATATATAGAAGAAAAATGGCGGCACTGGCTATAAACGGAAAAAGTTGGGTGCACGTTCCTAGGGAATCGACTTCTTACCCCACAAGTAAATCCAGAAAATGGACGGCACTCCAATCAGATGAAAAAATAGTGATTCCTTTATTCAACCATCTGGTGCAACGTTTTGGCTTGAAAAAGGCTCATTTAAGAGCCGAAACGTTGCACCGGATGGTTGAATAAAGGAATCACAATTTTTTCATCTGACTGGAGTGCCGTCCATTTTCTGGATTTATATATATATTACAGTACGCCAACAACAATATTTTCCCCTTCGTGTCTAAGGCCTCATGCACACGACCGTGGTGTGTTTTGCGGTCCGCAAATCACCGATCCACAAAACACAGATGGCGTCCGTGCACGTTCCGCAATTTGCAGAACGGCACGGACAGCCTTTAATATAAATGCCTATTCTTGTCCGCAAAGCGCGGACAAAAATAGGACATGTTATATTTTTTTAGCGGGGCCACGGAACGGAGCAATGGATTCGGACAGCACACTGAGTGCTGTCCGCATCTTTAGCGGCCCCATTGAAGTGAATGGGTCTGCATCCGAGCCGCCAAAACGGCAGTTCGGATGTGGACCAAAACAACGGCCGTGTGCATGAGGCCTTACTGGAGTCATGAGTCTGAAATTAGCCTGAAAAAAATATGATTTATTATAAGCAACAATATCATCATTTTATATATACAGAAATAAAGAAGGCCTACTAATTGGCTCCAGATGGAAATACCATATTTACCAGGCACAATTATGTACATAAAGGTCTTTAAAAACTTTGCTTTAATTTGCTGTCTAGCTCTCTTTCCAAGTCGAAACTTTAACTACCAAGATAATGTTACCCCCTCCTCTTGTAGGATCTATTGTGATGGGGAAAAATTACACTTCTTGCCTTAAAATGTCTTTTACTAGGCTGTTCGTAATTTACACTGGATTGCTTGTGGAATTAATCATGCTTAACATTTAGTAGACCGCGACAGAAAATTATTGTGACAAATGCTTGTTAATATGCAAATGAAGTTGCTACTGCTTGAAGCGCCATTCTGTAATTACTCAGCTGTTCTTCTGGTGTGATATATTGAATCAGCAGTTTATGAAGATGGAGTGGCACAGACTAATTTACTCATGTACTTTCATTAGTCTTTCAGGGTTAAAAATATGTTTGCTGTCACTTTCCTTACAGCATTGATTAGCAACATAATGTTATGTGGGTCATTTAATTCATCTATGTAAATTTATCTCTAAAATGCCAGAGGTCTTGTGCATGGCAATTTCACAATTTTGTCTTTGCACTATTTTCTTTTCTGCAATTTCCCCCCATATGGTTTCCATGTGGTGTTCTTATAGATAGAAAAGAGCATGTGAGAAAAGCATCTGGTTTTAGAAAAATAGATAAATAACTAGAACTTTTGTCATAAAATACACAGATTGGCATGTTGTTTATATTGGCATCACTGCAAAGCAGATCAGAAAGATTATATATATATATATATATATATATATATATATATACACACACATACACATACACACACTGCCTGTCCCAAAAAAAGTCACCACTAAAAAAAAAAAAAAAAGGTCACACACTCTAATATTTCGTTGGACTGCCTTTAGCTTTGATTATGGCACGCATTCACTGTGGCATTGTTTCGACAAGCTTCTGCAATGTCACAAGATTTATTTCCATCCAGTGTTGCATTAATTTTTCACCAAGATCTTGCATTGATGATGGTAGAGTCTAACTGCTGCACAAAGCCTTCTCCAGCACATCCCAAAGATTCTCAATGGGGTTAAGGTCTGGACTCTGTGGTGGCCAATCCATATGTGAAAAATGATGTCTCAATCTCCCTGAACCACTCTTTCACAATTTGAGCCTAATGAACCCTGGCATTGTCATCTTGGAATATGCCCGTGCCATCAGGGAAGAACAAATCCATTGATGGAATAACCTGGTCATTCAGTATGTTCAGGTAGTCAGCTGACCTCATTCTTGGAGCACATACTGTTGCTGAACCTTGACCTGACCAACTGCAGCAATCCCAGATCATAGCACTGCCCCCACAGGCTTGTACAGTAGGCACTAGGCATGATGGGTGCATCACTTCATCTGCCTTTCTTCTTAACCTGATGTGCCCATCACTCTGGAACAGGGTAAATCTTGACTCATCAGACCACATAACTTTTTTCCATTGCTCGAGATTCCAATCTTTATGCTCTCTAGCAAATTGAAGCCTTTTTTTTCTGGTTTGCCTCACTGATTAGTGTTTTTTTTATGGCTACACAGCTGTTCAGTCCCAATCCCTTGAGTTCCCTTTGCATTGTGCGTGTGGAAATGCTCTTACTTTCACTATTAAACATAGCCCTGAGTTCTACTGTTGTTTTTCTTCGATTTGATTTCACCAAACGTTTAAGTGATTACTGATCACGATCATTCAGAATTTTTTTCCTGCCACATTTCATCCTCGAATATGATGGGTTCCCACTATCCTTCCAGTTTTTAATAATGCGTTGGAAAGTTCTTATCCCAATTTTAGTAGTTTCTGCAATCTCCTTAGATGTTTTCTCTGCTTGATGCATGCCAATGATTTGACCCTTCTCAAACAGACTAACATCTTTTCCATGACCACGAGATGTATCTTTCGACATGGTTGTTTAAGAAATGAGAAGCAACTCATTGCACCAGTTGGGGTTAAATAACTTGTTGCCAGCTGAAAGATAATCGCCCATGCAGTAATTATCCAATTGGAGGCTCATAACTATTTGCTTAGTTAAATCCAGGTGGCGACTTTTTTTTTGGACAGCATATATATAGCGACATAGTGAGAGGAATGGTCTGGGAAAACAGGTATTTTGCTACCAGCGTGTGTTGTTGGACTGATTTGCAGCCAGGTGGGGTCAAATACCAGCCTGGATTTTAATTGCTGGTCTGGGTTTTTGGCAGCACCTGGCTGTCCTTAAAAGGCAGCTGGGCTAAGCAGCAGGTTCTCTGTGTTGGGATCTGAGGCTTGGTGCCAGGTTGGAGGGCTGAGACCCATGGGCCAAGGAAACAGGCCCCCTAAAGCCTACTGTGGACTGCTGGAGGCAGAACTGACATCAAGGTGACTTGTCTTATATGAACTTTCCAATTTGTGTGAAGTAACACCAAGATGTACTTTCCATTGTGTGTGAAGTAAACACTAAGACTGCAAAGTAACGCATTGTTTTGTGCATTTGCCTCAAGTATGAATAAACACTGAAGTTTTGTGTTAAGAACTTGTCTTTTGCCTCTGTACTGTGTCAGCTTACCCTATCTACCAGAGCGAAACCCCACAATTGGTGGAGGATGCGGGCTAGCGCAGTGAGGCAGGCGTGAACGCCAAAGTATTGTTGTTTTTTATTTTTGCTCTGAGCACGCTTGTATGTCTTGCATTAAACCTGCTAAATTTTAACCCGTGACCCTCGACAAACGGGAGGCCATAATGAAGGCTCTTGTGGAGGCTAACCAGCAGCAGTGAGAAACCAACCTCCAACGGTACGCTAACAGCAAACCAGCTGCTGTTACAACACGTGATGGCTATACAGACATCCCAAAGCGTCCATGATGTCTGGAAAGCGGTCCGTTTGGCGATCCCCAAGATGACACCCTTAGATGAAGTCGAAATCTTCCTGGCAATGTATGAGAAGGTGGCCACAAGGGAGAAACTACCCCGAGACCAGTGGGCTGAGGTCGTCACTCCGTTCCTGGCATCCAATTCTCAGTGGGTGTATTTCGACTTGCCGGACGATCAAGCGGCCTACTACCAAAAAGTAAAGGGTGAGATTCTGGCAAGACTGGATATGAATGTGTTGGTCTGGGCCCAGCGGGTACATCAGTAGGGGTTTAACCTGGCTGAGCACGTGAGACCCCAGTATTATGACTTATTTCACCTCTTGCAAAAGTGGCTACAGCCTGATGTGCTGAGTCCCACGGCTATGCTGGATCGACTATTAGCTGATATGTTCTGAGGGCTTTGCCACCCCCTCTCCAGCACTGGATTGGGCAGGTGTCTCCTGGCAATGCCTTGGAGATGGTGGACCTGGTGGAATGCTATAAACAGGGCCGGCGTCATAACCCGTCAAACCCGGGCAAGTGCCGGGGCCCAATGCTCCTGGGGGGGCCCACTGAGCTGCTATGAGCACTTCCATCAACACAGATTGAAGCTCTCATTGCTGTCACTTCACTTACGCAGTACCCTTTTGGTGGGCCCTCTGAGTCACATGAGGCAGGCTGCTGCAGAGACTCAGACACACCCCTTCTACACAGGGCATGCTGCCTAAGGAGAGAGACCAGCAGGGCTGGAGCAGAAGTGTGAACACAGGTTGTCAGTGAGTCTGCACTGTGAAGGGCTGGAGAAGAAGTGTGAACACAGGTTATCAGTGAGTCTTCACTGTGACTGTCTATTCTCTGTGGGATAGGAGGGGGGGGACTCTTCGATCTGCTGCTGGATGCTGCTTCATTCTATTTAGTTTCATTAACCAGTTTGCCTCCATGACACCTGTCCCCCCCATATCCTGTCCTATCTCATCCTCATGGAGCCCCTGCTGTCTTCTTTCCTCCCTCATGTATCCAGAGCTCCTGTTCCACCCTCCTATCTCCTGTTGCTGCCCTGCACAGACCTCCTGCCACTACTTGTTGTATGAATCCCCCTCAGAGCCCCTTCCACCTACTTGCTATGTCCACCGCTCCTGTCCATCCAGTGCCCCTGTCTCACTCCTCTGCCTCTCATTATGGTGGCATCTGAAATCCATTTACCATAAGGACCTTCTAATATCACAGGGTCATGTGACTGTGCACCCCACCCCGTACTGTGCCCCTTTATACCCTGCTATGTGCCCTCTTACCACACCCTGTGCAGTGCCCCTAGTCATTCCCTGTACTGTACACTCTTATACCCTTCTATCCGGACACTGTATGGTGGTTTTATCATTGTATGCTGGTGTTATCACTGTATGGCGGTGGTATCCAATAACTGTATGGCCATAACTGTATCCCCTAACCTGCCCACGCCACTTTTTTTTAGACCTGGCATGATCGGGAAGAGATAAAGATTGCGGTGCTAAAGACCTTTGCACCACATCTGTGTCAGAAATACGCCTAACATAGACGTATTTCTATATAATAAATGATCATCTAATTGTATTATTATTCGGGGTAGGGCTAATATCTTTATAGTATATAGATTCTAGTGTATTATACTGTGCCCTGTATTTCCCAATAGAGAAATGATCCTTGGGAAACACAGTCCTCATCCCTGACCACCAGGACCAGTTAGTGCTCTGTCAGTACATGGCGGCCTCCCCTCTCCGCATCCCTGCTCCGCTGTTTACTGGTGCTTATTCTGACACTAAGGCTGGGTTTACATCCCATTTGTACCATCCATTTAATGTATACCAAAAATGTATGCGTTAACAGATGCCTCAGACTGATGCCGTACAGTGGCGTCCGTTCACCATACAGTTCCATTGTAAAAAAAAAAAAACATACACGTTAACGTATGCATTTTTTACTGGACTCTGCAGGATACAAAAATGTGGAGTGCTACACACTTGTATACATCAAACCGATAGGAAAAACGTGTTGTGAACCCACGGGGGGGGTGTACTAAAATTTGCTGTGGGGCCCAGTCAGTTCTAGCTACATCACTGCACATCTCCTTCTCTCCTCCAGGCCCGATCCAGGGGTGACATCATGACGTGTGTCTCACTGCTGCAGTGGGCCAGAGGAGAGAAGGAGCGCAGGGAGCTGCGGTTAGTGAACGACAGGACGGCCTGCTCCCCTGCGCTCCAGAAATGATAGGTATGTGAGGGGGCCACTGGGGGGTCATTACACTGTGAGGGCCCCTTACACAGTATAATGACCCCCATTGCCCCTCATTTAGTATAATGATCCCTATTAACCCTCCATTTAGTATAATGACCACCAGAGCCCCCATTCCATATAATGACCCCCAGTGCCCCCTCCATACAGTATAACCCCCAGTATGGGGGTGACTTGGGGTCATTATTCTAAATGGATGGCCACTGTGGGGTCATTATACTGTGAGGGCCCTTTACATAGTATAATGACTCCCAGTGTCCCCCATTTAGTACAATGATCCCCAATGACCATCCATTCAGTATAATGACCCCCAGAGCCCCCATTCAATATAATTACTCCCAGTGACCACCATACAGTATAATGTCTGGGGGCTACAGGGGGGCATTATTCTGAATGGGGGTGACTGGGGGTTATTATTCTGAATGTAGGGCCGCTGTGGGGTCATTATACTGTGTGTGGGGCCACTGGGGGTCATTATACAGTGTGGGGGGGCATTGGGGGGGTCATTATACTGTGTGAATGGCCACTAGTGGTCATTATACTGTATAGGGGCCACTGGGGGTCATTATCCCTTGTGGGAGCCACAGGGGGACATGTAAATGTAAAAAAATGCCTCAAGAGGGCCCACTGGGATTTATCGCCCAAGGGCCCACATGAACCTGGAGCCAGCCCTTGCTATAAGGCTACTAAGAATCTACAGGGGGGTTCTTTTGGGAGGGGGGTAGTCAAACCTCGGAAATTTGAGTCGATGAAACCCAACCGGGATGTACCCACTATGGGCCTGGCTCCGTTAGTCTTCTGGCAGTGTCAGGAGCCTGGCCATGAAAGGGCTGATGTCACGGTCATATTGGTGTTTGACCGTGACACGGTTGCTGTGCAGACTGGTTGCCAGGGGCAACGTGTAGTTTGTGGTTTGCATGTGCACTTCCCCTTTAAGCTGTGCCTCCCTGCTGTTTGGTGAGCAAGGGGTTAATCTTCTTGCTAGTAGGGAATAAAGGTGTTTCCTGGGTGTGGCCGCAAGCTTGATATAAACCTGTGGCTTGCTGGCTGGGTGCAGTTGTACTGCAGCCTTGCTTGGTGAAACCTGTGGCTTGCTGGCTGGGTGCAGTTGTACTACAGCCTTGCTTGGTGTTGGAGCTTTGCTCCTTGCCTGGGTGTTCCAGCCCAGTCCTTGAGGGCCACCTTATGGAACATAAATTGTCCTCCCTTATGTACCCTCTATGTACCTTTACCCTCACTTGTTGTATGTGTGGTGTGGGTTTATGTTCTGGGTGTGTTAAGTGTTTTGTTGGTTGTTACAGGTCTGTGTTTTTGTTGGTGTCGGTCCCTGCATGCATGCCCGGTATGTTGATACCTCCGTGAGGGGGCTAGTTTCCCGGAGGGGTTAACCATTAGTCTGTATGCAGTGCTGCCTGGGACTGCCGTGCTCCTTGCAGCATGGGGTCCAGGCAGTATCAGGAGCAGGGCCGGTGCTACCATAAGGCAGACCAAGCGGCTGCATTAGGGCGCACCCTGGGGAAGGGCGGAAAAATGTGACATGGAGGGGGAGAAATGTGACATGGGGGGCTCATGGCTGACATGGGGCCATGATGGCTTACATGGGGGCATGATGGCTTACATGGGGGCATGATGGATGGGGGCTGATGGCTGACATGGGGGGCTAATGGCTGACATGGCGGCATGATGGCTGACATGGGGGGCTGATGTCTGACATGGGGCTGTGAGCTGAGGTCTGATTATCATTGGGGTCTGATTGCTGGTCTGACCTGAGGTGTAATGGAAAATATTTTTTTCTTATTATCCTCCTCTAAAACCTAGATGTGTCTTAGAGGACGAAAAATACGGTCCTCAAACCAGCGATTGTCTGAAGCAGAGAGAAGATACCAGGACCACACAGAGGAGAAGCGAGCTGCTGCAGACGGGACCAGGGCTAGGTGAGCTGCGAGGGGGGGGGGGGGGGGCGCCAAAATGTAGCTTCGCTTGTGTTGGCAAAAATCCTTGCACCGGCCCTGATCAGGAGTGCTGGATACCTGTGTGTGTGTGTGTGTTGTCTGTACGGTGTCCTGTTTGGTGGGTGGCACCTGTACTTATGCTCGGGTTACAGTCTTTGTTCCAGCGGCAGGTAAGTGAGTTTTCCAGTGTTCTTACCTGCCGATCCAGATGCTGCATATGGTCATTTCCCTTCCACCTGTTACTAGGCAGCTGGAGACTCTAGTTCGTCTGAGTCCCTGAGGAACCGGTTGTCTCCTATTCCTGACCCCTGTGCCAGGGCCAGCAGGATCCAGGTTCCAGTGCATGAGCCCTCCCACCTTCATTGTCAGGAGATCAGGGTCAGGATTAGGGCAGCTGTAGGTTGTGGCCTGCTCCTTTCTCTGTAGTCTGGCCTAGTAAGTTTCCATTATACGGTGGGGGGTTTCCCCCACTCCCCACCATGACAGCTGACTGTCCTCATCGGGTTGAGCCCAAGTACACTAATTGTGGTTACCGTCAGTCACTATATGCCAGGAAACTGTGTGCAACAGGTACCCCGGAATCTCTTGACCACTTTTGCCAGGTGGAAGTGGGAGACACTCAAGCGGAGGCCTGGTGACCCTAGTAAGGTGACCCTAGTAAGGGCTACCCTAGTGTGGTCCACTGAGCATACTGGCCGGAAAGTCGGGGTGATGTGCATCCATGGATACTTAAAAGTCTACCCCACCGCGCTGGTGTCTTTATTCATGGTAGCTGGCAGGTGGACCCACGAGGTGGCAGCCGCCACAAATCTACACTACCTATTCATAATAGGAAGAGACTTTCCGGGCTTCCCGACCCTATGGCCGGTTGTGAGAGTTGCTGATACCCGTGAGTCAGGAGTAAACCCAGGAGATTGGCCTTGTTCAGGAGGAAGGCCAGAACCCTGGAAACTTGAGGCCGCAGGGCCAGCAGTAGGGGTGACTGCCACTTCGGTGGAAGAGGGGGAGACAACCTTGCTGAGTGTAATAGTGGGAGATGTGGAGGACTTTCCACCGGGTCCTGAGTTGGCAGACCTCATCGTCTCCGGAGAAAATTTCAGTACAGCAACCCAACCCTATCCCAAGCCTGGAAGAATGTGGTAATAATTGATGGTAAAGCACAACAAACTGGGGCCAAGTCACTGTTTCCCGATTTTGTGGTTCATCAGAACATGCTGTGTCAGTTAAACCAGCTGTGGGGGTTGTTGAACAGTTGGTGGTGCCCCAGGCTTATCGCAAAGTCGTGTTATAGTTAGTCCACCAACATGTTCTTGGGGGTTATCTGGGAATGCAGAAAACACTGGACCGGATATTACAACGGTTTTACTGGCCGAATATGTTTAGAAAGGTGGACAAATTTTGCAAGTCTTCACCGACCTACCAAACAATTACCGTTTGAGCGAATCGCTACGGACCTCATAGGCCCAGTACCGAAGTCCGCTAGGGGACACCAACACATCTTGGTCGTCTATAATCGGCAGGCTCGTGTCCGAATCTTTAACCCGGGAGATCGGGTTTTGGTTCTGGTACCGACCGTGGACAGTAAGTAGCTCCTGGCTAGGCGGTAGGGACCCTACGAAGTAATCAAAAAAGTTGGAGACGTAAATTACAAGGTACACCAGCCAGGATGGCAAAAGCTGGAGCAGGTGTACCATGTGAATTTACTCAAACCTTCGAAAGATAGGGAGACCGGTACTGACGGCAGCCTGAGGCTGAGTCTAAAAGTGAGTTGGCCAGCCCTATAGTTTTAATACCCAAACCGGATGGGACGTTATGGTTCTGTAACGATTTTTGTAAACTAAACGAGATTTTTAAATTCAATGCGTATCCCATGCCCCAGGTGGATGAGCTTATCGAGAGGTTAGGACATTTTTCTGTTTTGGACCTCACCAAAGGGTACTGGCAGGTACCCTTGACAGAGGCTGCCAAAGAGAAAACTGCCTTCATCACACCAGAGGGGCTGTATCAATATAAGGTGTTACCCTTTGGTTTGCATGGCGCCCCTAACACTTTTCAACGACTTATGGACATTGTGCTTCGTCCACATCATCGGTACGCTTCGGCTTACCTGAACGATATTGTCATCCACAGTACCGACTGGGAAATTCACCTACCCAAAGTGCAGGCCATAGTGGACTCCCTTCAGAAGGCTGGACTAACCGCTAACCTGAAAAAATGTGCAATAGGGTTAGAGAAGACTAAATACCTGGGGTATGTCATTGGGCATGGAGTCATCAAACCCCAAGTGAACAAAATAGAGGCGATACGGAATTGGCCCCGACCTGTCACCACTAGGCATATAAAGTCATTACTGGGAATGGTGGGCTATTACATGAGATTTGTTCCCCACTTTGTTACGGAGGCCACGCCATTGACAGGGCTCTTGAAGGGACACAAGTCAATGATGGTTCGCTTGGATGATCAGGTGGAAGAGGCTTTCTCCGCTGCACTGTGCGGGTCCCCGGTTTTGGTGACGCCAACTTGAAAAAGGAATTTATAGTACAGACCAATGCCTCCAAAGTAGGCCTCAGTGCTGTACTGTCTCCGGAAGTCATAGAAACATAGAATGTGTCGGCAGATAAGAACCATTTGGCCCATCTAGTCTGCCCAATATACTAAATACTATGGATAGCCCCTGGCTTTATCTTATATGAAGGATGGCCTTATGCCTATCCCATGCATGCTTAAACTCCTCCACTGTATTTGCAGCTGCCACTTCTGCAGGAAGGCTATTCCATGCATCCACTACTCTCTCAGTAAAGTAATACTTCCTGATATTACTTTTAAACCTTTGCCCCTCTAATTTAAAACTATGTCCTCTTGTAGCAGTTTTTCTTCTTTTAAATATTCTTTCCTCTTTTACCTTGTTGATTCCCTTTATGTATTTAAAAGTTTCTATCATATCCCCTCTGTCTCGTCTTTCTTCCAAGCTATACATGTTAAGGTCCTTTAATCTTTCCTGGTAAGTTTTATCCTGCAATCCATGTACCAGTTTAGTAGCTCTTCTCTGAACTCTCTCCAAAGTATCAATATCCTTCTGGAGATATGGTCTCCAGTACTGAGCACAATACTCCAAATGAGGTCTCACTAGTGCTCTGTAGAGCGGCATGAGCACCTCCCTCTTTCTACTGGTAATTCCTCTTGCTATACACCCAAGCATTCTGCTAGCATTTCCTGCTGCTCTGTGACATTGTCTGCCTACCTTTAAGTCTTCTGAAATAATGATCCCTAAATCCCTTTCCTCAGATACTGAGGTTAGGACTGTATCACTGATTTTATATTCTGCTCTTGGGTTTTTATGTCCCAGGTGCATTATCTTGCACTTATCAACATTAAATTTTAGTTGCCAGATTTTTGACCATTCCTCTAGTTTTCCTAAGTCCTTTTCCATTTGGTGTATTCCTCCAGGAACATCAACCCTGTTACAAATCTTTGTGTCATCAGCAAAAAGAGACACCTTACCATTGAGGCCTTCTGCAATTTCGCTGATAAAGATATTAAACAATATGGGTCCCAGAACAGATCCCTGAGGTACCCCACTGGTAACAAGACCTTGGTCTGAATATACTCCATTGACTACAACCCTCTGTTGCCTGTCCCTCAGCCACTGCCTAATCCATTCAACAATATGGGAGTCCAAGCCCAATGACTGCACTTTATTGATAAGCCTTCTATGTGGGACAGTATCAAAAGCCTTACTAAAGTCTAGATAAGCGATGTCTACTGCACCTCCTCCATCTATTATTTTAGTCACCCAATCCAAAAAATCAATAACATTAGTTTGACATGATCTCCCTGAAGTAAACCCATGCTGTTTTTCATCTTTCAATCCATGGGATTTTAGATGGTCCACAATCCTCTCCTTAAGTATGGTTTCCATTAATTTCCCCACTATTGATGTCAGGCTTACTGGCCTATAGTTGCCCGATTCCTCCCTACTACCTTTCTTGTGAATGGGCACAACATTTGCTAATTTCCAATCTTCTGGGATGACTCCTGTTGCCAGTGATTGGTTAAATAAATCTGTTAATGGTTTTGCTAGTTCACCGCTGAGCTCTTTTAATAGCTTTGGGTGTATCCCATCAGGCCCCTGTGACTTATTTGTATTAATTTTAGACAGTTGACTTAGAACCTTTTCCTCTGTAAAGACACATGCGTCAAAAGATTCATTAGTCTTCTTTCCCAACTGAGGTCCTTCTCCTTCATTTTCCTTTGTAAAAACTGGAAACGGGTCAATGAAGAGGAACATCCCATTGTCTTCCTCAGCCGTAAGCTCACCCCAGCCAAGACCAGGTACACTATAGTGGAGAGAGAGTGCCTGGCTATCAAGTGGGCACTCGAGTCTCTCCATTATTATTTGTTGGCGAGAAAATTCCACCTGGTGACCGACCACTCCCCTCTCAAATGTATGAGCCAGGCCAAAGACAGAAATGCCCGGGTCACCAGATGGTTCCTTTCCCTACAGAATTTTAAATTTACAGTGGAACACAGGGCAGGCCGGTTGCAGGGAAACGCGCATGTCCTGTCCCAAGTACATTGTCTAGCGAATGTTCACCCCCTCAGGGTTGAACAAAGAGGGGGTATGTGACACAGTGACGGGAATTGTCTGGGAAAACAGGTATTTTCCTCTCAGCGTGTGCTGCTGGGCTGATTTGCAGCCAGGTCGGGTCAAATACCGGACTGGATTTTAATTGCCGGTCCAGGTTTTTGCCAGCACCTGGCTGTCCTTAAAAGGCAGCTGGGCTCAGCAGCAGGTTCTCTGTGTTGGGATCTGAGGCTTGGTGCCATGTTGGAGGGCTGAGACCCATGAGCCAAGGAAACAGGCCCCCTAAAGCCTGCCGTGGACTGCTGGAGGCAGAACTGACATCAAAGTGACTTATCTTATATGAACTTTCCAATTTGTGTGAAGTAACACCAAGATGTACTTTCCACTGTGTGTGAAGTAAACACCAAGACTGCAAAGTAACACATGGTTTTGTGCATTTGCCTCAATTGTGAATAAACAGAAGTTTTGCGTTAAAACTTGTCTTTTGCCTCTGTACTGCATCCGCTTACCCTGTCTACCAGACCCCACTATATACAGTACAGACCAAAAGTTTGGACACACCTTCTAATTCAAAGAGTTTTCTTTATTTTCATGACTATGAAGGCATCAAAACTATGAATTAATACATGTGGAATTATATACATAGCAAACAAGTGTGAAACAACTGAAAATATGTAATATTCTAGGTTCTTCAAAGTAGCCACCTTTTGCTTTGATTACTGCTTTGCACACTCTTAATGAGCTTCAAGAGGTAGTCACCTGAAATGGTCTTCCAACAGTCTTGAAGGAGTTCCCAGAGATGCTTAGCACTTGTTGGCCCTTTTGCCTTCACTCTGCAATCCAGCTCATCCCAAACCATCTCGATTGGGTTCAGGTCCGGTGACTGTGGAGGCCAGGTCATCTGGCGCAGCACCTCATCACTCTCCTTCATGGTCAAATAGCCCTTACTTTCAAAGTTTTCCCAATTTTTCGGCTGACTGACTGGCCTTCATTTCTTAAAGTAATGATGGCCACTCGTTTTTCTTTACTTAGCTGCTTTTTTCTTGCCATAATACAAATTCTAACAGTCTATTCAGTAGGACTATCAGCTGTGTATCCACCTGACTTCTCCTCAACACAACTGATGGTCCCAACCCCATTTATAAGGCAAGAAATCCCACTTATTAAACCTGACAGGGCACACCTGTGAAGTGAAAACCATTTCAGGGGACTACCTCTTGAAGCTCATCAAGAGAATGCCAAGAGTGTGCAAAGCAGTAATCAAAGCAAAAGGTGGCTACTTTGAAGAACCTAGAATACGACATATTTTCAGTTGTTTCACACTTGTTTGTTTTGTACTGTATATAATTCCACATGTGTTAATTCATAGTTTTGATGCCTTCAGTGTGAATCTACAATTTTCATAGTCATGAAAATAAAGAAAGCTCTTTGAATGAGAAGGTGTGTCCAAACTTTTGGTCTGTACTGTATATATATATATATATACTTAACAAATGACGAGGCAGCACTTCCAGCTTTAGGTGATAGGGTGAAGACCCCAAAACTTTAATCCCAGCAACGTTTCGGCCTACTCAATGAGGCCTTTAGCAAGCTACATAACAGTGCATACAACCAGGTATATATACCCACAATTCAATACAAACCAATTACAATCAGTGATTACACATGTCATCAATCAAGTCACATGATCTCTCACCACATCATCACGTGACATTTGTGCGTGGTAAACATTTACAAATGAATCATACAAAAAGTATAAAAATTACAAAAGGTGATCATCCATAATTACAATGAATCTGTGCATTCAAATTAGTATATGTACATACATCTAGTTTATATAGGGTTTATGTCCCTTGCGTACATAACCCCAAAATGTACATAAAGTGCATATGTGCTCAGTGCATAATGAGTTAAAATCTTTTCTCCATGATGCAGCTGCATCATATCTAGACTTAAAAACAACATGATGAAGCTCACCGTCCATTACAATGCACAGATTCATTGTAATTATGGATGATCACCTTTTGTAATTTTTATACTTTTTGTATGATTCATTTGTAAATGTTTACCACGCACAAATGTCACGTGATGATGTGGTGAGAGATCATGTGACTTGATTGATGACATGTGTAATCACTGATTGTAATTGGTTTGTATTGAATTGTGGGTATATATACCTGGTTGTATGCACTGTTATGTAGCTTGATAAAGGCCTCATTGAGTAGGCCGAAACGTTGCTGGGATTAAAGTTTTGGGGTCTTCACCCTATCACCTAAAGTTGGAAGTGCTGCCTCGTCATTTGTTAAGTATATATCGTGGAGGAGGGGCCGGCCTCAGTGCACAACGTCTCACTGTGCTGCTGCAATATTTGTGATTATATATATATATATATATATATATATATATATACACATATATATATATAAAAATATCTTTGAAGTGCCTTTTTGTATTCAGAATCTTCTGAGACTTTAATTTTTTCATGACAATATTGTACTTTAAGTCATTGGTACATTTTGATCAGTATATTTAGTTTTCATTTAAGATATTCAAAAATATGACAATTTTCAAAATTGGAATTTGTCAGTCATACTTCACAAAAGTATGTAATAATTAATAGTTGCCATATGTCCACTTTGTGCTGACATTCTTTTATGTTTAAAGAAGGCTTTTAAATTTAGCAGCAATTTTTCAAGTTTAATTTCCTATTTTTTCTTTGGGTCGAATTTCATTTTGAACTGGCTTTGTAGAGCCTACATATTAGAAACCACCCACAAATGACCCCTTTAACCACTTTCCAACCGCCCATTGACTATAAACCTCCTGGGGGCAGGATTTATCTCTGAATGGACGTTTTACAACGTCCATTCAGAGATTGCAGAGAGGGGAGTCAGTTCCTCAGTGTCCCTGCTTTTTAGATCGCTGTATACACAGCACTAAATAAGAGCGGTGTACAGTGGCGTAGGGATCGCCATAGCAACCATAGCAGTGGCTATGGGGTCCTACGCCACTGGGGGCCCGCCCGGGCCTGTTGATTATTATTTTTTTTTTTACATCCACTTGCCGGCCTGTCCGTGGGCGGTCCGCGGCCCGGGCCAGCTCGGGCCTGGCTGGGGACGGGGAGAAGGAGTCAGGAGAGAGCAGGGCAGTGAGGGCACGACGGGGCCGGGCAGCAGATGATAGGCCGCGGTGGAGAGGGTGGGGCCGGGCCGGGGGCACGGGGGTGTGTACTATACCTGGTCCTGGAGTCTAGGAGGGAGTGGCCTCGATTCCCGCCGCAGCAGTGTCTGAGACTGACTGAGAGTGTCAGTCTCACTGCTGCCAGCCTGTGCCTCAGCTCACCCTACCTGAGCTGTGGTGGGACCGGTGACCGGTCCGAGTCTGACCCTTCTCCAGTCTGCTCCCTCCTCCTCAACTGGTCAGTGGTCTCCACTCCACTCCGGCGTCCACTCCACTGTCTCCAGTCCTGCCTCTGTGCCTGTGCCTGCGGTTGCCAAGTGCCTGCTGTAACAGCTGCTTCTATTCTGACTGTGCCAGTGTGCCTTAGTCTAAAAGTAAGTGATTAAGTGAAAAAGAATTGTGAGAACTTAGAACTAAGGTTCAGAAGATTATGATGATCAGTACAGTATCGTGATGATGTTGAACTTGATAATGATCTGAATTCTGAAGTTTAAAAGAGCTGCCTGCAGACCTGAAGTGAAGGAGGGTGTGGGGGCCCCTGCCCCCTTCCTTCTCTTGGGGCCCCCAAGAGAAGCAAGAGGACAGGGGCCCCCGCGCCCTCCTTATCATTGCAGGTATGCAGGCAGCTCTTTTTAACTTCAGAATTCAGATCATCAGACTCTCACTAATTACAAATTTACAGCACACACACCCCTGTAGTGTCCACCATCAGACAGGGGAGGGAAGAAACCCCAAAACTAGAGTGTGCCCCCCTACTGGGGTTTCTTCCCTCCCCTGGCCGATGGTGGACACTACAGAGTTGTGTGCTGTAATTAGTAAGTGAGAGTCTGATGATCTGAAGTTAAAAAGAGATGCCAGCAGTGATAAGGAGGGCGCCCCTTCCTTCTTTTGGGGGGCACACTAGTTCTGGGGTTTACCCCCCCCTTCTTTTATGACAGACTAAGGGTACTTTTACATTTGCGGCAGGACGGATCCGGCAGGCTGTTCAGCCTGTCGGATCCGTCCTGCCGCTATTTCGCTGGACCGCTGCTCCGTCCCCATTGACTATAATGGGGATGGGGCGGAGCTCCGGCGCAGCTCATGGCGGTGGGAGATCTAGAATGGGTGTTCGGGTGGGAGCTCTGGAAGGGGTGGTGGGAGGCCCGATAGATATGTGGGGTTGGGAGATGGGGGGGGCCATGAAAAATTGTTTGGGGCCCATGCATTTCTAGCTACGCCCCTGGCGGTGTATACAGCTGAGGAAGCAATATGCCGCTTCCTCTTCCAGCCCAGCGGCCACGTGACCGCCATGGCCGGGGGAGTGCAGGAGCCGCTGAGTCTTCCTGAGATGGCAATCAGTCCTGCAGTGAGGCTGTAGAGCATTATAGTATACCACTGTAGAGCCTCTCTGGGGGTTGTATAACCTCTGTAACTGGGGCTACTCTATCAGTCCCAGTTAAAGGAGAAAACAATAAAAAAAAAAAAAAAAAGTGAGATTAAATGTCCCCCAAATGTCTTGTATGAAAAAAAGTGTTAAAAAAAAAAAAAAAGTTTCTCAAATTAAGTCTTTTAAACATTGTTAAAAATAGACATATTTGGTGTCACGACTGGCTCTATAAAAATATGCCATGATCTATCCCATCAGGTAAATGGTGTAAAAAAGAAAAAAAAAAAAAGAAAAATTATGCCAAAGCAGCTATTTTTTTGTCACCTCACCTTGGTGATCAAAAAGTCGTATGTACTCCAAAATGGTACCAATAAAAAACTCACCTCATCCCACAAAAAAATGAACCCTCATACAAGACCATAGGCAGATAAATGAAAACATATGGCTCTAAGAAAATGGCAAAACAAAAAAAAAATAGACATATTTTGTATTTCTGTGTCCATAACGACTGGCTCTATGAAAATATCACATGATCTACCCCATCAAGTGAATTCCATAAAAAATAATGCCAAAACTTCTTTTTTGTCACCTCACCTCCCAAAAAACATAATATTAAGTCATCAAAAAGTCTCATGTATCAAAAAAGGTACTGATAAAAAGTACAGTCTGTCCAACAAAAGGCAAGCCCTTAGACATCTATGTTGGTATGTTGGAGAAATCAAAATGTTTTTTGAATGCTAGTATGTAGCGAATCGCGATGCAAAATATAACAGATATTTACTAACATTTTTATTATGCAAAAGTAGTAAAACAGGAAAAGAACTATATACATTTGGTAGTGTTATAAATTCTATAAAACATCTGTTGGGTCAAAGTGCTCACTACACCCCTTAAAAATTCCTTGGGTGGTATAGTTTCAAAAATGTGGTAACTTTTGGGGGGGTTTCACTGTGGGGGCACCTCAGGATCTCTTCAAATGCAACATGCAAGACCATGCCGGTAAAATCTGTCCTCCAAAAAACCATATGGCGCTTCTTGCCTTCTGAGCCCTACCGCATGCCCATATAGTAGTTTATTACCAAATATGAGATGTTTCTGTAAACTTCAAAATCAGTGTAATAAATATTGAGGTTTGATGTGTTACAGGAAAAATGGAAAATCTAAAAAAAAGTGCAATTTTAAAATTTTAAGTCAATTTTGTTTTAATTCCTGTGGCGTACTTAAAGAGTTAGCAGCATTTCTAAGATCAATTTTAAATAGTTTGAGGGGTGTAGTTTCTAAGGCTACTTTCACACTTGCGTTTTGGCTTTACGTTTGTGAGATCCATTCAGGGCTCTCCCAAGCGGTCCAAAACAGATCAGTTTTGCCCTAATGCATCATAAATTGAAAAGGATCCGCTCAGAATGCATCAGTTTGCCTCCATTCCATCTCCATTCTGCTTTGGAGGCAGACACCAAAATGCTGCTTGCAGCGTTTTGGTGTCAGTCTGACGAAACTGAGCCAAACAGATCCGTTCTGACACACAATGTAAGTCAATGGGGACGGATGAAAACGGATTTGTCCTCCATTGACTTTCAATGGTGTTCAAGACGGATCCGTCTTGGCTGTGTTAAAGATAATACAAACGGATCCATTCTGAACGGATGCAGACGGTGCAGATCCATGATGGATCCACACAAACGGGAGTGTGAAAGTAGCCTAAAATGGGACAATGGGTTTATGGGTAGTTTCTATTATATAAGCTCCTCAAAGTGACTTCAGAACTGAATTGGTCCTTATAAATAGAGTTGAGCGGACACCTGGATGTTCGAGTTCGATGGGTTCGGACGAACTTCACAAAAAGGTTCGAGTTCGGGACCCGAACTAGACCGGAACTTGACCCCGAACCCCAACCCCATTGAAGTCAATGGGGACCCGAACTTTTGAGCACTAAAATGACTGTAAAAATGTCATGGAAAGGGCTAAAGGGCTGCAAATGGCGTCAAAATGTGGTTAAGAGCATGGCGAGTGCCCTTCAAACAAATGTGGATAGGGAAATGACTTTAAATAACATAAAATACGTAAAAAATATAAATAAAATCTTGATCTAGGAAGATGAGGTCCATATGGAGTAGGAGGTTGAGGAGGCGGTGGATGTGGCGGTGTAGGTGGAAGCGGTGGTGGAGGAGGAGGAGGAGGTAGCCTACACTGCTTTTTGGTTTTAAATTTTTATTTTATTTTTTAAATTAGGGTACACCCCAAAACATTGGCAAATATAACCTGTGATAACCCCCTCCAGTCGTGCTAAACACACGTTCAGACAATACACTGGCTGCAGGGCAGGACAGCATCTCCATGGGGTAAAGGTCAAGCTCAAGCCATGAGCCCATTTTGGAGACCCAGAAGTTGCAGGGGCTGACCCCTGTCAGTCAGTTCGTGTAGGCGTGTGCACACTTACTGCCCCACCATGTCACACATCCCAGCGATGTTCACGATCCAATTAGATATCTGCTCTATCAACTTTCGAGGTTCTTTTATGTGCCTACAATGGTAGAGGAGTAGAGTTGAGCGAACACCTGGATGTTCGGGTTCGAGAAGTTCGGCCGAACTTCCCGGAAATGTTCAGGTTCGGGATCCGAACCCGACCCGAACTTCGTCCCGAACCCCATTGAAGTCAATGGGGACCCGAACTTTTCGGCACTAAAAAGGCTGTAAAACAGCCCAGGAAAGAGCTAGAGGGCTGCAAAAGGCAGCAACATGTAGGTAAATCCCCTGCAAACAAATGTGGATAGGGAAATGAATTAAATTAAAAAAAATAAAAAATTAACCAATATCAATTGGAGAGAGGTCCTATAGCAGAGAATCTGGCTTCACGTCAGCAGAGAATCAGTCTCTTCATGCCATAGCAGAGAATCTGGCTTCACATCACCCACCACTGGAACAGTCCATTGTCAGATATTTAGGCACAGGCACCCAGGCAGAGGAGAGAGGTCCCGTAACAGAGAATCTGGCTTCATGTCAGCAGAGAATCAGTCTTCATGTCATAGCAGAGAATCAGGCTTCACATCACCCACCTGTCACGGCTGAGGATGGGGGAAATCCTCAGCCGTGCGGTGATGGAAGATGTCCAGTCGCTATTCGCCAGGAACATAGAATCAGGGAGCAGGTCACCTCCTGTTGCGTCCCTAACGCTGACCCCGTCTCCTACCTGCATGGGCCGACCTTGATGGTAGGAGGACCCATGCGCAGGAACCTCGGATCCCTGACTTACCCTCCGACCGGTCCCTGGGCTAAGGAGCAGGGTAAGACAACCCACTCCTCCTAGGCACGGAGGAGCAGGAGTCTCACTGGGCAAGCAGCATGAAGAAGGGGGTACATAAACAGGACTATGGATAAGACAGGTGAACCAAACAGTTCCACACAAACCTGTCTCAGCCTTGCTGACTGGAACCCGTGCTAAGGAAAGGCTGTCCACACAGACAAGGTAAACAGCACACACATGAAGACACACAGGGACCAGGACATCCATAGCTGCACAAAACACAGAGACACAAGACATCAACAACACATCACGGAATTAGAACTTATGACTGGAAGGGTGGCCGTTACAAGAAGATGGAAATCACAGGAGGCTGCAACAGCAAAGCATGACTAAAGCAACCTACTGAGCCATGCCAAAGTGAGAGGCTTTATAGGCCAAAGAGGCCACACCCAACGGTCAGACACACCCAGTGACATCACACACACTGGGAAGGCAGTTAACCCTTCCAGCACCACAGGAAAGGGAAAACACCAACTTAAAGGAACAGTGTCCAAAACAAACACACTGTGGTTGTTGCCGCAGGCAACGACATGGATGGCAACCGTGTCCTGGGAGTCAGCCCAAAGGCCGGGACACTGCCACCACATGTACACAACAACAAACGTTGCCACGGGCAACCACAGTGCAGGAAAGGTGTCCGTGCACACCACACAATACACAGAGTGCACACAGACTAACAACAGTGCATACATACACGCACACAAACTCCAAAGGGACCGCACACATACCTGTTGTCCGCGGCAACCGCACTTGAGGCAAACAACATCAAGCCTCAAGCTGCGGTTGAAACAACAACCCAAACCGCGGGCAACTGTATGCGGCTCCCAAGGAGTCACGGCCAAAACCGTGGCCGTGACACCACCACTGGAACAGGCCACTGTCAGATATTTTTAGGCCCCCGGCACCCAGACAGAGGAGAGAGGTCCCATAACAGAGATTCAGGCTTCATGTCAGCAGAGAATCAGTCTGCATGTCATAGCAGAGAATCATGCTTTACGTCACCCAACACTGGAACAGTCCATTGTCAGATATTTAGGCCCAGGCACCCAGGCAGAGGAGAGAGGTCCCGTAACAGAGAATCTGGCTTAATGTCAGCAGAGAATCAGTCTGCATGTCCTAGCAGAGAATCATGCTTTACGTCACCCAACACTGGAACAGTCCATTGTCAGATATTTAGGCCCAGGCACCCAGGCAGAGGAGAGAGGTCCCGTAACAGAGAATCTGGCTTCATGTCAGCAAAGAATCAGTCTTCATGTCATAGCAGAGAATCAGGCTTCACGTCACCCACCACTGGAACAGGCCACTGTCACATATTTTTAGGCCCCGGCACCCAGACAGAGGAGAGAGGTTCCATAACAGAGATTCAGGCTTCATGTCAGCAGAGAATCAGTCTTCATGTCATAGCAGAGAATCAGACTTCACGTCACCCACCACTGGAACAGGCCACTGTCACATATTTAGGCCCAGGCACCCAGGCAGAGGAGAGAGGTCCCATAACAGAGATTCAGGCTTCATGCCAGCAGAGAATCAGTCTTCATGTCATAGCAGAGAATCAGGCTTCACGTCACCCACCACTGGAACAGGCCACTGTCACATTTTTAGGCCCAGGCACCCAGGCAGAGGAGAGAGGTCCCATAACAGAGATTCAGGCTTCATGTCAGCAGAGAATCAGTCTTCATGTCATAGCAGAGAATCAGGCTTCATGTCACCCACCACTGGAACAGGCCACTGTCAGATATTTTTAGGCCCCGGCACCCAGACAGAGGAGAGGTTCATTCAACTTTGGGTTGCCCCGCAATATAATGGTAAAATGAAAATAAAAAAAGGATTGAATGAGGAAGTGCCCTGGAGTACAATAATATATTGTAAAGGGGAGGTAGTTAATGTCTAATCTGCACAAGGGATGGACAGGTCCTGTGGGATCCATGCCTGGTTCATTTTTATGAACGTCAGCTTGTCCACATTGGCTGTAGACAGGCGGCTGCGTTTGTCTGTAATGACGCCCCCTGCCGTGCTGAATACACGTTCAGACAAAACGCTGGCCGCCGGGCAGGCCAGCACCTCCAAGGCATAAAAGGCTAGCTCTGGCCACGTGGACAATTTGGAGACCCAGAAGTTGAATGGGGCCGAACCATCAGTCAGTACATGGAGGGGTGTGCACACGTACTGTTCCACCATGTTAGTGAAATGTTGCCTCCTGCTAACACGTTCCGTATCAGGTGGTGGTGCAGTTAGCTGTGGCGTGGTGACAAAACTTTTCCACATCTCTGCCATGCTAACCCTGCCCTCAGAGGAGCTGGCCGTGACACAGCTGCGTTGGCGACCTCTTGCTCCTCCTCTGCCTTCGCCTTGGGCTTCCACTTGTTCCCCTGTGACATTTGGGAATGCTCTCAGTAGCGCGTCTACCAACGTGCGCTTGTACTCGCGCATCTTACTATCACGCTCCAGTGCATGAAGTAAGGTGGGCACATTGTCTTTGTACCGTGGATCCAGCAGGGTGGCAACCCAGTAGTCCGCACATGTTAAAATGTGGGCAACTCTGCTGTCGTTGCTCAGGCACTGCAGCATGTAGTCGCTCATGTGTGCCAGGCTGCCCAGAGGTAAGGACAAGCTGTCCTCTGTGGGAGGCGTATCGTCATCGTCCTGCGTTTCCCCCCAGCCACGCACCAATGATGGGCCCGAGCTGCGTTGGGTGCCAGCCCGCTGTGAACCTGCTTCATCCTCATCCTCCTCCACCTCCTCCTCATCCTCGTCCTCCTCGTCCTCCAGTAGTGGGCCCTGTCTGGCCACATTTGTACCTGGCCTCTGCTGTTGCAAAAAACCTCACTCTGAGTCACTTCGAAGAGACTGGCCTGAAAGTGCTAAAAATGCCCCCTCTTCCTCCTCCCACTCCTGGGCCACCTCCTCTTCCATCATCGCCCTAAGTGTTTTCTCAAGGAGACATAGAAGTGGTATTGTAACGCTGATAACGGCGTCATCGCCACTGGCCATGTTGGATGAGTACTCGAAACAGCGCAACAGGGCACACAGGTCTCGCATGGAGGCCCAGTCATTGGTGGTGAAGTGGTGCTGTTCCGCAGTTCGACTGACCCGTGCGTGCTGCAGCTGAAACTCCACTATGGCCTGCTGCTGCTCGCACAGTCTGTCCAGCATGTGCAAGGTGGAGTTCCACCTGGTGGGCACGTCGCATATGAGGCGGTGAGCGGGAAGGCCGAAGTTACGCTGTAGCGCAGACAGGCGAGCAGCGGCAGGATGTGAACGCCGGAAGCGCGAACAGACGGCCCGCACTTTATGCAGCAGCTCTGACATGTCGGGGTAGTTGTGAATGAACTTCTGCACCACCAAATTCAGCACATGCGCCAGGCAAGGGATGTGCGTCAAACCGGCTAGTCCCAGAGCTGCAACGAGATTTCGCCCATTATCGCACACCACCAGGCCGGGCTTGAGGCTCACCGGCAGCAACCACTCGTCGGTCTGTTGTTCTATACCCCCCCACAACTCCTGTGCAGTGTGGGGCCTGTCCCCCAAACATATGAGTTTCAGAACGGCCTGCTGACGTTTACCCCGGGCTGTGCTGAAGTTGGTGGTGAAGGTGTGTGGCTGACTGGATGAGCAGGTGGAAGAAGAGGAGGAGGAAGCTGAGTAGGAGGAGACAGGAGGCAAAGAATGTTGCCCTGCGATCCTTGGCGGCGGAAGGACGTGCGCCAAACAGCTCTCCGCCTGGGGCCCAACCGCCACTACATTTACCCAGTGTGCAGTTAGGGAGATATAGCGTCCCTGGCCGTGCTTACTGGTCCACGTATCTGTGGTTAGGTGGACCTTGCCACAGATGGCGTTGCGCAGTGCACACTTGATTTTATCAGATACTTGGTTGTGCAGGGAAGGCACAGCTCTCTTGGAGAAGTAGTGCCGGCTGGGAACAACATACTGTGGGACAGCAAGCGACATGAGCTGTTTGAAGCTGTCTGTGTCCACCAGCCTAAATGACAGCATTTCATAGGCCAGTAGTTTAGAAATGCTGGCATTCAGGGCCAGGGATCGAGGGTGGCTAGGTGGGAATTTACGCTTTCTCTCAAATGTTTGTGAGATGGAGAGCTGAACGCTGCCGTGTGACATTGTTGAGATGCTTGGTGACGCAGGTGGTGGTGTTGGTGGTACATCCCATGTTTGCTGGGCGGCAGGTGCCAACGTTCCTCCAGAGGCGGAGGAAGAGGCCGAGGCGGCGGCAGCAGCAGAAGAGGCTGAGGTGGCAGCAGCAGAAGAGGTAGCAGGGGGAGCCTGAGTGACTTCCTTGTTTTTAAGGTGTTTACTCCACTGCAGTTCATGCTTTGCATGCAGGTGCCTGGTCATGCAGGTTGTGCTAAGGTTCAGAACGTTAATGCCTCGCTCCAGGCTCTGATGGCACAGCGTGCAAACCACTCGGGTCTTGTCGTCAGCACATTGTTTGAAGAAGTGCCATGCCAGGGAACTCCTTGAAGCTGCCTTTGGGGTGCTCGGTCCCAGATGGCGGCGGTCAGTAGCAGGCGGAGTTCTTGGCAGCGGGTGTTCTGCTTTTGCCCACTGCTCCCTCTTTGTCTTTTGATACGCTGTTGGCTCGGTCTCACCACTGCCTCTTCCTCCGAACTGTGAAAGTCAGTGGCACGACCTTCATTCCATGTGGGGTCTAGGACCTCATCGTCCCCTGAATCGTCTTCCACCCAGTTTTGATCCCTGACCTCCTGTTCAGTCTGCACACTGCAGAAAGACGCAGCAGTTGGCACCTGTGTTTCGTCATCATCAGAGACGTGCTGAGGTGGTATTCCCATGTCCTCATCATCAGGAAACATAAGTGGTTGTGCGTTAGGGCATTTGTAGTGTACGGGAACTGTAATGCCCGTCACTACAGAAGGGTCACTTGTTGTGCTGTCGTTTCCCCTTATTTATGGGGAGGTTGGTATGAGTCATCTTCATAATGTAATGCTATGTACTTCCCTGTTACTGTGAAATTTGCATGTGCAGGCCTGCTAGGGGTGTCATTCCAGCTCTTAGTCACAAGAGGGAGCTAGGGAGCCCTAGTTTATATAAGGCCCAGTCAGGGACGGGAAAGGCAGTTTAAGGTTGATAGTGTAGTCTAACCAGAGATTAGACAATGTCAGAGTCAAGTCCAGGCCTGAAGCCTGCAGACTAGGAGAGGGTAATGCAGTCCCTGTAACCGGGTTCCAGATCCAAGGAGAAGGTTCCCCTCCTGAATTCATATACGCAGAAGCAGGAACACTACAGTTAATGAGCCTGAGGAAACTGAGAGAGAGACAGAGGCAAGTCAAGAAAAGCAAGAGGTACTCAAGACAACAGAGGAGGTACTTGATAGAGATAAAACCAAGGATATACGCCAGAGCTAGGGCATTGGACCTTGGAGAAGAGTTTCTATGTTCCGGGATCAGTCAGGAATAGAGTGCAAGCTGCCTGTACTGCAAGTCCTGTGTTTAACACTCTAAAGTCACCTTGCTATATATATATATATATTGCCTGCATCAATTGTATTGAAAATCAACTGTCTTCAAAGGAACTGCGCTTCCGTCAATGTCCCTAAATGATGACTGCTAAAGTTTGAATTCTGTTTTAACATCACGTGGTTCCTCAGTTATTCCTGCTATCAGCAAACGGCGTGCCACCGTTTAATTGGCACTGGCGTCACGAACATTTCTCATCATCACCTGCCCTTGCAGAGAGTCAGCCGTCTCAGGTTAGTGTCTATTGCACTACAACACCCAGGAACATTTCTAAACCTAACTTGAGTACGCTGCACCTCTCTTTTGGCGTCACGAACAGGATACGCACGCTTTCTAGTGCAAGAAGCGTGAACTTTGTGCCTTATACAGTTGCCCTGTGACCAAAGTGACAAATTGCCTGTTTTATTAAAGTGGACTTTGTGGACTGAAAAACATACTAAAAGTGTCCCTAAAACCTCCAAAAAGCGCTGTGCAGTGGACTTTTTATCATCCTGCTTGCTGTCAGTGAATAGACAGCGGATTTTGCTAAAGATGGCCGCTGAGCTTGCTGAATTTACTGCTGCGTCATCTTCATCCCGAAATAGCGGGAAAAGTTGGCGCCTTTTTGATGAAAAAGCGGGAAAGGGTTCAAGGTCAGGCGCCATAGCCTGTCTGGACATTTGCATGTCTGCCAGCATGGACTCCGCCTTCCGTATACTGGAATACTTGGGGGGCGGCCTCCCAGTGCAATGGGAGGATCTGGCTGATCTTATTGGCGCCACCCTGTCGCTCTCCAGAGAAGGATCGAGCATGTTGGAGAGTGAGGACTGCTCTGCTACTATGTCTGCGCCTGAGCTATTGAAGACGGATGTCGTTGGTGTCGAGCCAGAGGAGGCTCCACCGGCCTACTCTCCGGGACCAGAGAGACCCGCCTGCCCGCCACTGGGGAAAGAACCGGAGCTCCATTATGGCTCTTGGAGAGACTTCTTTCAGCCCTCTTTCAAGTGGTCCTCATTGATGGCAGAAATCCGGGAGGCCGCTATAAAGAGGAACACAAAAACTAAAATTTACTTTGAGGAATTAACCAAGACTATTCACGAGCGCCACACCAGTACCCAACCCCGCCTGGAAAGGAGAAAGGGGTTGGTGGTGTCCTTTGACAAAACCCGTGGCTACGGGTTCATACAAGACTACTTAACTGGCAGAGACTTATACGTCAACAGGAGATCTGTTAAGAGAGACTACCTCCCTTCGTATCAGCATAGCCTCCGCGAGGGAGAGGAGGTGGAGTTCACCCCTGCCGAGAGCCTGAGAGGCCCATATGCGACTGCTGTGACCCGTCCCAAGCGAGAACCTGAGGACTGGGAGGCAGAAGAAGACTGCTCTGGCTGCGAGCGGGAACCTGAACGCTCTCCAGAACAGGCCCACCACGCCTTCCAGGAGCGAGGCTCCTTCATTGGGCCTAATGTCTTCTGGCAGCCAACCGTGTTGGAAAAATGGGTGAGCCCCTATCCTTCCCCCGAGCTGCCTCGTCGGGAGAAGACAATCCAGGACTTGGAAAATCTCAAGGGACTCCGTGTTACCCTGGAGAATATCCGTAAGGGAAGGAGACCCGATGTGCCACCGGAGCCTGACGTGGCCGCGTCCGACGCATCGTTGACTGTACCTGCGCCGGCGACGCCAGCAGAGGACAACGATTCCGACACGGAAAGCATCGGTGACCAGATCGTCCGGCTGGAGGAAAAGTTGCGGGAGCTGCGCAAGATTGCCACCGCCAGGATCCAGACGCCGCCTAAGAAGGACGAGGTAAGGGTGCCTGTCACCACCCGTAAACCACCTTCTACTAATGTTGCTCCGTCCGGGCCCCAAAGAAGACCCACTATTCCTGTGAATTGCTGCACAGAGCCCACCGGACCGCTTGCGGCGGCGGTACCCAATGCAGCACAACCCACGATCATTATGCCGGGACCGGTAGGGTCCACAAGAGTGTTTACCCCTAGGCCTATGGGGCCAATACCTATTAGGGGTCCCTTCACTTTGCAGCTGCCCCCTAACACTGTAATGTGGGCACATCCTCCTGCAGAGGACTACTACAGGCCGTATTTGCCAGCAGAGCCAGGTGATTATGACATGCCACTGTGAATCAGCCTGCTAGGCCTTTGATTTATTTTGCTAAAGAATGATGTTGAAAGCTTAACCCTTCCAGGACAGGAGTCCTATGTTTCTTGGTCGTTTGTTGCTGCTGCCAGTTTATCCACGGCTCAGTGGTAGGTGTTAACCACTGAAGTATTAAAGTCAACGAAGCCAAGTTTGTTTCCAGGACCTCCTGCCTGCTTTTGCTATCCCACGCCAAGTTGTGCCTGTTCCTTTGTTGCACCTTTTACCCTTAACCCCCTTTTCAGGTTGATCAGGGGTATTACAGCACTTGTTTTATATTGTACAACTTGATATTAAGGAACTGTGCCCGGAGATAGACTCAAAAGAACCTGAGCCTCTGAGATTCTTACTCTTTTTTAAAGGAAATGTGCCCAGAGATGGACTCCACCGCATGAGAGCCTCTGTGATTTATAGGAAAGTAACCTGGGTACGGACTTATATTTGTTCTTTGAGCCTCCAAGAACTTTTATACTGTTTTACCGTTTCTTGCTGTTCTATTAAGGACAATTTGCACATATGGACTATCCTGGTATTAATGTCACGCTGTGCCAGGTCAGCGCCCCAGTTCCATTCACTATCCTGAGAGAAGAGAACGACGCCCCTTGTCACCACCCTTCACCTTTGCCAATTGGACCTGATATGAATGTAAATGCAGATGAATTACATATATGTATGCCTGCATGTCTCTTTTTCTATTTCAGGTGAGAATTCCAGTTGGGCGGGCCCTGAGGGAGTACGAGGTCGTACTCAGCTTAAAGCAGCGGGGTATGTAGTGTACGGGAACTGTAATGCCCGTCACTACAGAAGGGTCACTTGTTGTGCTGTCGTTTCCCCTTATTTATGGGGAGGTTGGTATGAGTCATCTTCATAATGTAATGCTATGTACTTCCCTGTTACTGTGAAATTTGCATGTGCAGGCCTGCTAGGGGTGTCATTCCAGCTCTTAGTCACAAGAGGGAGCTAGGGAGCCCTAGTTTATATAAGGCCCAGTCAGGGAAGGGAAAGGCAGTTTAAGGTTGATAGTCTAGTCTAACCAGAGATTAGACAATGTCAGAGTCAAGTCCAGGCCTGAAGCCTGCAGACTAGGAGAGGGTAATGCAGTCCCTGTAACCGGGTTCCAGATCCAAGGAGAAGGTTCCCCTCCTGAATTCATATACGCAGAAGCAGGAACACTACAGTTAATGAGCCTGAGGAAACAGAGAGAGACAGAGGCAAGTCAAGAAAAGCAAGAGGTACTCAAGACAACAGAGGAGGTACTTGATAGAGATAAAACCAAGGATATACGCCAGAGCTAGGGCATTGGACCTTGGAGAAGAGTTTCTATGTTCCGGGATCAGTCAGGAATAGAGTGCAAGCTGCCTGTACTGCAAGTCCTGTGTTTAACACTCTAAAGTCACCTTGCTATATATATATATATATTGCCTGCATCAATTGTATTGAAAATCAACTGTCTTCAAAGGAACTGCGCTTCCGTCAATGTCCCTAAATGATGACTACTAAAGTTTGAATTCTGTTTTAACATCACGTGGTTCCTCAGTTATTCCTGCTATCAGCAAACGGCGTGCCACCGTTTAATTGGCACTGGCGTCACGAACATTTCTCATCATCACCTGCCCTTGCAGAGAGTCAGCCGTCTCAGGTTAGTGTCTATTGCACTACAACACCCAGGAACATTTCTAAACCTAACTTGAGTACGCTGCACATTCTATCTCTTCCACCTCTGGGGAAGGGCTAGGTTGATGCCCTTGGGAAACCCTGCCAGCAGAGTCTTCAACCAGCATAAGAGACTGCTGCATAACTTGAGGCTCAGACAGTTTCCCTGATATTCATGGGGGTGATGTGACAGACTGATGGGCTTGGTTTTCATGCGCCATCTGTGCGCTTTCTGCAGAAGACTGGGTGGGAGATAATGTGAACGTGCTGGATGCACTGTCGGCCACCCAATTGACTAATGCCTGTACCTGCTCAGGCCTTACCATCCTTAGAACGGCATTGGGCCCCACCAAATATGGCTGTAAATTCTGGCGGCTACTGGGACCTGAGGTAGTTGGTACACTAGGACGTGTGGCTGTGGCAGAACGGCCACGTCCTTTCCCAGCACCAGAGGGTCCACTAACACCACCACGACCATGTCCGCGTCCGCGTCCGCGTCCCTTACTAGATGTTTTCCTCATTGTTTCCGTTCACCACAATAAGAAAAATATTATTCGGGCCATGTATTGAATTAAAATTCAGGCCTTTTTTTTACAGACACCTAACACTATCTGGCTATCTATTTAGGTACCGTATTACACTAATACCGGCACAGCAGTAATGACAGATTTAGCTGAATATAAATGTGAGGCCTATTTTTTAGGCGCTGGGTGACAGGTATACGTTTAATCACAGAATTAGACTTGGATCTGCACTGTAGCGGGTGTGATAAGTTTTTGAGAATTACCCTATCAGCACCTTGAATCTAATATACCCTTTTAGGGATAGATTTAAAGTGGGCCTGATACAGCAGAAACCACTAATTTTGAGAATTGCAAATTTGGGAATTGTTTTTCAACCCAGAACAAAAACTGTGCTTTGACGGACACTAAATAACTTGACCAGCTAAAGCAGTAATGACAGATTTGGATTAATAAAAATGTGAGGCCTATTTTTTAGGCGCTGGGTGACAGGCTCAACTTGCCCCTGATGTAGTATATGGCCAAAAAATAACCACACTATTGATGGTTAAATGCACTTGATGAAAGCTTGACCCTGATGTAGGATATAGCAAAAAATAACCACACTATTGATGGTTAAATGTACTTGGTGGCAGCTTGTGCTGGCGCACAAGCAAGCCACAAAATGGCCGCCGATCACCCCAAAAAAAAGTGACTGAAAAACGCTCTGGGCACCCTAAAAACACTGAGCAATTGAATAGCAGCAGTTCAATGATCCACAGCTGTAGATCGATCACTGAATGAAGTCTTTTGGAGGAGTTAATCACTGCCTAATCTCGCCCTAACGTCGCAGCTGCAACCTCTCCCTACACTTGTATCAGCAGAGTGACGTGCAGCGCTACGTGACCCAAGCTTATATAGAGGCTGGGTCACATGCTGCACTGGCCAATCACAGCCATGCCAATAGTAGGCAAGGCTGTGATGGCCTCTTGGGGCAAGTAGTATGATGCTTGTTGATTGGCTGCTTTGCAGCCTTTCAAAAAGCGCCAAGAAAGCGCCGAACACCGAACCCCGAACCCGGACTTTTACGAAAATGTTCGGGTTCGGGTCCGTGTCACGGATACCCCAAAATTCGGTACGAACCCGAACTATACAGTTCGGGTTCGCTCATCCCTATAGAGGAGGGGTATATTACACCCAAAAATTGGTGAATATCTCCCGAAAATGTAACAGACAAATTATTACTTTTTTACCGTGCTACTAGGTATAGAAGTGGTACATCACACCCAAAAATAGGTGAATTTCACCATAAAATGTAAATGACGATTTATTTTTTTATTTTTTACCTGTCTACTATGTATAGCAGTGGTGCATCACACCCAAAAATTGGTGAATTTCACCAGAAAATGTAAATGACAATTTATTTATATTTTTTGTACCTGTCTTCCAGGTATAGCAGTGGTAAATCACACCCAAAAATTGGTGAATTTCACCAGAAAATGTAACTGACAATTTATTTATATTTTTTTCACCGGTCCAATAGGTATAGCAGTGCTACATCACACCCAAAAATTGGTAAATTTCACCAGAAAATTTAACTGACAAATTAGATTTTTTTTTTTTTTACCGCGCTACTAGGTAAAGCAGTGGTACATCACATCAAAAAATAGGTGAATTTCATCATAAAATGTAAGAATAATTCTTTTTTTTCACCTGTCTACTAGGTCTAGCAGTGGTACCTGACACCAAAAAATTGTTAAATTTCTACCGAAAATGTAACTGACAATTTTTAAATTCTTTTTTATACCGCTCTAATAGGTATAGCAGTGGCACATCACACCCAAAAATTGCTGAATTTCACCAGAAAATGTAACTGACAAAGTAGTGAAATGACATAAAATAAAATACGTACAAAATGTTTTTAAAAAATTTGATTTATGAGGTGGAGTTCCATATGGAGTAGGAGTTTGAGGAGGCGGTGGACGTAGCGGTGTAAGTGGAAGCGGCGGTGGAGAAGGACGAGGTAGCCAACACTGTTTTTTGGTTTTAATTTTATTTTTTTAAATTAGGGTACACTACAAAAGAGTGTGAAATATCCAAAATACAAGAATGAGCAATTGCGCTGCAGTATAACAATGGCTGGTTAAGGCAGGTACAGTATACATGTCTATTCTACACAAGGTACGGACAAGTCCTGAGGGATCCATGCCTGGTTCATTTTAATGAACGTGAGCTTGTCCACATTAGCTGTGGACAGGCGGCTGCGCTTGTCTGTGATGACGCCCCCTGCCGTGCTAAACACGTTCAGATAATACACTGGATGCAGGGCAGGCCAGCACCTCCAAGGCGTAAAGGGCAAGCTCAGGCCCTGTGCCCAATTTGGAGACCCAGAAGTTAAAGGGGGCTGACCCGTCATTTAGTACGAGCAGGCGTGTGAACACATACTGCTCCACCATGTCGGTGAAATGCTGCCTCCTGCTAAGACGTTCCATATCAGCTGGTGGTGCTGGTTGTTGCGGTATGCTGACAAAGCTTTTCCACATTTCGGCCATGCTAACTCTGCCTTCTGTGGTGCTGGCGGTGCCCCAGCTGCGTTGGCGACCTCTTCCTCGTCCTCTGCCTTCGCCTTGTGCTTCCACTGTGCCCCCGCTGTCAGGTGGGAATGCCACCAGCAGCGCGTCTACCAGCGTGCGCTTGTACTCGCGCATCTTACTATCACGCTCCAGTGAGGGAATTTAGGAAGGTACGTTGTCTTTGTAACGGGGATTCAGCAACATGGCCTCCCAGTAATCATCACAAGTTAGAATGTAAGCAACTCGGTGGTCATTGCAGAGACACTGCAGCATGTAATGGCTCATGTGTGCCAGGGTGCCCAGAGGAAACAAAAAGCTGTCCTCTATGGTAGGTGTATCGTCTGTGTCCTCTGTATCCCGCCAGCCACTCACCAGAGATTGGCCATGGGCTGGTCTGGGTGCCACCCTGCTGTGAACATGGTTCCTCCTCCTCCATCTCCTCATCCTCCAACTCTTCATCCTCCAGAACTGTGTCCTGGCTGGACAATTGTGTACCTGGCGTTTGTGGGTGCAGGAACCCACACTCGGAGCCACTTGTGAATGACTGGCCGGAAACCCAACAAAATTATCCCTCTTCCTCCTCCTCCTCCTCCTGTGCCACATCCTCTTCCATCATCGCCAGGAGCATTTTTTCAAGGAGGCATAGAAGTGGGATAGTAATGCTGAGTACGGCGTTATCGGCACTGGCCATGTTGGTGGAGTACTCGAAACAGCGCAGCAAGGAACACAGGTCTCGCATGGAGGCCCAGTCATTGGTGGTGAAGTGGTGCTGTTCCGCCGAGCGACTCACCCGTGCGTGCTGCAGTTGAAACTCTACAATCGCCTGCTGCTGCTCGCACAGTCTAGCCAGCATATGCAAGGTGGAGTTCCACCTTGTGGGCACGTCGCATATGAGGCGGTTTGCGGGAAGGCCGCAGTTACGCTGCAGCGCTGACAGGTGAGCAGCAGCAGGGTGAGAACGCTGACGGCCCGCACTTTATGCAGCAGCTCTGACATATCGGGGTAATTTTTAAGGAATCTCTGCACCACCAAATTCATCACATGCGCCAGGCATGGGATGTGCGTCAAACCGGCTAATCCCAGAGCTGCTATGAGATTTCGGCCATTATCGCACACCACCAGGCCGGGCTTGAGGCTCACTAGCACAAACCACTTATTGGTTTGTTGTTCAAGGCCCGTCCACAGCTCCTGCGTGGTGTGGGGTTTGTCCCCCAAACAGATAAGTTTTAAAACTGCCTGCTGTCGTTTACCCCTGGCTGTGCTGAAGTTGGTGGTGAAGGTGTTACGCTGACCGGATAAGTAGCCGGTAGAGGATGAGGAAGCGGAGTAGAAGGAGGAAGCAACAGGAGGCAAACTGAAGTGGAAGGATATGCTCCAAACTACTATCTGCCTCAGGTCCAGCCGCCACTGCATTTACCCAGTGTGCTGTTATGGAGATATAACAGCCCTGACCGCGCTTACTGTTCCACGTAACTGTAGTGGGGTGCACCTGCCACAGATGGAGTTGCGCAGTGCACATCTGATTTTGTCCCCTACTTGGTTGTGCAGGGAAAGATGGCTTGCCTGGAAAAGTAGTGGCGGCTTGGCACGACATACTGTGGGACAGCCACCGCCATAATGCTTTTAAAACTCTGTCTCCACCAGACGGAATTACAGCATTTCAAAGGCCAGCAATTTAGAAATACTGGCATTCAGAGCTAGGGATCGCGGGTGGGTAGGGGGGTACTTCCTCTTCCTCTCCAGCGTTTGGGAGATGGAGAGCTGAATGCTTCCGTGGGACATTGTGGAGATGCTTGGTGACCCAGGTGGTGGTGTTGCTGGAAGATCCTCTGTTTGCGGGGTGGCAGTTGGCACTGTCACTCCAGAGGTGGATGAAGAGGCCGAGACTGCAGCAGAAGAGGAAGCAGGAGGAGCCAGAGACCTTTCTTGGTTTTTGAGTTGTCTACTACACTGCAGCTCGTGCTTAGCACTTAAATGCCTGGTCATGCAGGTTGTGCTCAGGTTGAGAACATTTATGCCTCGCTTCAGGCTCTGATTGCACAGCGTGCAAATCACTCGTGTCTTGTCGTCAGCACATTGTCTGAAGAACTGCTACGCCAGGGAACTCCTTGGAGCTGGCTAATGGTGTGCTCGGTCCCTTGCTGTGGTGGGCAGTAGCAGGCGTACTGTCTAGGGGACGGCCGCTCTGCTTTTGCACCCTGCTCCCTCTTCTGCTGTGCTGTGGCTCTGTGCGACCACCGCCTCTTCCTCCGAACTACATAAGTCACTCGCATGACCTTGATTCCATGTGGGGTCGAGGACCTCATCGTTCTCCACATCTTCCACCCAGTCTTCACCCCTGCCCTCCTTGTCGGTCTGCTAACTTTCGAAAGCCACAGCAGTTGGCACCTGTGTTTCGTCATCATCCGAGACGTGCTGCGATGTTCCTCCCATCTACTCATCTTGAAACATAAGTGGTTGGGCATAGGTGCACTCAATCTCTTCCACTTTTGGGCAAGGCTAGGTGGATGGCCCTGGAAAACCCTGCTAGCAGAGTCATCAAAAAGCTGAAGAGACTGCTGCATGACTTGGGGCTCAGACTGCTTGGCTGATTTGCAAGGGGGGGGGGGGGGGGGTGAGGTGAAAGACTGATGGACATCGGCTGCAGATGCCAACTCTGATCTTTCAGCAGGAGACTGGGTGGGAGATAATGTGAAGGAATTGGAGCCACTGTCAGCAACCCAATCTACTATCACCTGTACTTGTTCAGGCCTCACCATTTTAAGAGCCGCATTAGGCCCAACCAAATACCGCTGCAGATTCTGTCGCCTACTCGCACCTGAGGAAGGGGTTTCATTTGTGCGTGTAGCTGGCACAGATCGACCACGTCCTCTCCCTGCAACAGGAGCTCCACCAGCAACACCACGACCTGGTCCACGTCCCTTATTTGACGCTCTCCTCATATATCTCAAATTTAGGATCTTGCCCTAAATGGGTGTTTAATTAATAGTAGAATAAAATGACAGTTTGTACAGGGTGTATCTCAAGCACCCTGATCCAGACTAGGCCTCAATTAAATTTGTTTGCCCAAAATGGCTGTATTTCAAATACCTCAATAGAACCCCTGTTTTTAAAGGGTGTATCTCACGCGCCCTGAGCCACACTAGGCCGCAATTAAAGATTTGCGCCCAAAATGGCTGTATTTCAAATACCTGAATAGAACCCCAGTATTTAAAGGGTGTATCTCACGCGCCCTGAGCCACACTAGGCCGCAATTAAAGATCTAGTCTTTTCAGTTTGTATATATAGAGATTCCTGGAGGTGTATAAACTCCAATTAAAATGTGCCTGTTTTCCATCTACAGGCCACATTTAGGTGCACCTGTGAGGCCTGGGACATATCAGCCAGTCTTGCGTGGGACTCGCAGACTCCTCCCTCCTCCCATTGCAAGCATGGTTACATGCTGGAGGTAACTGGTGAGTTGTTTGTGAGTCGGCCTCATGCTCCTGTAATTTGCCCACTGGCTCCTGGTATTGCCCATACGGCCCAGTTAGGAGAGTGTTAGGTCCCGGGCTACTTGAGAAACCTTGGCGTGGTGCCCGGGCTTAGACATGTTCTACACCGTAGGACATGTTGACTAATCTCTCAATTTTAAAATCAGTTTGAGGATTTAGTAAGACCGCAGAGTGTACCTGTCTTTGCTATTTTAGTAATTCATGCGCACCACATCCTTTCATTTAAAGCTTAAACTTTGAAAAGTTGTCACACTTTTACGCTTGAAAAATTTCTCCCATATTTCAACTCTAATTTAAAATTTGAAAAAATGAATCCTCCCTTGGATGTGGTCTCTCTTTCTCACGCTCCCTCTCTGGCCTGGAACCCCGATTCCCCGCCACCCATGATTACCATGGTAGGCGAATAAAAGAACATTGAAAGTTGATAGGGCAGATATCAAATTGCATGGTGAACATCACGGGGACGTGCGACATGGTGGGGCAGTAAGTGTGCACACGCCTACACGATCTGACTGACAGGGGTCAGCCCCCCTGCAACTTCTGTGTCTCCAAATTGGGCACATGGCCTGAGCTTGCCCTTTACGCCTTGGAGGTGCTGGCCTGCCCTGCAGCCGGTGTATTGTCTGAACGTGTGTTTAGCATGACTGGAGGGTTATATTTCCCAATGTTTTGGGGTGTACCCTAATTTAAAAAAAATAATAATTTAAACCAAAAAGCAGTGTAGACTACATCCTCCTCCGGCCACTTCCACCTACACCGCCACATCCACCGTCTCCTCAACCTCCTACAGTCGTGGCCAAAAGTTTTGAGAATTACATAAATATTGGAAATTGGAAAAGTTGCTGCTTAAGTTTTTATAATAGCAATTTGCATATACTCCAGAATGTTATGAAGAGTGATCAGATGAATTGCATAGTCCTTCTTTGCCATGAAAATTAACTTAATCCCAAAAAAAACTTTCCAATGCATTTCATTGCTGTCATTAAAGGACCTGCTGAGATCATTTCAGTAATCGTCTTGTTAACTCAGGTGAGAATGTTGACGAGCACAAGGCTGGAGATCATTATGTCAGGCTGATTGGGTTAAAATGGCAGACTTGACATGTTAAAAGGAGGGTGATGCTTGAAATCATTGTTCTTCCATTGTTAACCATGGTGACTTGCAAAGAAACGCGTGCAGCCATCATTGCGTTGCATAAAAATGACTTCACAGGCAAGGATATTGTGGCTACTAAGATTGCACCTCAATCAACAATTTATAGGATCATCAAGAACTTCAAGGAAAGAGGTTCAATTCTTGTTAAGAAGGCTTCAGGGCATCCAAGAAAGTCCAGCAAGCGCCAGGATCGTCTCCTAAATAGTGATGAGCGGCAGGGGCAATATTCGAATTCGCGATATTTCGCGAATATTTCGGCGAATATTCGCCATATATTCGAAAATTTGCGAATTCATGATCTCCAGGCATTATTTTCTTGATTGCAAAAATTCGCATAAAATTCGCCTAAAATTTTTGCATAAAAATTCGCATGAACTGTTATTTTTAAAAAAATCGAATATTTGCGGTTACGAATATATTTAGCGATATTCTAAATATTTGCGAATTCTCGAAGTGCCGATATTCGCGATTAAAATTCGCAATTCGAATATTCGTGATCAACACTACTCCTAAAGAGGATTCAGCTGCGGGATCGGAGTGCCACCAGTGCAGAGCTTGCTCAGGAATGGCAGCAGGCAGGTGTGAGCGCATCTGCACGCACAGTGAGGCGAAGACTTTTGGAAGATGGCCTGGTGTCAAGAAGGGCAGCAAAGAAGCCACTTCTCTCCAAAAAAAACATCAGGGACAGATTGATCTTCTGCAGAAAGTATGGTGAATGGACTGCTGAGGACTGGGGCAAAGTCATATTCTCAGATGAAGCCTCTTTCCGATTGTTTGGGGCATCTGGAAAAAGGCTTGTCCGGAGAAGAAAAGGTGAGCGCTACCATCAGTCCTGTGTCATGCCAACAGTAAAGCATCCTGAGACCATTCATGTGTGGGGTTGCTTCTCATCCAAGGGAGTGGGCCTACTCACAATTTTGCCCAAAAACACAGCCATGAATAAAGAATGGTACCAAAACACCCTCCAACAGCAACTTCTTCCAACAATAGTTTGGTGAAGAACAATGCATTTTCCAGCACGATGGAGCACCGTGTTATAAGGCAAAAGTGATAACTAAGTGGCTCGGGGACCAAAACGTTGACATTTTGGGTCCATGGCCTGGAAACTCCCCAGATCTTAATCCCATTGAGAACTTGTGGTCAATCCTCAAGAGGCGGGTTGACAAACAAAAACCCACTAATTCTGACAAACTCCAAGAAGTGATTATGAAAGAATGGGTTACTATCAGTCAGGAATTGGCCCAGAAGTTGATTGAGAGCATGCCCAGTCGAATTGCAGAGGTCCTGAAAAAGAAGGGCCAACACTGCAAATACTGACTCTTTGCATAAATGTCATGTAATTGTCGATAAAAGCCTTTGAAACGTATGAACTGCGTGTAATTATATTTCACTACATCACAGAAACAACTGAAACAAAGATCTAAAAGCAGTTTAGCAGCAAACTTTGTGAAAACTAATATTTGTGCCATTCTCAAAACTTTTGGCCACAACTGTACTTCATATGGACTTCGTCCTCCTAGATCAAGATTATTATTTTTTATTTTTAAGTATTTTATGTTATTTTAAGTCATTTCCCTATTCACATCTGTTTGCAGAGCACTTGCCATGCTCTTAACCACATTTTGATGCCATTTGCAGACCTCTAGCCCTTTCCATTACATTTTTCCTGCCATTTTAGTGCTCAAAAGTTCGGGTCCCCATTGACTTCAATGGGGTTCGGGGTCAAGTTCGGGTCCCGAACTCAAACTTTTTTCCGAAGTTCGGCCGAACCCGAACATCCAGGTGTCCGCTCAACTCTAATTCTGAGGCCTGCATATTTACCAAACTGTTCAAATACCTGAAAAATCCTAGAAAGTGATCCATGTGAAACCACAAACAGCATAATATCATCTGCATATAAAGTAATTTTTTCCTCATAAGTACCATACCTAAACCCCACAATATTGTTATCTTGTCTGATCTTATCTTCAAGCCGCTCCATATCTATAACAAATATCAGGGGGGACAGGGGACATCCCTGTCTAACCCCTCTGCCAATATGTATACTACCAGAATATTCTCCGTTTACCATCACCCTTGCAGAAATTTCAGTATATAGTAACTTTATCCAGGAGACAAAATTTTCGCCAAAGCCCATTTTCCGCATTGTACCAATCAAAAATGGCCATTCTATCGTGTCAAAAGCCTTTGAGGCATCTAGAGTTACAATCAACCGTTCTCAGCAGTTTGTGTGTTCAAACTGGATATTCGCAAAATATCTCATAATATCAGTTGTAGTTTTTCCTAAAATGAACCCCGATTGATCCTCATGAACAAGAGCCGAGACCACTCTCCTAATTCTAGCTTCCAAAATCCTAGCCAATATTTTATTGTCGGTATTGATTAATGAAATTGGATGATATGAATCCGGAGAGGCTGGGTCCTCTCCAGGTTTTAAAATAAGTGTGATTAACGCTTCTCGCAGGGTATCTGGCAGTTTCCCAATCTGCCTTGAGGTCTCCCACATCACAAGCATTTTAGGTATTAAAATTTCTTTATATTGGGCATATACCTCGAACGGAATACCATCAATTCTGGGGCCTTATTCTTGGTTATCCTAGATAGTGTTTCGTTAACTTCCAAGGAAGTTAAGGGAGCTTCCAAGGTCTTGCTTTGAGCTATTGTTAGCCTAGAAATAGTAATTTCATCCAAAAACTGTTGTATCTGTGCCGAGCTTTTATTTATTTTACTACTATAAATATCCACAAAATATTCTTTAAGCAGATCTACTTTAGCCATTTGTTCCGTAATTTTATATCCCGATGCATCTATTAAGCAAAGAATGTAATTATTATTTTTTTTGAGCCTCTACCAAGGCCGCTAACTTTTTTCCCGGTATATGTGCATGAATATAGTTGTCCCTTACATAGGTTTTCTTTTTGGTGTTCTGCCAACAAAAATAGTTTGTCTTTTAATTTGGAAGCTTCCTCTATCCACGCAGTATAATTTTGCTCCGTGGGATTCTCAATATACTTTTTTTCATATTTTTCTGTCTCTTTTTCCAGATTATTTATTTTCTCTCTTATTCCTCTCTTATATAATATTGTATATTTTGTAATAATCCCTCTGATAAAGGCCTTTGCGGTCTCCCATACCATGTTGACTGCCGCTGAACCATCATTTATATCAAAGAACTCTATTATCTCCTTTAGGGTCTTACTGTGTGTACCCATCATATTTATCCATCCTATATTTATATTCATCCTTCTTTTTTATTTTTTTTCAGTTTTTATATTTATATTGATTGGATTGTGATCCGAAATTCCACGTTGTTCATATTTAACCTTAACAATATCTAGTGAGCCTTTATTATTAGTGAAAGCTAAATCAATTCGTGATAAACTCCTATGGGTCTTCGAAAAACATGAGTATTTCCTTAATTTTGGATACATGACTATCCCAATATCGATCCATCCCATCTCATCTGTGATATTTTTTAATAATATTCTGGGTTTAAAAAAACACCCATTTTGGGCAAAACACTAAATTTGTAGCCTTTGGTGCATCTGTCAGTGTGAAACACATGCGTTAGATACTGGTGTTCTATTCTGTTATTAAAAATAACACCCATTTTGGGCCAAATATAAAATTTGCAGAGAATGAGGAGAGTGTCGAATAAGGGACGTGGTGCTGCTGGTGGAGCTCCTGTTGCAGGGAGAGGACGTAGGAGCTCCTGTGCCAGCTACATGCACAAGTGAAACACCTTCCTCAGGTGCGAGTAGGCAACAGAACCTTCAGCGTTATTTGGTCAGGCGTAATGCAGCTCTACGAATGGTGGAGGCCAGAACAAGTACAGGCGATATTAGATTGGGTTGCTGACAGTGCCTCCAGTTCCTTCAAATTGTCTCCCACCCAGTCTCCTGCTGAAAGATCAGAGTTGGCACTGCAGTCATGCAGCAGTCTCTTCTGCTTTTTGAAGGCTCTGCTAGCAGGGTTTCCCAGGCCCATCCACATAGCCCTGCCCCAGAAGTGGAAGAGATTGAGTGCACAGATGCCCAACCACTTATGTTTCAAGATGAGAACATAGGAGGACCACCGCAGCACGTCTCGGATGATGACGAAACATAGGTGCCAACTGCTGTGGTTTTCTGCAGTATGCAGACCGACGTGGAAGGTAGGGTTGCAGACTGTGTGGAAGACTATGTGGAGAACGCTGAGGTCCTCGACCCAACATTGAATCAAGGTCAAGTGAGTGACTTGTGTATTTCGGAGGAAGAGGCAGTGGTCGCACAGAGCCACCAGCACAGCAGAAGAGGGAGCAGGGTGCAAAAGCGGAGCGACCGTCCCCTAGACAGTACGCCTGCTACTTCCCAACACAGCAAGGGACCGAGCACACCAAAGCCAGCTCCAAGGAGTTCCCTGGCATGGCAGTTCTTCAGACAATGTGCTGACAACAAGACACGAGTGGTTTGCACGCTGTGAATTCATAGCCTGAAGCGAGGCATAAACATTCTCAACCTGAGCACAACCTGAATGACCAGGCATCTATGTGCAAAGCACGAGCTGCAGTAGAGTAGACACTTCAAAAACCAAGAAAGGTCTCTGGCTCCTCCTGCTTCCTCATCTGCTGTAGTCTAGGCCTCTTCATCCACCTCTGGAGTGACAGTGGCACCTGCCATCCCGCAAACAGGATCTGCCAGCAACACCACCACCTGGGTCGCCAAGCATCTCCACAATGTCCCACGGAAGCGTTCAGTTTTCCAGCTCCCAAACACTGGAGCGGAAGAGGAAGTACCCCCCCACCACACCCACAATCCCTGGCCCTGAATGCCAGCATTTAAAAATTACTGGCCTTTGAAATGCTGTCATTCCGTCTGATGGAGACAGAGTGTTTTAAAAGCCTTATGGCGGTGTCTGTCCCACAGTACGTCGTGCCCAGCCGCCACTACTTTTCCAGGCGAGCCATCCCTTCCCTGCACAACCAAGTGGGGGACAAAATCAGGCGTGCACTGCACAACACCATCTGTGGCAAGGTCCACCTAAATACGGATACGCACGGTCAGGGACGTTATATCTCCCTAACAGCACACTGGGTAAATGCAGTAGCGGCTGGGCCTTAGGCGGATAGCAGTCCTTCCATCACCGAGGATTGCAGGGCTCTTCTCTTTTCCTCCTGTTGCTTCCTCCTCCTAATTCACTTCCTCATCCTCTACCACCTCCTCATCCGGTCAGCGTAACACCTTCACCACCAACTTCAGCACAGCCAGGGGTAAACGACAGTAGGCAGTTTTAAAACATATCTGTTTGGGGGACAAACCCCACACCGCACAGGAGTTGTGGATGGGCATGGAACAACAGACCGATGAGTGGTTGGTGCCAGTGAGCCTCAAGCCCGGCCTGGTGGTGTGCGATAATGTGCAAAATCTCGTAGCAGCTCAGGGCCTAGATGGTTTGATGCACATCCCATGTTGGCGCATGTGCTGAATTTGGTGTTGCAGAGGTTCCTTAAAAATTTCCCCGATATGTCAGAGCTGCTGCAGAAAGTGCGGGCCGTCTGTGTGCGCTTTCGGCGTTCTCACCCTGCTGCTGCTCGCCTGTAAGCGCTGCAGCGTAACTTCGGCCTTCCCGCTCACCGCCTCATATGCGACGTGCCCACAAGGTGGAACTCCACCTTGCACATGCTGGCCAGACTTTGCGAGCAGCAGAAGGCGATAGTGGAGTTTTAACTGCAGCACGCACGGGTGAATCGTTCTGCGGAACACCACCACTTCACCACCAATGATTGGGCCTCCATGCGAAATCTGTGTTCCATGTTCCGCAGTTTCGAGTACTTAACCAACATGGCCAGTGCCGATAATGCCGTTCTCAGGGTTACTATCAAACCTTCTATACCTCCTTGAAAAAACGCTGCTGGCGATGATGGAAGAGGATGTGGCACAGGAGGAGGAGGAGGAAGAGGGATCATTTCATAGGGTTTCCGGCCAGTCATTCACAAGTGGCTCCGAGGGTGAGTTCCTGCACCCACAAACACCAGGTACACAATTGTCCAGCCAGGGCACAGTTCTGGAGGATGATAAGGTGGAGGATGAGGAGATGGAGGAGGAGGAACCGTGTTCACATCAGGGTGGCACCCAAACCAGCTCATGGCCATCACTGGTGCATGGCTGGAGGGATAAAGAGGACACAGATGATACACCTCCCACAGAGGACAGCTTTTCGTTGCCTCTGGGCAGCCTGGCACACATGAGCGATTACATGCTCTAGTGTCTCCGCAACGACCGCCGAGTTGCCCACATTCTAACTTGTGCTGGTTACTGGGTAGCCACGCTGCTAAATCCCCATTACAAGGACAATGTACCGTCCTTAATTCCGTCACTGGAGCGTAATCGTAAGATGTGCGAGTACAAGCGCTTGCTGGTAGACGTGCTGCTGGTGGCATTCCCACCTGACAGCGAGGGCACAGTGGAAGCACTAGGCAAAGGCAGAGAAGGAGGAAGAGGTTGCCAACGCAGCTGGGGCACCACCAGCACCTTAGAAGGCAGGGTTAGCATGGCCAAAATGTGGAAAAACTTTGTCAGCACGCCACAACAACCAGCACCAACAGCTGTTATGGAACGTCTTAGTAGGAGGCAGCATGTCACCAACATGGTGGAGCAGTATGTGTGCACACGCCTACACGTACTGAATGACAGGTCTGCCCCCTTCAACTTCTGGGTCTCCAAATTAGTCACATGGCCTGAGCTTGCCCTTTACGCCTTGGAGGTGCTGGCCTGCCCTGCAGCCAGTGTATTATCTGAACGTGTGTTTAGCACGGCAGGGGGTGTTATCACAGACAAACGCAGCCGCCTGTCCACTGCCAATGTGGACAAGCTCACGTTCATTAAAATGAACCAGGCATGGATCCCTCAGGACTTGTCCATACCTTGTGCAGAATAGACATGTATACCGGCCTTACCCAGCCATTGTTATACTACAGCGCAATTGCTCATTGTTGTATTTTTTATATTTCCCACTCTTTTGTGGTGCACCCTAAAAAAAAAAACATAATAATTTAAACTAAAAACCATTGTTGGCTACCTCGTCCTCCTCCACCGCCGCTTCCACCTATACCGCTACGTCCACCGCCTCCTCAACCTCCTACTCCATATAGACCTCCACCTCATACATCAAGATTATTTTTTTAAATTTGTACGTATTTTATGTCATTTCACTAATTTGTCTATAACATTTTCGGTTGACATTCACCAATTTTTGGCTGTGATATACCCCTGCTCTACCTAGTTGACAGGTTAATAAATTTCACTAATTTGTCTGTTATATTCTTGATTGACATTTTTCCATTTTTGCCGTGAATAGACCCCTGCTCTGCATAGGTGACAAGGACAGAAATTTTTAAAAAATCGCTTCCATTGGTGGGTGACATTAACCCATTTCTGCGATGAAAAACCCCTGCTCTGCATAGGTGACAGGGACTTAAATTTCAAAAATTCATCTTTATTTGTCCCTTTCATTCGACCCTTCTGCTTTAATAATTTGTCCCACATTTCAGCTTGATCACATTGCAGCCATTGGATGTGGTCTCCCTTTCTCACGTTCCCTCTTTGGCATGGAACCCTGATTCCCAGCTAACCGTGATCAACATGGTAGGCGCAGAAAAGAACATAGAAAGTTGATAGAGCAGATATCCAATTGGATCGTGGACATCACGGGGACGTGCGTTATGGTGGAGCAGTGTGTGTGCACACGCCTACACGTACTGACTGATGGGTCTGCACTAGAGTTGAGCGAAGACCTGGATGTTCGGGTTCGAGAAGTTCGGCCGAATTTCCCGGAAATGTTTGGGTTCGGGAACCCGAACCCCATTGAAGTCAATGGGGACCCAAACTTTTCGGCACTAAAAAGGCTGTAAAACAGCACAGGAAAGGGCTAGAGGGCTGCAAAAGGCAGCAAAATGTAGTTAAATCCCCTGCAAACAAATGTGGATAGGGAAATGAATAAAAATAAAAATAAAATAAATAAAAATTAACCAATATCAATTGGAGAGAGGTCCCATAGCAGAGAATCAGGCTTCACGTCACCCAAAACTGGAACAGTCCATTGTCAGATATTTAGTCCCCGGCACCCAGGCAGAGGAGAGAGGTCCCATAACATAGAATCTGGCTTCATGTCAGCAGAGAATATGGCTTCATGTCAGCAGAGAATCAGTCTTCATATCATAGCAGAGAATCAGGCTTCACGTCACCCACCACTGGAACAGTCCATTGTCAGATATTTAGGTACAGGCACCCAGGCAGAGAAGAAAGGTCCCATAGCAGAGATTCAGGCTTCATGTCAACAGAGAATCAGTCTTCATGTCATAGCAGAGAATCATGCTTCACGTCACCCAACATTGGAACAGTCCATTGTCATATAATTTAGGCCCCGGCACCCAGACAGAGGAGAGAGGTCCCATAACATAGAATCTGGCTTCATGTCAGCAGAGAATTAGTCTTCATGTCATAGCAGAGAATCAGGCTTCATGTCACCCACCACTGGAACAGGCCACTGTCAGATATTTTTAGGCCCAGGCACCCAGACAGAGGAGAGGTTCATTCAACTTTGGGTTGCCCCGCAATATAATGGTAAAATGAAAATAAAAATAGGATTGAATGAGGAAGTGCCCTGGAGTACAATAATATATTGTTAAGGGGAGGTAGTTAATGTCTAATCTGCACAAGGGATGGACAGGTCCTGTGGGATCCATGCCTGGTTCATTTTTATGAACGCCAGCTTGTCCACATTGGCTGTAGACAGGCGGCTGCGTTTGTCTGTAATGACGCCCCCTGCCGTGGTGAATACACGTTCAGACAAAACGCTGGCCGCCGGGCAGGCCAGCACCTCCAACACATAAAAGGCTAGCTCTGGCCACATGGACAATTTGGAGACCCAGAAGTTGAATGGGGCCGAACCATCAGTCAGTACATGGAGGGGTGTGCACACGTACTGTTCCACCATGTTAGTGAAATGTTGCCTCCTGCTAACACGTTCCGTATCAGGTGGTGGTGCAGTTAGCTGTGGCGTGGTGACAAAACTTTTCCACATCTCTGCCATGCTAACCCTGCCCTCAGAGGAGCTGGCCGTGACACAGCTGCGTTGGCGACCTCTTGCTCCTCCTCTGCCTTCGCCTTGGGCTTCCACTTGTTCCCCTGTAACATTTGGGAATGCTCTCAGTAGCGCGTCTACCAACGTGCGCTTGTACTCGCGCATCTTACTATCACGCTCCAGTGCAGGAAGTAAGGTGGGCACATTGTCTTTGTACCGGGGATCCAGCAGGGTGGCAACCCAGTAGTCCGCACACGTTAAAATGTGGGCAACTCTGCTGTCATTGCGCAGGCACTGCAGCATGTAGTCGCTCATGTGTGCCAGGCTGCCCAGAGGTAAGGACAAGCTGTCCTCTGTGGGAGGCGTATCGTCATCGTCCTTTGTTTCCCCCCAGCCACGCACCAGTGATGGGCCCGAGCTGCTTTGGGTGCCACCCCGCTGTGAACATGCTTCATCCTCATCCTCATCCTCCTCCACCTCATCCTCGTCCTCCTCGTCCTCCAGTAGTGGGCCCTGTCTGGCCACATTTGTACCTGGCCTCTGGTGTTGCAAAAAACCTCCCTCTGAGTCACTTCGAAGAGACTGGCCTGAAAGTGCTAAAAATGACCCCTCTTCCTCCTCTTCCTCCTGGGCCACCTCCTCTTCCATCATCGCCCTAAGTGTTTTCTCAAGGAGACATAGAAGTGGTATTGTAACGCTGATAACGGCGTCATCGCCACTGGCCATGTTGGATGAGTACTCGAAACAGCGCAACAGGGCACACAGGTCTCGCATGGAGGCCCAGTTATTGGTGGTGAAGTGGGTCTGATCCGCAGTGCGACTGACCCGTGCGTGCTGCAGCTGAAACTCCACTATGGCCTGCTGCTGCTCGCACAGTCTGTCCAGCATATGCAAGGTGGAGTTCCACCTGGTGGGCACGTCGCATATGAGGCGGTGAGCGGGAAGGCCGAAGTTACGCTGTCGCGCAGACAGGCGAGCAGCGGCAGGGTGTGAACGCCGGAAGCGCGAACAGACGGCCCGCACTTTATGCAGCAGCTCTGACATGTCGGGGTAGTTGCGAATGAACTTCTGCACCACCAAATTCAGCACATGCGCCAGGCAAGGGATGTGCGTCAAACCGGCTAGTCCCAGAGCTGCAACGAGATTTCGCCCATTATCGCACACCACCAGGCCGGGCTTGAGGCTCACCGGCAGCAACCACTCGTCGGTCTGTTGTTCTATACCCCCCCACAACTCCTGTGCAGTGTGGGGCCTGTCCCCCAAACATATGAGTTTCAGAACGGCCTGCTGACGTTTACCCCGGGCTGTGCTGAAGTTGGTGGTGAAGGTGTGTGGCTGACTGGATGAGCAGGTGGAAGAAGAGGAGGAGGAAGCTGAGTAGGAGGAGACAGGAGGCAAAGAATGTTGCCCTGCGATCCTTGGCGGCGGAAGGACGTGCGCCAAACAGCTCTCCGCCTGGGGCCCAACCGCCACTACATTTACCCAGTGTGCAGTTAGGGAGATATAGCGTCCCTGGCCGTGCTTACTGGTCCACGTATCTGTGGTTAGGTGGACCTTGCCACAGATGGCGTTGCGCAGTGCACACTTGATTTTATCAGATACTTGGTTGTGCAGGGAAGGCACAGCTCTCTTGGAGAAGTAGTGCCGGCTGGGAACAACATACTGTGGGACAGCAAGCGACATGAGCTGTTTGAAGCTGTCTGTGTCCACCAGCCTAAATGACAGCATTTCATAGGCCAGTAGTTTAGAAATGCTGGCATTCAGGGCCAGGGATCGAGGGTGGCTAGGTGGGAATTTACGCTTTCTCTCAAATGTTTGTGAGATGGAGAGCTGAACGCTGCCGTGTGACATTGTTGAGATGCTTGGTGACGCAGGTAGTGGTGTTGGTGGTACATCCCATGTTTGCTGGGCGGCAGGTGCCAACGTTCCTCCAGAGGCGGAGGAAGAGGCCGAGGCGGCGGCAGCAGCAGAAGAGGCTGAGGTGGCAGCAGCAGAAGAGGTAGCAGGGGGAGCCTGAGTGACTTCCTTGTTTTTAAGGTGTTTACTCCACTGCAGTTCATGCTTTGCATGCAGGTGCCTGGTCATGCAGGTTGTGCTAAGGTTCAGAACGTTAATGCCTCGCTTCAGGCTCTGATGGCACAGCGTGCAAACCACTCGGGTCTTGTCGTCAGCACATTGTTTGAAGAAGTGCCATGCCAGGAAACTCCTTGAAGCTGCCTTTGGGGTGCTCGGTCCCAGATGGCGGCGGTCAGTAGCAGGCGGAGTCTCTTGGCAGCGGGTGTTCTGCTTTTGCCCACTGCTCCCTCTTTGTCTTTTGATACGCTGTTGGCTCGGTCTCACCACTGCCTCTTCCTCCGAACTGTGAAAGTCAGTGGCACGACCTTCATTCCATGTGGGGTCTAGGACCTCATCGTCCCCTGAATCGTCTTCCACCCAGTCTTGATCCCTGACCTCCTGTTCAGTCTGCACACTGCAGAAAGACGCAGCAGTTGGCACCTGTGTTTCGTCATCATCAGAGACGTGCTGAGGTGGTATTCCCATGTCCTCATCATCAGGAAACATAAGTGGTTGTGCGTTAGGGCATTTGTAGTGTACGGGAACTGTAATGCCCGTCACTACAGAAGGGTCACTTGTTGTGCTGTCGTTTCCCCTTATTTATGGGGAGGTTGGTATGAGTCATCTTCATAATGTAATGCTATGTACTTCCCTGTTACTGTGAAATTTGCATGTGCAGGCCTGCTAGGGGTGTCATTCCAGCTCTTAGTCACAAGAGGGAGCTAGGGAGCCCTAGTTTATATAAGGCCCAGTCAGGGAAGGGAAAGGCAGTTTAAGGTTGATAGTCTAGTCTAACCAGAGATTAGACAATGTCAGAGTCAAGTCCAGGCCTGAAGCCTGCAGACTAGGAGAGGGTAATGCAGTCCCTGTAACCGGGTTCCAGATCCAAGGAGAAGGTTCCCCTCCTGAATTCATATACGCAGAAGCAGGAACACTACAGTTAATGAGCCTGAGGAAACTGAGAGAGAGACAGAGGCAAGTCAAGAAAAGCAAGAGGTACTCAAGACAACAGAGGAGGTACTTGATAGAGATAAAACCAAGGATATACGCCAGAGCTAGGGCATTGGACCTTGGAGAAGAGTTTCTATGTTCCGGGATCAGTCAGGAATAGAGTGCAAGCTGCCTGTACTGCAAGTCCTGTGTTTAACACTCTAAAGTCACCTTGCTATATATATATATATATATATTGCCTGCATCAATTGTATTGAAAATCAACTGTCTTCAAAGGAACTGCGCTTCCGTCAATGTCCCTAAATGATGACTACTAAAGTTTTAATTCTGTTTTAACATCACGTGGTTCCTCAGTTATTCCTGCTATCAGCAAACGGCGTGCCACCGTTTAATTGGCACTGGCGTCACGAACATTTCTCATCATCACCTGCCCTTGCAGAGAGTCAGCCGTCTCAGGTTAGTGTCTATTGCACTACAACACCCAGGAACATTTCTAAACCTAACTTGAGTACGCTGCACCTCTCTTTTGGCGTCACAAACAGGATACGCACGCTTTCTAGTGCAAGAAGCGTGAACTTTGTGCCTTATACAGTTGCCCTGTGACCAAAGTGACAAATTGCCTGTTTTATTAAAGTGGACTTTGTGGACTGAAAAACATACTAAAAGTGTCCCTAAAACCTCCAAAAAGCGCTGTGCAGTGTTGCGCTATCAAGAGGAAAGAAATCGCCACACCGGAGTGTGGTTTTATGGACTTTTTATCATCCTGCTTGCTGTCAGTGAATAGACAGCGGATTTTGCTAAAGATGGCCGCTGAGCTTGCTGAATTTACTGCTGCGTCATCTTCATCCCGAAATAGCGGGAAAAGTTGGCGCCTTTTTGATGAAAAAGCGGGAAAGGGTTCAAGGTCAGGCGCCATAGCCTGTCTGGACATTTGCATGTCTGCCAGCATGGACTCCGCCTTCAAGGAGTGACTTCCTTGTTTTTAAGGTGTTTACTCCACTGCAGTTCATGCTTTGCATGCAGGTGCCTGGTCATGCAGGTTGTGCTAAGGTTCAGAACGTTAATGCCTCGCTTCAGGCTCTGATGGCACAGCGTGCAAACCACTCGGGTCTTGTCGTCAGCACATTGTTTGAAAAAGTGCCATGCCAGGGAACTCCTTGAAGCTGCCTTTGGGGTGCTCGGTCCCAGATGGCGGCTGTCAGTAGCAGGCGGAGTCTCTTGGCGGCGGGTGTTCTGATTTTGCCCACTGCTCCCTCTTTTGCTACGCTGTTGGCTCGGTCTCACCACTGCCTCTTCCTCCGAACTGTGAAAGTCAGTGGCACGACCTTCATTCCATGTGGGGTCTAGGACCTCATCGTCCCCTGCATCGTCTTCCACCCAGTCTTGATCCCTGACCTCCTGTTCAGTCTGCACACTGCAGAAAGACGCAGCAGTTGGCACCTGTGTTTCGTCATCATCAGAGACGTGCTGAGGTGGTATTCACATGTCCTCATCATCAGGAAAAATAAGTGGTTGTGCGTTAGTGCATTCTATCTCTTCCACCCCTGGGGAAGGGCTAGGTGGATGCCCTTGGGAAACCCTGGCAGCAGAGTCTTCAAACAGCATAAGAGACTGCTGCATAACTTGAGGCTCAGACAGTTTCCCTGATATGCATGGGGGTGATGTGACAGACCGATGGGCTTGGTTTTCATGCACCATCTGTGCGCTTTCTGCAGAAGACTGGGTGGGAGATAATGTGAACGTGCTGGATCCACTGTCGGCCACCCAATTGACTAATGCCTGTACCTGCTCAGGCCTTACCATCCTTAGAACGGCATTAAGCCCCACCAAATATCGCTGTAAATTCTGCTGGCTACTGGGACCTGAGGTAGTTGGTTCACTAGGACGTGTGGCTGTGGCAGAACGGCCACGTCCTCTCCAAGCACCAGAGGGTCCACTAACACCACCACGACCATGTCCACGTCCGCGTCCGCGTCCCTTATTAGATGTTTTCCTCATTGTTCCCGTTCACCACAATTTTGAGAATGGCAAATTTGGGAATAGTTTTTCAACCCAGAACAAAAAGTGTGCTTTTACGGTCACTACAAATAACTTGACCAGCTAAAACAGTAAATTTGGTTGAATAGAAATGTTAGGTCTATTTTTTAGGCGCTGGGTGACAGGCTCAACTTGCCCCTGATGTAGTATATGGCCAAAAAATAACCACACTATTGATGGTTAAATGCACTTGGGTGACACAGTCTCTGCCTGCAGCTGGTGTAGGATATAGCAAAAAATAACCACACTATTGATGGTTAAATACACTTGGTGATAGCTTGTGCTGGCGCACCACAAGCCACAAAATGGCCGCCGATCACCCCTGAAAAAAGTGATCTAAAAACGCTCTGTGCAGTCTCAAAAAAGTGAGCAAGTCGATATTAGCACTTCAATGATCCACAGCTGCAGATCGATCACAGAATGAAGTCTTTTGGAGGAGTTAATCTGCCTAATCTCGCCCTAACGTCGCAGCAGCAACCTCTCCCTATGCTTGAATCAGCAGAGTGACGTGCAGCGCTACGTGACCCAAGCTTATATAGAGGCTGGGTCACATGCTGCACTGGCCAATCACAGCCATGCCAATAGTAGGCCAGGCTGTGATGGCATCTTAGGGCAAGTAGTATGACGCTTGTTGATTGGCTGCTTTGCAGCCTTTCAAAAAGCGCCAAGAAAGCGCCGAACCCGGACTTTTACGAAAATGTTCGGGTCTGTGTCACGGACACCCCAAAATTCGGAACAGTTCGGGTTTCCCTCATCCCTACATGTCATCTCTCTTTTGGATCCACTCCTGTTTTTTTGGGCCTTAGAAATTCTGATTAATTACTGACCAAATGCTGACCGTGTGAAGGTGGATGCTGAAAAGACAAGATATGTTTTTTCGGGTTGCTTTTGTGACAGATTAGAAGAAGGGAAAAATAAACAGTGACACAAACTTACTGCTAACCCCCCTCTCCACTGTTATGGGCCCTCTACTTGTATCAGCGTATCATTTCACATTTCAGTTATTTGGCCAGTTTTGGACCCTTAACTGACCAAATAAGTGAAGTGTGAAGTGATTCTAAGATTGATGCCTGTCAACTGCCTGTCATGCCTTCACAAAGTAACTGTTTCACTACCACCGCTGACTAGCTATGCATGTTTCTGCAATGCAAAGTTTTGTATACAGGCTCTCTGAAGCTGGGAAATTGCTGATTTTTTATGCTTTTTGACACACAGTGATGAGCGGCAGGGGCAATATTCGAATTTGCGATATTTCATTAATATTTTGTAGAATATTTGTCATATATTCGTGAATTTGAGATTATATTCTTGATTGCAAAAATCGGCAATCTAATATTCCAGTAATGCGCGTGAAATACAGGCGTGGGTCACTTATGCCACATTTTTCAAGCTGGTATAAGTTTCCTGAGACTAGAGAAAATGGTTGGCACGGCAGAACATTAGAATAGCTTTATATGCAGATAGAGTGCTCCAATATATTTGCGCTTGCAAATTTTTGGCACTAGTAAGGGGTAGGCAAGTTTTCTATTGGTTGCTAGGGATGTTGCTAAGCTGTGAAAAAGCCTTCTCATTGGCCCACAAGCTAGAAGAAGGGAGGGATGATCACCTGATGTGTACTGTGTTAAAAAAAAAATATACAGTCAGGTCCATAAATATTGGGACAGCCACACAATTCTAACATTTTTGGCTCTATACACCACCACAATAGATTTGATTAAACAAACAAGATGTGCTTTAACTGCAGACTGTCAGCTTTAATTTGAGGGTATTTACATCCAAATCAGGTGAACGGTGTAGGAATTACAACAGTTTGCATATGTGCCTCCCACTTGTTAAGGGACCAAAAGTAATAGGACAAAATAATAATCATAAATCAAACTTTCACTTTTTAATACTTGGTTGCAAATCATTTGCAGTCAATTACAGCCTGAAGTCTGGAACACATAGACATCACCAGACGCTGGGTGTCATTCCTGGTGATGCTCTGCCAGGCCTCTACTGCAAATGTCTTCAGTTCCTGCTTGTTCTTGGGGCATTTTCCCTTCAGTTTTGTCTTCAGCAAGTGAAATGCATGCTCAATCGGATTCAGGTCAGGTGATTGACTTGGCCATTGCATAACATTCCACTTCTGGTTGCTTTTGCAGTATGCTTTGGGCCATTGTCCATCTGCACTGTGAAGCGCCGTCCAATGAGTTCTAAAGCATTTGGCTTAATATGAGCAGATAATATTGCCCAAAACACTTCAGAATTCATCCTGCTGCTTTTGTCAGCAGTCACATCATCAATAAATACAAGAGAACCAGTTCCATTGGCAGCCATACATGCCCACGCCATGACACTACCACCACCATGCTTCACTGATGAGGTGGTATGCTTAGGATCATGAGCAGTTCCTTTCCTTCTCCATACTCTTCTCTTGCCATCACTCTGGTACAAGTTGATTTTGGTCTCATCTGTCCATAGGATGTTGTTCCAGAACTGTGAAGGCTTTTTTAGATGTCATTTGGCAAACTCTAATCTAGCCTTCCTATTTTTGAGGCTCACCAATGGTTTACATCTTGTGGTGAATCCTCTGTATTCACTCTGGTGAAGTCTTCTCTTGATTGTTGACTTTGACACACATACACCTACCTCCTGGATAGTGTTCTTGGTGCTCACCGGTGCGTTCCTTCTTTTTAAGAATGTTCCAAACAGTTGTTTTGGCCACACCTAATGTTTTTGCTCTCTCTCTGATGATTTTTTTTTTTTTCAGCCTAATGATGGCTTGCTTCACTGATAGTGACAGCTCTTTGGATCTCATCTTGAGAGTTGACAGCAACAGATTCCAAATGCAAATAGCACACTTGAAATGAACTCTGGACCTTTTATCTGCTCATTTGAATTGGGATACTGAGGGAATAACACACATCTGTCCATAGAACAGCTGAGAAGCCAATTGTCCCATTACTTTTGGTCCCTTAATAAGCGGGAGGCACATATGCAAACTGATGTAATTCCTACACCGTTCACCTGATTTGGATATAAATACCCTCAAATTAAAGCTGACAGTCTGCAGTTAAAGCACATCTTGTTTGTTTCATTTCAAATCCATTGTGGTGGTGTATAGAGCCAAAAATGTTAGAATTGTGTCGATGTCCCAATATTTATGGACCTGACTGTGTATATATATATATATATTTTCAATTTTACGAATATATAGCGCTATATTCTAAATATTCGCAAATTCTTTAAGTGCCAATATTTGCAATTAAAATTAGCTATTTAAATATTTGCACTTAACACTAGTCACAAATAAATTTGGATCTAATCAAATTTTTTGAAAAATTTTACGAACAATCGAAATCTAATATTGAAAACTTTGCTCTATTTTACAACCTAGAATTCCTAGCAGCTAAATGATAATGCAGAATATGTGATCTGTAGGTGGCTTTGGTGGTTGCATTAGCATTTAAAGTGGTTGTCCAAGATCAGAAAAACCCTGATTGCCATCTTCCAAAAATTACACAGCACCTGTCCACTGGCTATGTAGTATTATGACTCATTCCACAGACAGTTGCGTTGGAAGATATCAGACATCTTTTCTAATAATAGACCACCCATTGGATGGTAATATTCATGATTGTCTATTTGATACATAGTAGTGATAATCCCTGATGTACTAATGTTCATTTTTGGTATATGGTAGGAAGAGAGCCACTGCTAACATGCCTCGTGTTCTTCTGTATTGTCTCTGAATGTGCCTAAGCTAAGTATTCCCTATTCAAATAAATTACATCAAAGTGTCCCCAAAATTATGACCAAAGAAAGTGTTTAATCTATTAAAATGACAGCATGAGGATGAGTGAGTACCCCCTAGTCATGGCATATACCTTCTCAGGCAAAGTCTGAGTGCTATAAATAGAATAAGTCATATAATAACTGGTGGCCTGTTACGTTTCCATTTTTCTAAACTCCAGCATTGTCCCTGCAACCCATCATATTCAACTACCTTCTCTGTAGAAATACAATTCTTGAGTTTCTGGAGAGTTTAATGTTAACTAATATGTTTGCATCTCCCAAATTTGTTATCTGGATCCATTGAAGACCAGATTTTCATGGGGAGGGGGGGGGGGGGCTATATTGAATGTGTGTGAAGGTTAAGTATTGGTTCTAAATCCATATTATTGGTCCTTTAAAAAAGTGTTGTTTTCGTTGCCTCTAATATATGTTTGTAAGAATAATAAGTATTGATCATAGGAAATCCATGTTCATTATGTTTAGGTCCCTAAGGGGTTTTTAACTTGCTAATCCTGAGGCTAAACTTTCTCCATTACTCAAATACTCATTAAGTTATAATGTGTAATATGTCCAACATGCTGCATTCAAATGCTGATTAGTACTAGAACTGTTTAATAAGTTAAAAGACCACACACTGGTTTTTAAAGGCAGTGACTGACTGGGGCTGAAATTAAGTCCTGACATTGAAAACAACACAGACCTGTTTGCTGTGTGATCAGTGTGAAATACATTTGTGAGCTTGTGGGTTATGAGAAGACGTGGGGACAGCAGCATGACTACATATCATACATGTGACATGATGTTCCACAACAAGCACAAGAATATACTGTATGTTACATTGCCTGGAAATCCAGTATTTCTAAGTATGCAAAGCAGTGTAGTATATAGAACATGTATGGGAAAGGAACAATTTGACACCGTTTGGGTTTGGCTTTGTTTTCATTTTAAATGCTTGATTATATGAGCTTTAAACCATACCATGTTAAGTGACATGTATACACCTAGAGTAGGATTCTGGATGAGATGACGCATAAATGCAGAGTAGAGTTCTGTGTGAGATGCCATGTGCAGCCCGCAAACAGTTGAGGCAACGAATCCCGCGGAAGCACTACAGAGTGCTTTACATAGGGTTTCTGTCCATGCCTCCACACCACAAAAAAGTAGTGTATGCACTACATTTTTGCAGTGTGGACTGTTGGATGCGGATTCTGGACCCCATTTAAGTAAATGGGTTCCGCATCTGCACATGACGGCCTACGGTCGTTGGCCATGCATTGCAGACCACAATTTGTGCTCCACAGTACAGACCTGGCCGGCACACATTCGTGTAGTTGTCTACAGATAAGTGACTCTGGTTCGGCTCAAAACATTATTTAAGGATCTTTAATGGGACAGATATAGACATACAGAACAGCCAGCTATGATTGGCACAATACAGACAGTTTTTCTGTCTGGGATAGTGCTATTTTAAATACATTTTGCCAGTAATTATTTCCTTAAAGACCCCAATTCCTTTCCTACAGGTACAACTTTATCAACACTATACTTTCTTCTGGAGGAGAGCTATTTTAAATAAATAAGCCAGGTATTTATATTGTATTTAATTATGGCTTTTTATCTTAAGTTTATACATACAAAGTAATTAACTAACAAAGGTGTGGATTTGAAAAAAATTGGATCCAATTTATTTATTTTTATTCTTGACTGAACTGCAGTGCTGTTTCTGGGTAACAAATGGGCTCTTAATATGAATGTTAGATACATCTTTATATCATGAATAGTGATGAGTGAAGTTTTCAAAAATTAGATTCGGCAGCTTCGCCGAATTTCCACAAGAAATTTAATTTGTTAAAAATGACTTTGGAACAAATTACATCCCAGTGCATAGAGTGGGCGCAATGATGGGAAACATGGATTGCGCTGCCCCCAGTCATTTAACCCCTCAGATGGCAGGTTCAACGCTGATTACGGTATCTGAGCGTCACATTCAGCCTATCAGGGGGTTAATCACGGGTTAAAACAGAAAATACATACTCACCTCATCCATTTGATCATGGACAGGCTGATGATCACTGATCACCGCGCCCTACCAGCATGATGGCGCGGTGACATCACATGTCAGCGCGCAAGAATTGGCATGTTTTCTTCAATCAAGATATCAAGATGGTCACGAGGGCCTCTCCACGATCAAATGGATGACATGAGTATGCTTTTTGTTTACCACCATTTCAGGGAAAATTAATCGAAGCGCAGAGAAATTCAGATTTGCGGCGAATCAAATTTTTCCTGAAATTCGGATTTAATTCCACTTCATTTATTTTGATTCACTCAACACTAATAATGAAGAAGCATTTATTTTTTTTTATTTTTTATTAAACCAGTGCAGCAATCAGCTAATCATTCATATATTTCATACGTGAAGTGAAATAAATGATCCAAAGGGGGGGGATTTACTCTCACAGAGTAAATCTCAGTTTTGGCCCCATGACATCCATATGCCTTAATAGGTAATAGGCATGAATGGTTATCAGTTTTGCAGGCTCATGTTGAATGAATTGTATCATTTTATAGTGGTTTCAAAAGTCAATACCTATCATTACAATTCACATTGATTATTGCACTGCAATTACGGTACTCCTGTGAATGCAGCAAGTTTGAAATGACTGCAACTTCCAGGAAAATTGCTACTTGTATCAAGCGACTCAAGCTATATATGTAGCTTTTAAACATTTGCCAGCAATAATGTCTCCAGGAAAGAAGTCTGCTGTCTGATAACTGTGATGACCCTTGAAAATTTATTAAATGAATTTTGCTGATTCAATAGTTGATTTTCTCAAATGTAGAATAAGCTAATTTGAGCAGAACACACAGCATCTGTTTTTAGATAAATATTATTTGTCCTAGCATTAAAGCCTGTTGTGTGAAAAAATTTAATTGGTTTTAGAAAATGCTGCCCCTAATGTTCCACCATTCTGTCCCCCGGGTATGCCAATACAGTCCCTTGGATATGGCAGCACAGGCAATAATTCTGTCCCCTGTATGCCATCACTGTTCCCTGTGTCAACCACTTGGTCCCTTCTATGCCCATTGTGCAAAAAAATATAATGGGCTCTAGAAAACTATTAGTCACTTCTTTCATTTTTCATGGAACATTAAAATACAAAATGTGGAAGCATTTGCAGGATAATAATCCTCTCAGTGCAGGAAATGTGCCCCCCCCCCCCCCCCCCGTCATATTGCTTCATAAAGTTTTTTATAGCTTTACTTTTTATTGGTCCCCAGACCCCCATATAGTAATAGAACTCTAACTTGTGACTCACTTAAAGAAAGAGGTTCAAGACACCCTGCTCTTCAACCACACCAGGAGCAATCATTACTCAATACCCTTCTACCTGCGCAACATGACCCGATCTGTACTCATGCTGCCGGGATCCACTCCCCAATACACTTCTTCCTGTAATGAAGGAGTAGAGAGGGGAAGAGGCGTATTGAGCAGTGGGCTTTCTCAGTGTGGTTGCAGAGTGGGTTGCATTATGCCTCCTTTAAAAAGTCAGTGGTCATCAATATGCTTTTATATTTAGATTTATGGTTTTAGATTTTTTTTTTATTATTATGGTTTCTTGCATGCATCAATTATATGCAATTATTTACAAATCAGACATCAACATTGGAAGATCTCTTTATATACAATGGTTTTTGTATGTATTTTTTCTGAATTAGGCTAAGTGGATAGGAATAATAGAGGAATATATGCTATAATTGCAACAGTTCATTCACAGTGTATGTACAATACTTGTATTGTAGTATGTCTCCCTTAGCAACCAATCAGGGCTCAGATTTCCTTTTAGAAACTACTATATAAAATTAAAGCTGTGCTATGATTGGTTGTTATAGGCAATACATTTAGCTTTTCTGACAGTTTTGATACATTTACCCCAGTAAACAGAACTTACAGAGCAGATCTGAATAATGCACTCACTAGTACTATATATAGATATATATCATACAGGAAGCATACATATGGTAAGAAAAGTTAAAAGACTAAGAGCAAATATATATAATGCAAAATATATATACACAAGTCAATGATTGTGCACACATATTTATCACTTTATAATACTAAACACCAGTAAAGTCATGTATCATCTGGGGATATGTTTGTTAAAGCCTCCCTAATCCCAGTAGGTGTCACTGTAAGACAATCATATGATATCAAAGGGACAATTTAGCAACAATGACTTTAAATTTAAGCATTTTTATCACATAGAACAAACCAATAATGGATATTAAGATAGTAATTAAATTATCATATCAAATTGAGAGGCTGGATTATGTCATGTAAGTCAGATTCCAAGAAATTGGATTTCAATTTACACGTTCACTGTGAAAACATATTTAGCAGTCAGTAGATATAGATAAATGTTACATGTCAAAATAAGGCTTTTGTGATAGTCATTTTTTTGTGTATTGGCCAATAAAATTAATCCAAACTGTATTTGTGTTCTTACACTGAAGATCTATTGTGGTTACAGTCTGCATAATTATTTTTTATTATTATTTACGTTCATGTTATAGTGGCAACAAAAAACTTCTTGACTTAAAAAATATGTTCTTGTTTATTCAGGAAGGATAGCTCATAAGTGCACTAGGGAATCCTGTGGAGAGAATATAGAGAAGGATGTATATACGGTATGTGTGTATGTGTGTATGTTCCTCGATCACACAGAAATGCAACCATCGATTTCAACGAAACTCGGTATACACATCTCTTGCTACCTGTAAAGAAATCTTGTGGGGGTCACAGCTGTCTAGGACGTACCATTTCTGAGATATTCCCAAAAATGACCTGCATTAGCCAATGCACGCGTGCAAGTCTTTCTCTTCATATCCCAACTGTCATACACACGGTCACATGTACCTTATAAGCCAATAGAAGCTCGCAGGCCCTTAGTCTCCACATACACACAGTTTTACTCCAGGTTTCCATAACAACCCAGCCATTTTTCTTCACTGCTGTAGGTCAGCTTTAGGCTAGGGCTACACGACGACAATAAGTCGCACAACACATAGGGCACAACTATACTGCTACATGTGTCACGCGGCATTGATGTCGCACCAATATCACGTGACAATATTTATAATGATAGTCGATAGTGTTGCACTGCAAAATGTGACATGCTGCGACTGCGAAGCAACAGTCGCAGAAAAATCCATCTTGGATGGATTTTTTGCAACTGTCATGTCGCAGTTGCAGTATATTGCATGTCGCAATGCGACACCATAGCCTATTATTATTAAAATTGCTGAGACAAAATGTTGAGCGACACATGTCATTGTGTAGCCCTATCATTAAAGGGGCATGGTGCTGTGGAGGTCATTGTTAAAGGGGCGAGCACTGTGGAGGTCACTGTTAAGGGGGCAGGGGCCACTATTAAAGGGGCAACTGCTGTGGAGGTCACTGTTAAGGCAGCAGGGTCTATGGTGTTGCACTAGGACATGTGACATGCTGCGACTGCGACGCAACAGTCACAGAAAAATCCATCTTGGATGGATTTTTTTCAACTGTTGTGTCGCAGTTGCAGTATGCTGCATGTCGCAGTGCGACACCATAGCCTATCATTTTTAAAATTGCTGAGACAAAATGTTGAGCGACACATGTCGTTGTGTAGCCCTAGCATTAAAGGGGCATGGTGCTGTGAGGTCACTGTAAAGGCTGTGGGGTACTGTGGAGGTCACTGTCAAGGGAGTGGGGTGCTGTGAAACTCACTGCTGCTGTGGAGGTCCCATTTTAAAGTGGCGGAGCACTGTGTGGGGGGTCAGTGTTAAGGGTTGGGAGACTGTGGAGTTCACTGTTAAAGGGGCAGGGTACTGTAGATGTCACTGTTATGGGGGATACTGTCGATATCTTTTAACGACACACACAAACATTAAATGAAATAGATGAAATATACTCCTGCGAAGCCGGGTCCTTCTGCTAGTATCCCAATAGTGGAGACTTCCATCCAATTACTTGTCACTAAAGTCTGTTGCTTTTGAGTTGATTCATAAATAGAATTTTAGACCATACTATTTGTGTTTTGTATGTGTAATCATAATAACATGGTGCATATTTTAAAGAGGAATAAGTACATGGTTTATACTGCTGCAGGATGAGCACAACACAACCTTGGAGGCTGCTTTTGATATAGAATTTTGAGCTCTTAGTATTAGTACTGTAGGATATCAATGATCTGCATATTTAGTCACAATGATTTCCCTGGAGTGTTACATTTAAGAGAAAGAGTAAAACTTTAAGAAAATTTAGATCTTAAGTGAAGTTACATTTATCTTTTTAAATAAACTAAAATAGTTTTAGTAGTATTTGAAGAGTTTTGTAGTATTTGAAGACATTAGTATTTCAAGACTTAAAGGGGTTACCCAATAGTATAATGCCCCCCAAAATGCCCGAGACATGAATACAGGTTATACTTACCCTGCTGTCTTGCACCCGTGCCGCTCCAGATGCCCGCACAGCCGCCACTGTATCTCCCCGTCGTATGGCTCAAAACATGAGCCTCCCTAGCATAACAAGTGAATATTGTCCAAATTATGTTTCAGAAGTGATAGCATAATGCATCATAACATTTTTTAGAAAATTCTATTAGTAAAGGAGTTACAATAAAATTAAATTATAGATTGCATAGCTTTATTAATAAAAGTCATAAAACTTAGGCCTCCTGCACACGACCGTTGTGTGCACCCGTGGCCGTTGTGCCGTTTTCCTTTTTTTTTCGCGGACCCATTGACTTTCAATGGGTCCGTGGAAAAAACGGAAAATGCACCGTTTTGCAGCCGCATCCGTGATCCGTGTTTCATTGCCGTGAAAAAAATATGACCTGTCCTATTTTTTTCACGGCCAACGGTTCACGGACCCATTCAAGTCAATGGGTCCGTGAAAGAACACGGATGCACACAAGATTGGCATCCGTGTCCGTGATCCGTGGCCGTAGGTTAGTTTTTATACAGACGGATCCGAAGATCCGTCTGCATAAAGCTTTTTCAAAGCTGAGTTTTCACTTCGTGAAAACTCAGAACCGACAGTATATTCTAACACAGAAGCGTTCCCATGGTGATGGGGACGCTTCTAGTTAGAATACACTACAAACTGTGTACAAGACTGCCCCCTGCTGCCTGGCAGCACCCGATCTCTTACAGGGGGCCGTGATCAGCACAATTAACCCCTTCAGGTGCGGCACCTGAAAGGGTTAATTGTACTATCATATCCCCCTGTAAGAGATCAGGGCTGCCAGGCAGCAGGGGGCAGACCCCCCCCCCTCCCCAGTTTGAATATCATTGATGGCCAGTGCGGCCCCCCCCCTTCTATTGTAATTATTCGTTGGTGGCACAGTGTGCGCCCCCCCCTCCCTCCCTCTATTGTAATAATTCGTTGGTGGCACAGTGTGCGCCCCCCATCGGCCCCCCCTCCCTCTATAGCATTAACAACATTGGTGGCCAGTGTGCGGCCTCCCATCTTCCCCCCCCCCCCCCATCATCATTGGTGGCAGTGGAGTTCCGATCGGAGTCCCAGTTTAATCGCTGGGGCTCCGATCGGTAACCATGGCAACCAGGACGCTACTACAGTCCTGGTTGCCATGGTTACATAGCAATAGTACAATAGTAGAAGATTCATACTTACCGGCTGCTGCGATGTTCGTGTCCGGCCGGGAGCTCCACCTACTGGTAAGTGACAGCCTCAGGTCTGTGCGGCGCATTGCTAAATGAACTGTCACTTACCAATAGGAGGAGCTCCCGGCCGGACACGAACATCGCAGCTCCCAGGTAAGTATGAATCTTTTACTATTGTACTATTGCTAGTAACCCGCTGCCACCAATGATCGTGGGGGGGGGGGGGGAGATGGGAGGCCGCACACTGGCCACCAATGTTGTTAATGCTATAGAGGGAGGGGGGGCCGATGGGGGGCGCACACTGTGCCACGAACGATTTATTACAATAGAGGAAGGAGGGGGCGGGGGGGGCGCACACTGTGCCACCAACGATTTATTACAATAGAGGGAGGAAGGGGGGGGGGGCGCACACTGTGCCACCAACGATTTATTACAATAGAGGGAGGAAGGGGGGGGGGGCGCACACTGTGCCACCAACGAATTATTACAATAGAGGGAGGAAGGGGGGGGGGCGCACTGGCCACCAATGATATTCAAACTGGGGAGGGGGGGGGGGGGTCTGCCCCCTGCTGCCTGGCAGCCCTGATCTCTTACAGGGGGATATGATAGTACAATTAACCCCTTCAGGTGCGGCACTTAAGGGGTTAATTGTGCTGATCACGGCCCCCTGTAAGAGATCGGATGCTGCTAGGCAGCAGGGGGCAATCATGTACACAGTTTGTAGTATATTCTAACTAGAAGCGTCCCCATCACCATGGGAACGCCTCTGTGTTAGAATATACTGTCGGAAATGAGGTTTCACGATCTAACTCATATCCGACAGTATATTCTAACATAGGGGCGTTCCCATGGTGATGGGGACGCTTCAAGTTAAAATATACCATCGGATTGGAGAAAACTCCGATCCGATGGTATAAAAGGGACTCCAGACTTTACATTGAAAGTCAATAGGGACGGATCCGTTTGAAATGGCACCATATTGTGTCAACGTCAAACAGATCCGTCCCCATTGACTTGCATTGTAATTCAGGACGGATCCGTTTGGCTCCGCACGGCCAGGCGGACACCAAAACGACTTTTTTTTCATGTCCATGGATCCTCCAAAAATCAAGGAAGACCCACGGAAGAAAAAACGGTCACGGATCACGGAAAAACGGGACCCGTTTTTGCAGACCTCAAAAAAATACGTTCGTGTGCAGGAGGCCTTAAGGGGTTGTCTGGGATTTTTATATTGAACCCCTATTCCCAGAATATGTCATTTATATTAGATGGGTGCTGGTTTGACTCTTAGCACCCCCGCCATTCAGCTGTTTGAAGAGACTATGGCACATCATCATTGCCATGTTCTCTACCTAGGCCAGTGACATCACTGTACGGTGCATTGGTCACATCACCTAGGTGCTGCTCAGTTCCATTCAAGTGAATAGCGTGGGCTGCATTACCAAGCACAGCCACTATCCAATGTATGGTGCTGTGCTTGGTAAGCTGTAAGGAGACTGCAGTGCTCGCTGGAGCATTGCAGTCTCTTCAAACAGCTGGGTTTCGGGAGTCAAACCCCAACGATCAGATATTGATGACCTATCCTAAAGATAGACCAACAATATAAAAATCCCAGACACCCTCTTTAAAAAGTATCTCAACTTTAATGTAAACCTTAGCATAATGTGCATTACAATGTCCTCACTAGAGATGTCGCGAATATAAAATTTTCCGTTCGCGAACGGCGAACGCGCATTTCCGCAAATGTTCGAGAACGAGCGAACCGGGCAAACTGCCATAGACTTCAATAGGCAGGCGAATTCTAAAACCCACAGGGACTCTTTCTGGCCACAATAGTGATGGAAAAGTTGTTTCAAGGGGACTAACACCTGGACTGTGCCATGCCGGAGGGGGATCCATGGCAAAACTCCCATGGAAAATTATATGGTTGACGCAGAGTCTGGTTTTAATCCATAAAGGATATAAATCACCTAACATTCCTAAATTGTTTAGAATAACATGCTTTAAAACATCAGGTATGATGTTGTATCGATCAGGTAATGTAAGGGTTACGCACGCTTCACAGTGACAGACCAAACTCCCCATTTACACAACCGCAAACTCCCCATTTGCACAAGGTTGGATACCAAGCTAGCCATGTCCCGTTCCTTGTCCTCACTGACGTCATTGAAGGTCTCTTCCTCCACTCAGCCACGAACAACACCAAGGGTCCCCGGGACGCCTGCTGTGGTTGGTCTTCCACCTCCTCAAAGCCACCTTCCTCCTCTGACTCCTCTTCTTCAAACTCCTCTCTCTGCGTTGCCTCTCTCTGCATTATTATAAGGTGTGTTAAGTACTATTCCTATCAGTTTAATCCCTGTTACGTCCCCTATCAGGGGACGTGTATATGGAATCGATTTTAGGAACCGGGAGATGGAAAAAGATGCTTGGTCGGTCCTCCTACGTCCAATTTGGGGCACTGCACGTGCAATCTACTGTGCCACCAGATAGGAGCAGTGTGTTAAGTAGTACTATTCTTATCAGTTTAATCTCTGTTACGTCCCCTATCAGGGGACGTGTATGGAATAGATTTTAGACAACCGCAAAGAGTTGTCAATAGTTGACACACTCATGACATAAATTTTATACCTCTATGCGTCAATCTTGTTGTAGTAATGACTGTGCTCGTGTGCACGTTTGGGAGATTGCAGGCGATGGGGGTTTTTCAAAGCCTATGGTCATACTGAGGTAGTGACCGAGAAAACAATGATTCTGCAGTGTGGGCCCATTGTTGGCCTAGTAGGCTTTAATGATCACCTTAGATGATCAAAAAAAATTAGTTTTTTCTATGCAAAATTATCCAGCCGATCGCTTTTGGTCTCTTTACAATGAAGCAACGACCTTATCATCTGGGGTGTGCCAACATTGCCATTGCCAACACACTCATAGAGGTGGTCGCTTCATTGTGATACACAAGCCCCTTCACCACAACAGGGTAACGATCACGAAGGGGAATTGACACATGTATGTGCCTTTTTTTTTGTTTGGTTTTTGAAGCCACAGTGCAGCACCAGAGGCCAGAAAAATTAGGCATGTACACATGCCTGAAAAATTTGCTATTGTTGCAGCCTCTGCTGAAGCAGCGGCCAGAAAAATTTATGTTTCCTAGGCAGAAAGTGCCCTTAAACATTGCGTCTTGAACCCTAGTTGGTGGCGGATAAGTCACGCAAGTCATCCGGCATCCATCCCTCATTCATCTTAATAAAGGTGAGGTAATCTAGACTTTTTTGACCTAGGCGATTTCTCTTCTCAGTGACAATACCTCCTGCTGCGCTGAAGGTCCTTTCTGACAGGAAACTTGAAGCGGGGCAGGCCAGAAGTTTATTGCAAATTGGGATAGCTCAGGCCACAGGTCAAGCCTGCACACCCAGTAGTCAAGGGGTTTATCGCTCCTCAGAGTGTCAATATCTGCAGTTAAGGCGAGGTAGTCTGCTACCTGTCGGTCGAGTCATTCTCTGAGGGTGGACCCCGAAGGGCTGTGGCGATGCGTAGGACTTAAAAAGCTTTGCATGTCCTCCATCAACAACACGTCTGTAAAGCGTCCTGTCGTGGGAGGAGGAGGATTACTTTCACCTCTTCCCCTGTTAGATTCCCGTTGTGCTGTGACATCACCCGTATACGCTGTGTAAAGCATACTTTTAATTTATTTTGGAACTGCTGCATCCTTTCCGACTTCCGGTAATTCGGTAACATTTCAGGCACTTTCTGCTTATACCGGGGGTCTAGTAGTGTGGCCACCCAGTACAGGTCGTTCTCCTTCAGCCTTTATATATGAGGGTACCTCAACAGGCACGACAGCATGAAAGACCCCATTTGCACAAGGTTGGATGCCGAGCTACTCATGTCCCGTTCCTCATCCTCAGTGATCTCACTGAATGTATGTTCTTCCCCCCCAGCCACGTACAACACCACGGGTACCAGATAGGTGACAATGAGCACCCTGGGATGCCTGTTGTGGTTGGTCTTCCTCCTCCTCCTCAAAGCCACATTCCTCCTCTGTCTCCTCTTCCTCACACTCCTCTTCGAGCGTTGCTGCAGGTCCAGCAAGCGATGCTGTTAAGGCTGTCTCTGGTGGTGATGGTGACCACAACTCTTCCTCTTCCTCTTCATGCTCATCTACGGCCTGATCCAGCACTCTTCGCAGGGCACGCTCCAGGAAGAAAACAAATGGGATGATGTCGCTGATGGTGCCTTCGGTGCGACTGACTAGGTTTCTCACCTCCTCAAAAGGACGCATGAGCCTACAGGCATTGCGCATGAGCGTCCAGTAACGTGGCAAAAAAACTCCCAGCTCCGCAGAGGCTGTCCTAGCACTCCGGTCATACAAATACTCGTTGATGGCTTTTTCTTGTTGGAGCAGGCGGTTGAACATTAGGAGTGTTGAATTCCAACGTGTCGGGCTGTCGCAAATCAAGCGCCTCACTGGCATGTTGTTTCGCCACTGGATATCTGAAAAGTGCGCCATGGCCGTGTAGGAATGCCTGAAATGGCCACACACCTTCCTGGCCTGCTTCAGGACATCCTGTAAGCCTGGATACTTATGCACAAAGCATTGTACGATCAGATTACACACATGTGCCATGCACGGTACATGTGTCAACTTGCCCAAATTCAATGCCGCCAACAAATTGCTTCCGTTGTCACACACCACTTTGCCGGTCTCCAGTTGGTGCGGAGTCAGCCACTGATCCACCTGTGCGTTCAAAGCGGACAGGAGTGCTGGTCCAGTGTGACTCTCTGCTTTCAGGCAAGTCAACCCCAAGATGGCATGACACTGGGGAGCTGGGGAGGTGCCGTTGATGTGGAGCAAGACGCAGCAGCAGAAGAGGACTCAGCCGAGGAGGTTATGGAAGAGGATGGAGTAGGAGGAGTAGAGGAGGTGGCAGCAGGCCTGCCTGCAAGTCGTGGCGGTGTCACCAACTCCTCTGCAGAGCCACGCATTTCATGCTTGGCAGCTGTCAGCAGGTTTACCCAATGCGCAGTGTAGGTGATATACCTGCCCTGACCGTGCTTTGCAGACCAGGTATCAGTGGTCAGATGGACCCTTGCCCCAACACTGTGTGCCAGACATGCCATTACTTCCTTTTCCACAATCGAGTACAGCTTGGGGATTGCCTTTTGTGCAAAGAAATTTCGGCCGGGTACCTTCCACTGCGGTGTCCCAATAGCTACAAATTTTTTGAACGCCTCAGACTCCACCAGCTTGTATGGTAAAAGCTGGCGGGCTAAGAGTTCAGACAAGCCAGCTGTCAGACGCCGGGCAAGGGGGTGACTTTGTGACATTGGCTTCTTACGCTCAAACATGTCCTTGACAGACACCTGACTGTGGGCAGATGAGCAGGAACTGCTCAAGGCGAGAGACGGAGTGGCGGATGGTTGAGAGGGGGCAAGGAGGACAGCAGTGGTTGACGTGGCTGAAGATGCTGGACCAGTAGGAGGATGGCGGCTTTGAGTTTGTGTGCTGCTTGTGCTCATGTGTTGATCCCATAGGCATTTGTGATGTGCGATCATGTGCCTTCGCAAAGCAGTTGTACCTAGGTGGGTGTTGGACTTCCCACGTCTCAGTTTCTTTTGGCACAGGTTGCAAATGGCATCGCTGTAGTCAGAGGCAGACACACAAAAAAAATGCCACACTGCTGAGCTCTGCAATTCTGGTGGTGGCAACAGCATGCGTTGATTGGCGTGCTGTCTGGCTGACCCCGGGTGCCGATGCATGCTGTCTGACTGTGCACTAGCTCCTTGCGACGACCTCCCCCTGCTTCCAACTCGTCTCCTCCTCCTCTCTGTCTCCCCATCAGAACTTTCCACCTGTTCTTCTTCTCCTCTTCGAGCGGGCACTCACGTGACATCCACGGACACATCGTCATCATCAACCGCTTCACTTGTATCTGACAACTCAGCAAAAGAAGCAGCAGCGGGTACAACATCATCATCATCACACCGTACGTCCATGTGTGTAATGCTGCCTGACTGAGACATATCCCTGTTATCTACATCCTCTGGCAATAATGGTTGCTCATCACTCATTTCTTCCAACTGATGTGTAAATAACTCCTCTGACAGATCAAGTGAAGCGGCTGTGGTGCTAGTGTTGGTGGTGGCGGCAGGTGGGCGAGTGGTAACTTGAGAGGTGCCCGAAGCTGAGCTGGAGGAGGATGGTGCGTCAAGGTTCCGAGCAGAAGCTGTAGAAGATTGGGTGTCCTGTGTTATCCAGTCAACTATGTCCTCAGAACTTTTCGAGTTGAGGGTACGTGGCCTCTGAACACTGGGCATTATTCTAGGGCCAAAGGGAATCACAGCACCACGACCACGACCACGACGGCCCCTGTGGGGTGGCCTGCCTCTGCCTGTCTTTTTTTTTAGATTAGTAAAGTTGTACTATGCGTGCAAGCTGCTGTGACACCAGATATGAGTTGCGCTGAAGTGACACTATGCACTGGCAGCTGGGCCTTAAACACGTGTGTGCAACTGACTGCTATTTATTCACAGTCAAAATTGTTGTTTTTCTTTAAATGTAATCGAATGTGACACCAGATATGAATGGCGCTGAAGTCACACTATGCACTTGCAGGGCATGAAACACACACGCTGGCAGGCAGGCAACTGCAATTAGATTACACAGGGAAAACAAAAGCAGACTGATGTTCTAGCCCCAAAAAGGGCTTTTTGGGGTGCTGTCCTTACAGCAGAGATCAGATGAGTCTTTCAGGACTGTAGTGGACACTGAATACATTAGCCTAGCTATCGATTTCCCTATTAAATCAGCAGCAGCTACACTGTCCCTCCTCTCACTAAGAATGCAGCTTCCGAATGAATCTAAAATGGATGCTGTCCAGGAGGTGGGAGGGTCTGGGAGAGAGGGTCTGCTGCTGATTAGCTGGAATGTGTCTGCTGACTGTGAGGTACAGGGTCAAAGTTTACACAATGATGACGAATGGGGGCGGACCGAACATCGCATATGTTCGCCCGCCGCGGCGAACGCGAACAAGCTATGTTCGCCGGGAACTATTCGCGACATCTCTAGTCCTCACCTACATAAATATAGGAAATTTAGAAGTGTAGAGTTTAATCTCATTTTATTGAACAAAAGTGTTATTTGAATAAAAAATATCATTCCAAGCATATAAAATACGAACTGTGAGTATTTGTATCAACATTTTAAACATATGCCAATAGTATTGATATTAAACACCGTTGTTACGGTTCATTTTAAGTGCTATTCCTTTACTAGCATATACTTATTTACCATATAAACAAGAAAATAGAAAGAAGAAAAGAAAAATCAAGCGGAGCAAAAAAAAAAGGCGAAGTATATAATGCATATCTAACTCAGTTCAGGAAATTTAGAAATGTTTAAAATCAAGTGATACAAAATAAGTTCAACATTGTTCTGACACAATTTTCGGAGCCAGCTGTAGAAAATGATAAAATTATGTTTCTCCTTTGCAAGCTGTCCTCGCTACTTTGCTCAATAGTCTGGAACTCTGGATTTTTATCTTGCTAGTGTACACATAATAATTAGGCAGCCCAAGTGCCAGTAATCCTAGTTTTGTGCCCAATTGGCAGAACATTTCTCAAAGCATTCAACACCTTTTTTACTGTAGCAAAGTCAAAGCCCCCTTTCAAATAATATATGCAAGTTTGTTGCTCGGCATGTGCATCCATTATTTTTTATAATTGATACTGTCAAATAACTAATGTATTTTAGATGCACCATGTATGCAAAATTACAGTTTTATCTTACACATGGGCAGCCAAGTAAATAAGTTTTTAGGGTGGAATCCACAGATCCAGAGAATATACAGTAGCGTAAATGAGGAAGAAGTCTGTTTTAGATCCTAAGTATTTATACTCTCTCTTTTAGTATTAAGGCCCACATATTACAAGTTTAGCTTAAAGGGCTGCCAAGAATTATGCAGCAACCAAATAACTGACCCTCATTCCTTACAACCTCTTGACAACTTTTTTTCTCATTGAGTTTTGCTGTTAAAACCATATACCAACAGATTGTGAGGGAGTGATATAGTAGAATAAGCAAAACATTAACAGGAATTATTGGAATTATTGGATCCTTTTTAGTATGACTTTGACAGGGATTGTGTATCATGTGTTTCTGGGCTAAAAAAAATACAATAATAATACAACTATGAAGTTTTAATAAATTCAGGGGTTGTGTTCAGGTCAAAACATTAAGAATCAAACTCAAAGTGTGAGCACAAAATTTTCAAGAGGTGAATTCAGGTCAAACCATAAAGAAAGAAACTTTATTTTACAAACTTTACTGTTAGTTTGACTTGAACACATCTTAAAGTGAATATTCTGAACTTTGAAGTTAATATTTAGAGATGAGCAAATTTCTTAAGAGTTTGTTTCAGCTAAATCGCCAAATTTCACAAAAAAATGGGTGCAATTACAGGGAGCTGCGATAGCGCCGCCCGGTGATTGTACCCCTCAGATGCCACGTTTATACATGATCGCGGCATCTGAGTGTAAAATGAACAATAAATGATGTGATCTTGCACCTCACGGGAATTCGGCCAAGATGTTCAAGCAAGATGGAGGCTGGCGGCCTGTCGCGAGCAAATGGAGGAGGTAACTTTGAATTTAGTTTTTTATACTAATTCCGGTTAAGCACGAGGAAATTCGGCATCTAGGCGAATCAAATTTATGCTGAAATTCGGATCGAATTCCACTTTGTGGGATTCGATCATCTCCATTTGTATTATTTATTTTGCACATTTATATAGCGCACTATATTCCGCAGCGCTCTACAGATATTACCATCACACTTTCCCCAATGGTGCTCACAATTAGAGATGAGAGAATTTCCCAAAAATTAGATTCAACCGGTTTGCCGAATTTTTAGAAAAAATTTGGTTCGATCCGAATTTATTTGTGGCGAATCGCATTAAAAAACAGCTATTTCCTGGCTGCAGAGAGCCTTTATAGTGGTGTAGAACACTTTGCCTTGCAGAAACACGCATAGTGAGTCTGCTGTGGTAGTGAAACAATACTGTGAGTCAGTATGACATGCAGATGACAGGTGTCGCTCTTAGAATCACTGCACATTTCACTTATTTGGGCAGTTATGGGGACAAAACAGACTAAATAACTCAAGTGTAAACTCAGCCTTATGTTAGCGCCAAGAAGAAGTGCAATCCTTTTACACCGTCGGCAGCTGATTCTACATAGATGTCTACAGAACCTGTTCTATATGCAAGTAGAGCCCCCCCTTTCCCCGACAGAGTGGAGAGGGTGGCAGCAGTAAGTTTGTGTTGACGACACTCGGTCAGCATTTGCTCAGTAATCCATCAGTAGAGATGAGCAAATTTTTCAAAAATCCGTTTTGCCGGCTTGACGAATTTTTGGAGAAAAATTTGTTTCGATCCGAATAAATTTGCGGCGAATTTTATTAGAAAATGACTAGTTCCTGGCTGCCGAGAGACTTTTTAGTGGTGTAGAACACTGTGCCTTGAAGTAACACGCATAGGGAGTCTGCTTTGGTAGTGAAATAATACTGTGAGTTTGTATGACATGCAGATGACAGGCGGCGCTCTTAGAATCACAGCATACTTCGCTTATTTGGGCAGTCAAGGTGCCAAAACTGACCAAATAACTCAAGTATCAACTCAGCCTTACAGGTAGATGTTAGCGTCAAGAAGAAGCGCACTCCTTTTACACCCTCGTCAGCTGAGTAAACATAGATGTCTACAGAACCTGTTCTATTAAATGCTTATACAAGTAGAGCCCCCCGACAGAGTGGAGAGGATGTCAGCAGTAGGTTTGTGTTGACGTCACTGATTCATTTTCCCCATTCTCTGATCCGTCAAAACAATTACCCAGAAAAAACTGATCCTGTCTGTGGAGCATACGCCTTCACTCGGTCAGCATTTGCTCAATAATCCATTAGTATTGCTAAAGGCCAAAAAAACGGAGTGGATCTAAAACAGAGATAACACATGAATGAAATATTTGCATGTATTCTGTGTTTTCTATCCACTCATTAGCCAATTCTGATGCGACCATACAGGCCTTAAAGCTGCTACACAGACAGGATCCGTTGTGCGTTTAGTTTTTCTTTCCTTCTGACAGATCAGAAGTGTCAAATAAATGATGATGTAAGCCAAGCTGAAAGCTAAAATTGTGGACCAGTCATGAAGTGGCGAGGGTGGGAACAGCATGAGAATTCCACAGAGTGGACCTATGACATAGTGGTGAGGTGAAAGCAGCATGAGGAGACCACAGAGTGGCCCAATGACAGGGTTTGGAGCTGGCAGCAGCATGAGAAGACCACAGAGCGTCACAATGACAGAGTCTGGGGGTAGCAGCAGCATGAGAAGGCCACAGAGTGGCAAGGTGACTTGCTGTGGAGGTGGGTGGCAATACCAGTACCCACTAAAGATGTTGTGTGAAAGAAGGAGCACTTGGCATCAGATGTGTGGCATCAGGCGGGTAACAGCATCAGTTCTTGATGCAGTATTCCACTATGTGCTATATGTGGGCACTTCGATCTCTTGCTAAATGTCATATCAAATGTATTGTGGTATCATGCTGTAATTCCATTTAACAGGATGGCAGTATCATTTACCTTTATTTGCCCCTAGGTGGTGCTTGCACCACTTATATATATATAGCTCGGGGGTGGGGGGGGTAAAGTTAGTGTGTCCGATGCTAATGAAGAGATGAGGAAGTTATTGGAGGAGGTGGAAATTTGTATTTCCACTGAAATAATTCTAAAAAGATTTTAATGCATATAAATGCAGCACTTAATGCTGAATACAAGATTTTTTGTCCACCAAAATAATAAAAAAAAACATTTCATCGCATATAAGTGCAACGCTTAATGTTAAATACAAGATTGTTTGTCCACTAAAATATTTTTAAAAAGATTTTACCGCATATATGTGCAGCGCTTAATGCTGAAGATTTTTTGTCCACCGAAATAATTCTAAAAAGATTTTAATGCATATAAGTGCTGCGCTTAAGGCAGAATACAAGATTTTTTGTCCACTGAAATAATTGGAAAAATATTTTACCACATATAACTGCAGCGCTTAATGATGAATACAAGATTTTTTGTCCACCGAAATAATTAAAAAATATTTTACCACATATAACTGCAGCACTGAAAGCTGAAAACAATTTTTTTTTTTCCACCGAAATAAGCCACAAAAGATTTTACCACTGTGGGGATCAGCTCAAACAGTGACGTCAGGTGTCATTTAAACAATAGTCTTTTATTTTGTTCAACACAGACTTAACAAAGGCTCGCTTACTTCAGCGGGTAAACACAAAGAAACACAGTCCATATGAAATGGTACAACTCACAGTCCTCTGTAGTTCCAGAGTTCCACCACCCGCTGAAGAGGGGGGAAAGAGTAGGCAACGGCAGGCTTATCCACAGCAACACACCACACAGCTTTACTCCCAGTCTGTGACACTTCAAGACTAGGAACCACACCCCCAGCTCTCCTGGGATTCATGGCTTAAATAGGCCAGCCAACACCTGGCCTGGATACGTGGGAGTTGTCATCCCACCCTGCTCTTTGACTACTACAATGAAACCTGGCCCGGATCAGCTGCAGCTAGCAGCTAAACTACTTCTAGCAACTTTCAGTAAACTAGGGTTACTGGCAAAACATTACCGGTTCATTTCACTGAGGTCAGGCCCCTCGGTGACACGTATCTATATTTTGCCAGACCCATGCCATCAGTGCTTGGTTTGTTACCCACACTGACGTCTTGCCCAAGAGACATTGTCTACCAGGTTCCCTTGTCCATGTGACAGGCAGACCCTCTCTTTTTATTTTTTTAATTTTTCTCTCTCTTTGACTTACACAGCTGCTTCAGCCGAGCACGCTTCCTACGACTCGCCTCTTTTTGTCTCTATATTTTAACAGCAGATCGTACGTTTCTTTTTCCTTTACTCCTAGAATTTCCTAGAACTTCTGGAACTCCCTTCAATGTATTTTTATGCAAACGACAGACTCTCTGTTTGACTTCGCTGGCTCTTGCAGATGCTTACTTGCCCCCGCTCGCTTCTTTTCCAGCAGTGGTTTTCTCAGATGGTGCCTCAGTTTCAGGGTCTTCTGCCTTTTCACTGGCTCTCTCCACTACTTCGGCTTTACCCTTGATCTCTGGAACATCCAAGGATTTTTCCCACTTCAAGAGCTCGGCCTTAGCTTCCTTGGCCTCTGTCTCTTTGGTGTCCTCCTTCACTTTCTCACCATTCAGGGACATGGCATCATATCCTTGCTTTCTTAACGCCTCCTCCCCTTTCGCATCAAGGTTGGAGGCACTGGGGACAATGGAGTCTTCACCAGACTCGTCATCTTCTGGCAATCCCTTTAGAGGTTCACCCAGGATATTGTTCCCTATCCAGTGGCATTGCAAGGGGTATTGCCGACCTCAGGAGAGATGTGTCTGGGATTCGAACCGACGACCTCTTCCTGTGTCCCGCCCTGTATGTCCATATATGGAGTCAGTGGTTGTGTATTCTAATTTAGCCTGTAATTCAGAAAAGTTTCTGCTGGGATTGGAACCCACAACCTTCTGTATCAGAGGCAAATCACCTAACCACACGGCCATTGACACTGATTGAAAAAATATGAGACTTCTACTGTTATAGCTGGCTAAGTGTACATCTATACACATGACTGCTGCCCTAACGCACCCAGCTCTACTATATCTCTATATATGACAGCTGCCCCAGCAAACCCAGCTCTGCTACATCTATACACATGACAGCTGCCCAAACACACCCAGCACTGCTATATCTCTGACAGCTGCCCCAGCACACTCAGCTCTGCTTTATCTCTATATATGATAGCTGCCCCAGCAAACCCACCTCTGCTACATCTAATACACATGACAGCTGCCCAAACACACCCAGCACTGCTATATCTCTATATGACAGCTGCCCCAGCACACTCAGCTCTGCTATATCTCTATATATATATCTACTGTATAGCAATACTTAGAGATATATAGATGTAGCAGAGCTGGGTGTGCTGGGGCAGCTGTCATATATAGAGATATAGTAGAGCTGAGTGTGCTGGTGCAGCTGTCATGTGTATCAGATGTAGCAGAGCTGGGTGTGCTGGGGCAGCTATTATATATAGAGATATAGCAGAGCTGAGTGTGCTGGGGCAGCTGCCATATTGAGATATAGCAGTGCTGGGTGTGTTTGGGCAGCTGTCATGTGTATAGATGTAGCAGAGCTGGGTTTGCTGGGGCAGCTGTCATATATAGAGATATAGTAGAGCTCAGTGTGCAGCTGTCACGTGTATTAGATGAAGCAGAGCTCGGTGTGCTGGGGCAGCTATCATATATAGAGATATAGCAGAGCTGAGTGTGCTGGGACAGCTGTCATATAGAGATATAGCAGTGCTGGGTGTTTTAGGGCAGCAGTCATGTGTATAGATGTACACATAGCCAGCTATAACAGTAGAAGTCTGATATTTTTTCAATCAGTGTCAATGGATCTCTTACGGCCGTGTGGTTAGGTGCTTTGCCTCTGATACAGAAGGTCATGGGTTCGAATCCCAGCAGAAACTTTTCTGAAATACAAGCATGGACATACAGGGCGGGACACAGGAAGAGGCTGCATCGCATCGCTGACATGGAGGTAAGCATAAGTGTTTTTTTTTTTACTACCCGACTGTTACTGCCATGGGGGGAGCGGGAGGCACTTGATACTGGCACATGGGGGGGGGGGGGAGGAGAGAGGCACCTGATACTGGCACTTTTTTGGGGGGGAGATGGCACTATGATACTGGGACATGGGGGGGGAGGAGAGAGGCACTTGATACTGGCACTTTTTTTGGGGGGGCAGATGGCACTATGATACTGGGACATGGGGGGAGGAGAGAGGCACTTGATACTGGCACTTTTTTGGGGGGGGCAGATGGCACTATGATACTGGGACATGAGGGGGGATGGGAGAGGCTCTTGATACTGGCACATGGGGGGGGAGAGGTTTTTTTGGGGGCGGTGGGAGATGGCACTATGATACTGGGACATGGGGGGGAGAGAGGCACTTGATACTGGCACGTGGGGGGGTTTGGCACTATGATACTGACAAATGGGGTGGGAAGGAGAGAGGCACTTGATACTGGCACATTGGGGGGGATGGCACTATGATACTGGGACATGTGGGGGGGAGGAGAGAGGCACTTGATACTGACAAATGGGGGGGTGGCACTATGATACTGGGACATGTGGGGGGGAGGAGAGAGGCACTTGATACTGGCACATGATGGGGGGCATCTATGGGGACACTTACTGCCACTTATGGTGGGCTTTATTACTCCCCCATGGTATGACCCCCTAGTAGCAGCCCAGCCTCTCCCTGCTCTGCTATCCCTCTGCCCCTTCTCCAAATCCTTATTATGAAATCTTTCTCATTAGGATAAAACACATCAGCTCCACCGAGCCCCCGGCCAAAGTGTGGAAGTGGCGTCCGAGATCCCCAAGGGCCAAGCCAAGTAATTGTAAGTTTTCATGTGGAATATGTTTATGTTATACACATACAGCCTACACTGTGCCACACAATATACAGTATACCTCTACACTGTGCCACACAATATACAGTATACCGCTACACTGTGCCACACAATATACAGTATACCTCTACACTGTGCCACACAATATACAGTATACCTCTATACTGTGCCACACAATGTACAGTATACCTCTACACTGTGCCCCACAATATACAGTACACCTCTACACTGTGCCACACAATATACAGTATACCTTTACACTGTGCACCACAATATACAGTACACCTCTACACTGTGCCACACAATATACAGTATATCTCTACACTGTGCCCCACAATGTACAGTATACCGCTACACTGTGCCACACAATATACAGTATACCTCTACACTGTGCCGCACAATATACAGTATACCTCTACACTGTGCCCCACAATATACAGTATACCTCTACACTGTGCTGCACAATATACAGTATACCTCTATACTGTGCCCCACAATATACAGTATACCTCTACACTGTGCCCCACAATATACAGTATACCTCTACACTGTGCCACACAATATACAGTATACTGCTACACTGTGCCGCACAATATACAGTATACCGCTACACTGTGCCACACAATATACAGTATACCTCTACACTGTGCCACACAATATACAGTATACCTCTACACTGTGCCCCACAATGTACAGTATACCGCTACACTGTGCCACACGATATACAGTGTACCTCTACACTGTGCCCCACAATATACAGTATACCTATATACTGTGCCGCACAATATACAGTATACCGCTACACTGTGCCCCACAATGTACAGTATACCTCTACACTGTGCCACACAATATACAGTATACCTCTACACTGTGCCCCACAATGTACAGTATACCACTACACTGTGCCACACAATATACAGTATATCTCTACACTATGCCCCACAATGTACAGTTTACCGCTACACTGTGCCACACAATATACAGTATACCGCTACACTGTGCCACACAATATACAGTATACCGCTACACTGTGTTACACAATATACAGTATACCGCTACACTGTGTAGTCTGTTCTATAAGCACCATTGTTTTGTGGCGGCGGACAGAAAATAATCTGGAAGTGCCCCTCCCGAGACCAGTCTCTGACTGCTAGGGGGGGTCTGCTGAGCTAACGGATGCCCCTATGGCAGTAGCACCACCATAGCCCCCATATATGGCAAAAAAATTATTGCTTTGGGTGGGGGGGGGGGTGACACCATTTTGTACCGCACCGGGTGACACCAGCCCTAGCAATGCCACTGTCCCCATCAGACCCCTTGCATAGGTGACTGAATAGGTGACTGTCACATTTAGGCCACAAATATGGCTATTAGTTTACTGTTGTTAAAAAAAACCTACTTATTTTCATATATTGCACATCTGTGATTACACGTGCATAGGTGACTGTCACATTTAGGCCACAAATAAGGCTTTTAGGATACTGTGGTGAAAAAAAACTATTTTTTCATATACTGCACATCTGTGATTACACTTGCATAGGTGAATGTCACATTTAGGCACAAATAAGGCTTTTAGGATACTGTGGTGAAAAAAAAAACATTTTTTTCATATACTGCACATCTGTCATTACACTTGCATAGGTGACTGTCACATTTAGGCCACAAATAAGGCTTTTAGGATACTGTGGTGAAAAAAAAACCCCTTTTTTTCATATACTGCACATCTGTGATTACACTTGCATAGGTGACTGTCACATTTAGGCCACAAATAAGGCTTTCAGGATACTGTGGTGAAAAAAAACCCCTTTTTTTCATATATTGCACATCTGTGATTACACTTGCATAGGTGACTGTCACATTTTGGCCACAAATACGGCTATTAGGATACTGTGGTGAAAAAAAAACCTTTTTTTCATATATTGCACATCTGTGATTACACTTGCATAGGTGACTGTCACATTTAGGCACAAATAAGGCTTTTAGGATACTGTGGTGAAAAAAAACCCTTTTTTTCATATACTGCACATCTGTGATTACACTTGCATAGGTGACTGTCACATTTATGCACAAATAAGGCTTTTAGAATACTGTGGTGAAAAAAAAAACTTTTTTTCATATACTGCACATCTGTGATTACACTTGCATAGGTGACTGTCACATTTAGGCCACAAATAAGGCTTTTAGGATACTGTGGTTAAAAAAAACACCTTTTTTTCATATACTGCACATCTGTGATTACACTTGCATAGGTGACTGTCACATTTAGGCCACAAATAAGGCTTTCAGGATACTGTGTTGAAAAAAAACCCCTTTTTTTCATATATTGCACATCTGTGATTACACTTGCATAGGTGACTGTCACATTTAGGCCACAAATACGGCTATTAGGATACTGTGGTGAACAAAATTAGCCCAGAAATACCGCTGTCATATAGAGTTTAAAAAAAAATATAGAATGCAATACCCTACATCAGGGTTTATATTGGCGGTTAATTATTTTTAACATACTTAACCACTTTTTACTTTGCTTTGTGAAGCTAACTATGAGTAAAACATCTAATAAGGGACGCGGTCATGGTCGTGGTGGTGGTGTTGTTGGAGCCTCTGGTGCAGGGAGAGGACGTGGCCGTTCTGCAACAGCTACACGTCCTACTGAACCTACTACCTGATGTCCCAGTAGCCGCCAGAATCTACAGCGATATTTGGTCGGGCCTAATGCCGTTCTAAAGATGGTAAGGCCTGAGCAAGTACAGGCGCTAGCCAATTGGATGGCCGACAGTGGATCCAGCACGTTCACATTATCTCCCAGCCAGTCTTCTGCAGAAAGTGCACAGGTGGCGCCTAAAACCCATGCCGTTCAGTCTGTCACATCACCCCCGTGCATATCGGGGAACCTGTCTGAGCCTCAAGTCATGCAGCAGTCTCTTATGCTGTTTGAAGACTCTGCTGGCAGGGTTTCCCAAGGGCATCCACCTAGCCCTTCCCCAGGGGTGGAAGACATAGAATGCACTGACACACAACCACTTATGTTTCCTGATGAGGACATGGGAATACCACCTCAGCACTTCTCTGATGATGACGAAACACAGGTACCAACTGCTGCATCTTTCTGCAGTGTGCAGACCGAAAGGAGGTCAGGAAGGAAGACTGAGTGGAAGACGATGCAGGGGATGATGAGGTCATAGACCCCACATGGAATGAAGGTCGTGCCACTGACTTTCAGAGTTCAGAGGAAGAGGCAGTGGTGAGACCGAGCCAACAGCGTAGCAAAAGCGGGAGCAGGGTGCAAAAACAGAGCAGCCGTCGCCAAAACAGTTCGCCTTTCTACTGGCCACCGTCACCAGGGACCGAGCACACCAAAGGCAGCTTCAAGGAGTTCCCTGGCATGGCACTTCTTCACACAATGTGCTGACGACAAGACCCGAGTGGTTTGCACGCTGTGCCATCAGAGCCTGAAGCGAGGCATTAACGTTCTGAAACTTAGCAGAACCTGCATGACCAGGCATCTACATGCGAGACACGGGCTGCAGTGGAGTAAGCACCTTCAAAACCAAGAAAGGGCTCAGGCCCCTCCTGCTCCCTCTTCTGCTGCTGCCTCGGCCTCTTCCTCCGCCTCTGGAGGAACGTTGGCACCTGCCGCCCAGCAAACAGAGGATGTGCCACCAACAACACCACCTCCGTCACCAAGCATCTCCACCATGTCACACGGAAGAGTTCAGATCTCCATCTCACAAACCTTTGAGAGAAAGCGTAAATTCTCACCTAAGCACACTCGATCCCTGGCCTTGAATGCCAGCATTTCTAAACTACTGGCATTTGAAATGCTGTCATTGAGACGGACAGCTTCAAACAGCTCATGTCGCTTGCTGTCCCACAATATGTCGTTCCCAGCCGCCACTACTTCTCCAGGAGAGCCGTGCCATTCCTGCACAACCAAGTATCGGATAAAATCAAGTTTGTGGACAGGACCTGGCGAATGGAGGACGCCCAACCACCACCCCCCCTACCTAACTGGCCTGAGGTGTGCCTTGGCCTCACTAGGTCGGTATGCCTGTAAAAGGGGGAATACCCTGGATGTGAAAGTTGGATGACTGACTGAAGAATGGGAATGGGTGGGCAGGGGATGTCCGAATGTCGACGTGCTGCCTGGGAGAAGTGGACCGCTTAAAACAGGTACTGGTCCCTCCCACAAATCCAGGCTAACCTGCGGCCAGCCTTATCACTTGTGGACAGGACCTGGCGAATGGAGGACGCCCAACCACCACCCCCCCTACCTAACTGGCCTGAGGTGTGCCTTGGCCTCACTAGGTCGGTATGCCTGTAAAAGGGGGCAAAACCCACCAGTGAGGGAAGGATGGCCCCCGTGCTATTCTGCCAACGTACTAAATGCTTGGACCAATTCGGCCAGAGGCTCCGGGATATACCGGACAAAGCACCCTGAGCGCCAGCGCCCCAAGTGCTTGATGATGTGCGCAGGAACTCCATGTTTGGACGCTGCGGATGCCGCACCAATGCGGAAAGAATGCCCCGAGAACTGCGCCGGATTCAATCCAATACTGGCCAACAGGGTACGGATATGTTTGTTGAACTGGCTGGTCGTGAGTGGCTCAACAGGGAATGGTAGCAACGGGTCGGTGGGGCCGTGGAGACTAAGGGCCAGCGCGAGGTTGTCCAAGACTGCCACTGGACTCCAGGCGTTTGTGGTCTGGAAAAATTTGACTACATGGCCAAGACCTACCTGCCTGGTTTTATTGTGAGGCAACTGTAGATGAAAGATACTGCCCATCCTAACTAAGTCTCCCTTGCGGAGAGCCACCGCCCCTCGTCTGGCCTGTGTCACGTCACCTGGTCTTAGAAACCCATAAAAGGCCAAGTACATCGCTGCTTTGATCACCAGGCTGGGCAGGGCCCCGAACGGTGACAACGAGAGGACGTCCGACAGGCTACGAAATGTGACCCCCGTAATAGGTTGACGGCTCGGCTTGACCGTGACCTGGCTTTTCTGGATGCCTCTGAGGATGGCCTTAATCGGGTGAGCTGAAAATATGGAGGGTCTATCTGGCTCTTGAAGTGCCAAAAAATGTTGCACCCCTGCCAAATATAGCCTGATGGTGTTGTAGGATAACGCTAGTACTGAGTGACAGTAAGATACGAAAGCCACCATGTACTTGACCTGACCAGCGTCACCCCTAGGGTATACCGACTGGAAGTCTAAGAAAACTACCCATGCTCGGCGGTATGACTTCAAAGTACTGGTCGACAAAGACTTCGTAATGAGAGAACTGGCGACCACCAACAGAGAGTCTAGTCCAAGACCAGCAGCCGCCAGTCCGGTACCGGGGTGCCCACCGCGTCTGCTTCTGGGTTCTGTAAGAAAAAGCGGGCAAAGTCAAAACGGGACAAAGCATCAGCCGCCACATTGCTGACCCCGTCCAGAAACTGGGCATGGAAATGAAACCCCTGTTCCAGAGCTATCCAGGTCAACCTACGCATGAAAGACATGATGAGTAGCGATTTGGACCTACCCTTGTTAATGATCTCTGCGGTCGCCATGTTGTCAGTGTGGAAAACCACCGTGTGACCCGACCACCTACGCCCCCAAACTATAGCGGCTGCCACAATAGGATAGATCTCGAACAATGCCGACGTCTGAGAAAACCCCGGCATCTGTAGTACGTGCGAGGGCCATGAGCCGGCGAACCAGTGAGGGCCGAATATGGCCGCGAAACCTATCGAGGCAGCCGCGTCTGAAAATACGTGTGGAGAATCAGAAGTGGCCCTTGGAATAAACATGGAAATGCCATTCCACCCACTGAGAAATCCGTCCCACATGAACAGATCTGCCCGGGCGTTGGTATCAAGATGCACTGATGCGTCCAAATCACTGGTCTGTTGCAGTAAGACTAACAACCTTGAAATAAATGATCTACCCTGAGGAATGATCCTCATGGCAAAGTTCAACATGCAAACCTGAGACATGAGCAAGGAACGGACACCTGATTTGATTCTGTCGAGTTTGTCTAGTGGTAAACTTGCCGACATGGCAAGTGAATCCAGAGAGATCCCCAAGAATGTGACAACCTGCGCAGGCCCTTCCGTTTTGTGGGCAGCCACCGGAATGTTTAACTCCTCGAACACCTGCAAGAGAACCTGCAAGTCAGCAGGCGCCCGTGAGGGTTCCTCTATCAACAGAAAATCATCCAGGTAGTGAATGACATTCTGGCAACCCTGAACTTCCAAACAAAATCCATTCCAGAGCCTGCGCTAACTTGTCAAACAGACTGGGGCTGCTCTTGGAACCAAACGTCAACTTGGTGGCGAAATAGTATGCCTCTCTCCATCTGATGCCATGCCACTGCCAGAGAGATGGGCTAATGGGCAGCAGTTTGAACGCATCAGAGATATCTGCCTTGGACAGTCAAGCGCCCCTGCCTGACTGTAGAATGACCTGGATAGCTTGATCCACGGAAGTATACTTCAATGAAAACTCTTCAGACGGAATCAGAGAGTTGAGACTAGGAACGTGGGAAGAATGTGGAGCAGACAAGTCATAAATCAAACGGAATTTATTTGAGTATTTACCCTGCACCACCCCCACCGGGCTCACCCTCCACGTGCAAAAAGGAGAGGACTGGAAAGGACCGATGATAAAGCCCTTCTCCAGCTCACTTGCCAGCAGCAGATCCACCAGATCAGCATGGGTAGAAGCCGACTGCAGATTGGGGCATTCATGTGTCTGCTGAGGCAAGGCTATGAGCCCAGTGTGGAATCCCCGTAAGAAACCTTCCACCAGAAAAGCGCGGAACGGCTGAACGGGATGAAGCCGCAGCAGGTGGTCTAGGACCTCGACATTCACCCGGCTCAGTCATGCCGGCTTCACGGTGCAGACCGTGACCGGATGTGCCCTGAAGCATGTAGCACAAATATGCAGGAGCCTGCACTGGCTGAAGTTGCATACCGCATAGTTAAAATGATTGCAGAGCTGGGCTTTGCGCAAGTAATGAATGGGTCTCCCCAGCTTATCAAACTGGGTAGCCTGCAGGCTAGGACCCGGGTTGATCCCACCTCTGGAGGTACTGGGGGCAGCAGTGAGGTCGGCCAAAGGGCACCAGGCGGTAGTATGAGCAGGAGACTGACATGTTGCGCACACCGGGGACTTCAGGCTGGCGAAGTGCCTGCAAAATAGCTCCATGTCAATGTCGCTCCAGTCCGTGACTACCTGGAACTGGGCCCAAATGGCTGCCGCTTTGGCCGAGAAGGACCTATGGTAGTCATAGAATGCTGTGCCCCCGTACTTATGCGCCAAGTCTACCACCCTGTAGAGGTAAATGTCCAACTCCTCTCTCCTATTGGGGCTGGCAGAGCACAACACGTCTCTGAAAAGACTGAAAGCCAGGACGAATTCAGCCAGGGTCAGCTTGCGACTGAGCCTGGGGTCTTTGGCCTTGAGTACCACAGATAACTCGCTGCAACCGAAGGACTTATTCTCCGTTACATCGTGGGATGTAATCAACAAAGATGCCAGATTGACATCCTTGCGCTCTAATATGTCCTTTCTGATGCTGGGCCTAACGAAATATACCGGCGCCACTGAAGGCGCTCTCCCGCCCTGCGACAGGTTAGGTGCTGGAAGTAGTGAAGGCACGGTACCTGTGACCACAGCCGAAGATGCCGCGCCGCCAGCCGGCCCAACTGCTGGGGGGGGGATGCGATGCTGTTCCATTACTTCCATCCGGGCTTGTAAATCCTGAATGGAACTAGTGAGCGAGTTTAAGACCGAGTGGATCTGTACCAGTGAATTGGTGATGGTGGTATTGTCACCGGAAGAAGCCGGGCCGGCCTGTGGTGTAGCGGGAAACAGCAATTTGAAAAGTTCCGCCTTTCTGGCAGTAGCCGCAAACGGAATCCCTCTCCTGAGTAACTCTGCCGTTAACTTAGGCACAGTCCAAGCCCTGATGGATGGAGTGCTGCCGCATTCGGACCCTCTTGGAGACGGAGGCAAAGACACAAACTCCTCAATGTCTGATGGCTGAGACATGACGACTAAACAAAAACAACAAAAGAAAGAAAACACCGAACAAAACAAACAAACAAACAAAAAAAAAAAAAACGTGGAAAGAAAGAAGAGGGGGAAAAAAAAAAAAAAAAACAACCTGTTAACCCTACGACCTGCAGCCTGTAAGCCGACAGACAACTGACAGAACCTAACCCCCCGACAGAATGAACGTATGAGGAGCAGTCGACGAGGCTCACGTGAAGTATGATAGTCGTTTCCACTGACGGATGAAGCGAGCCCGAGTTTGTCTGAATCTGTGGCGTGACAGACTGATTAAAAACGAATACTGCCGGCTATCGAACCTACAGACGTGGTAGGTGAATGTATGTAAGTATAGGAGTCGTGGAAAACAGACCGTATGACGTATGACACTATTCTACGAGATGATACGAGGTGTCTCTGACTGTCGTGCGAGAGTGTGGCTGTAGTTGGTGAATGTACCTATGCTAATGGTGTCTGCAAGAGGCTTGGCAGAAAAGGTTTCCACCAGGCAACATGAAAATTTTTCCTTTAGAAATTTTTTATTTATTTTTTTAACCACGCCCCCTAAAGGAAAAATTTTCTTTTATTTATTTATTTCTTTATTTATTTATTTTTCGCCACTGTCACATGTGCGGACTACATGTATAGGGTAAGTACGTGGTATATGTATGTGAGGTCAACGTGTGCACAGGCAGAAGCGTTGCTGAAAATGCACTGAAATGACACCGGGACCCAGCCACTAGGCCTAGGCAGCTGTGCTCCGGTAACTTGCAGCCCCAGTGTATTATGACTCAAATGAGCAGCGGAGCTGAGCCGGCAATGGTGCGTGTAGCAATGCTGCCCCCCGGTGTCAAACCTGAAACCGCACGTGCCTGATCACAAGGGAAAGCGATCCTGCCGCACACTACCCCCTACCCTCACAGCCTCCTGCCCTGCTACGCTTACCCCACCTTCCTGAACAAAGACCAGCGCTGGAAAAAAGCTTGTGGCAGAACGAAAAGCACCACCCGGCGTCTAGGAGCTCCAACACTTGCGGACGCTTGGTGATGACGTCACACCCGGAAGTAGCGATGTCCGAATGTCGACGTGCTGCCTGGGAGAAGTGGACCGCTTAAAACAGGTACTGGTCCCTCCCACAAATCCAGGCTAACCTGCGGCCAGCCTTATCACGTACACTGCGCAACGCCATCTGTAGCAAGGTCCACCTAACCACAGATACGTGGACCAGTAAGCATGGCCAGGGATGCTATATCTCCCTAACTGCACACTGGGTAAATGTAGTGACGGCTGGGCCCCAGGCAGAGAGCTGTTTGGCACACATCCTTCCGCCGCCAAGGATCGCAGGGCATCATTCTTTGCCTCCTGTTGCCTCCTCTTCATACTCGGCTTCCTCCTCCTCTTCTACCACCTCCTCATCTGGTCAGCGACAGACCTTCACCACCAACTTCAGCACATCCAGGGGTAAACGTCAGCAGGCCGTTCTGAAACTGATGTGTTTGGGGGACATGTGTATAGAACAACAGACCGACGAGTGGTTGCTGCCAGTAAGCCTCAAGCCCGGCCTGGTGGTGTGCGATAATGGGCGAAATCTCGTTGCAGCTCTGGGACTAGCCGGTTTGACACACATCCCTTGCCTGGCGCATGTGCTGAATTTGGTGGTGCAGAAATTCATTCACAACTACCCCGACATGTCAGAGATGCTTCCGGCGTAACTTCGGCTTTCCCGCTCACCGCCTTATATGCGACGTGCCCACCAGGTGGAACTCCACCTTGCACATGCTGGAGAGACTGTGCAAGCAGCAGCAGACCATAGTGGAGTTTCAGCTGCAGCACGCACGGGTGAGTCGCACTGCGGAACAGCACCACTTCACCACCAATGAGTGGGCCTCCATGCGGGACCTGTGTGCCCTGTTGCACTGTTTTGAGTACTCCACCAACATGAACAGTGGCGATGACGCAGTTATCAGCATTACAATACCACTTCTATGTCTCCTTGAGAAAAAACATATAGGGAGATAATGGAAGAGGATGTGGCCCAGGACGAGGAGGAGGAAGAGGGGTCATCTCTAACACTTGCAGGCCAGTCTTTTAGAAGTGGCTCAGAGGGAGGTTTTTTGCAACAGCAGAGGCCAGGTACAAATTTGGCCAGCCAGGGCCCACTACTGGAGGACGAGGAGGGGGAGAAGGATGGGGATGAAGCATATTCACAGCGGGGTGGCCCCCAACGCAGCTCGGGCCCATCACTGCTGCGTGGCTGGGGGGATACGGAGGACGCAGACAATACGCCTCCCACAGAGGACAGCTTGTCCTTTCCTCTGGGCAGCCTGTCCCACATGAGCGACTACCTGCTGCAGTGCCTGCGCAACGACAGCAGAGTTGCCCACATTTTGACGTGTGCTGACTACTGGGTGGCCACCCTGCTGGATCCCCGTTACAAAGACAATGTGCCATCCTTAATTCCCTCACTGGAGCGTGATCGGAAGATGCGCGACTACAGGCGCACGCTGGTAGACGCGCTCATGAGAGTATTCCCGACTGATGCCGGGGGACAAGTGCAAGCACAAGGCGAAGGCAGGGGAGGAGGAAGAGGTCACCAACGCAGCTGTGTCAGCGCCAGCACCTCATAAGGCAGGGTTAGCATGGCCGACATGTGGAAAAGCTTTGTCACCTCGCCGCAACAACTGCTGATATGAAGCGTGTTAGCAGGAGGCAGCATTTGAACAACATGGTGGAACAGTACCTGTGCACACACCTACACGTACTGACTGATGGTTCTGCCCCATTCAACTTCTCGGTCTCCAAATTGTCCACAAGGCCAGAGCTTGACCTGTATGCGTCATTACAGACAGACACAGCCGCCTGTCCACAGCCAACAAGGACAAGCTCACTTTCATTAAAATGAACCAGGCTTGGATCCCACAAGACTTGTCTGTACCTTGTGCAGAATAGACATTTATACCACCATCAAACATACATTCTTGTACTCAAGTCAAGTGCAATGATTCTTTGTTTTCTTTTTTTTTTATTTGTCCCAATATTTTGGGGGCTACCTACCCCAATAAAAAATAAAGAATTAACATTGTTGGCTACCTCCTCCTCCTCCATTGCTGCCTCCACCTACAACACCACATCCACCGCCTTCTCAACCTCCGACTCCATATCCACCTCCTTCTCTGAGTTGCAGGTTAATAATTTGTAATTTTTAGCTATTTTATTTTAAGTTATTTCCCTATCCACATTTGTTTGCAGCGCAGTTGCCATGCTCTTAAGCACATTTTACTGCCTTTTACATCCCTCTAGCCTTTTCAAGGACTATTTTAGAGCCATTTTGACCACCTCAGCTCCCCTAGCTTAAACTCCCTTAATGACCAGACCACTTTTTACAATTCTGCACTACACTACTTTCACGGTTTATTTATTGCTCGGTCATACAACTTACCACCCAACGCTTTGGACCCTTATAGCTCGACCTCTGCCTGGATGAATCCTCATCTCTACCGCCTGCACCTTTGAGCGGAAAGAGGGTCATTTTCCTCCTCTTGGGGACCAGCAGCGGAATAAAGTATCTTGGTCTTAAACATCCGGTTGCAAAGCTAAGTACCATACTTCATTGTACCCCCTGATGAGCCTAATTAGCATTGGGTGAAACACGTCGGGATTTACTGGTGACCACCTTTCTGTTGGGAACAATTTAGTGACCAGCGGTTTTTTGTTCACCTAAGAATAACGGTGACACACATCCATATAGAGCACCATTTATTCGTCATTTTATCCAAAGATATTTTTTCCTGGAACTTTTGTAACTAGGGAATTCCAGGGACCGGTTAGCACTAGGTACGGGGACAGGGAACCTCCACCCTCAGGGGGTCGCCCTGGGCATAGCAGACCTCTAGGGACTCTAGTGGTAGTTAGTGCTTATTTTTAGCCCCGCATCTTCGGGCTATTAGTAATTATCTATTTCTTTTTCTCTGTTTACCTATTTTTATAATCGTTGTGCTTACGGTGTCATTATGTTTGTTTTTTGTCCAAGGGATTGCTACTCCCTTACTGAGTTATCTCGGCCAACGTAGCTTTTTCACAGTTGGTATATTTATACCTATACCCACTTGATCATTTATTAAAGGTATTTTTAACAAGTCACTTTTTTTCACATATGCTCCTTTCTACAAAAACTTTTGTGACAATTTATCTTAATATAAAATCTCTAATGCTCCAAATTAATTTTACCTCCTTTTCTTCCCACTAATAGAGCTTTCATTTGGTAGTATTTCATCGCTGCTGACATTTTTACTTTTTTTGATATTAATTGAAATTGACCGATTGACTTTCTGAGCACATGTCATGTTTCCTGAGGTTCTACAATGCTCAGACAGTAGAAACACCCCACAAATGACCCCATTTCAGAAAGTAGTCACCCTAAGGTATTCACTGATGGGCATAGTGAGTTCATGCAAGTTTTTATTTTTTGTCACAAGTTAGCGGAAAATTATTTATTTATTTATTTATATTTTTCTTACAAAGTCTCATATTCCACTAATTTGTGACAAGAAATTACATTTTAAATGAACTCACCATACCCCTTACGAAATACCTTGGGGTGTCTTCTTTCCAAAATGGAGTCACTTATGGGGTAATTGTACTGCCCTGGCATTTTAGGGGACCTAAAGCGTGAGAAGTAGTTTGGAATCCAAATGCGTAAAAAATGCACTGTGAAATCGTAAAGATTCTCATTGGAATTTGGGCCCCTTTGCGTACCTAGGCTGCAAAAAAGTGTCACACATGTGGTATCGCCGTACTCTGGAGAAGTAGGGCAATGTGTTTTGGGGTGTATTTTTACATATACCCATACTGTGTGAGATAAATATCTCTGTAAAAGACAATTTTTCCCATTTTTTAAACAAAGTTGTCATTTTAGAGAGATATTTCTCTCACCCAGCATGGGTATAGGTAAAAATACAGCTAAAACACAATGCCCTACTTCTCCTGAGTTCGGCGATACCACATGTGTGACACTTTTTTGCAGCCTAGGTGTGCAAAGCGGCCCAATTTCCAATGAGAATCTTTACGATTTCACAGGGCATTTTTTACGCATTTGGATTCCAAACTACTTCTCACGCTTTAGGTCCCCTAAAATGCCAGGGCAGTATAAATACCCCACAAGTGACCCCATTTTGGAAAGAAGACACCCCAAGGTATTCCGTGAGGGGCATGACGAGTTCCTATAATTTATTTTTTTGGCACAAGTTAGCGGAAAATGATTTTTTTTTTTATCATAATTTTTTTTCTCTTACAAAGTCTCATATTCCACTAACTTGTGACAAAAAATAAAATTTTACATGAACTCGCCATGCCCCTCACGAAATACGTTGGGGTGTCTTCATTCCAAAATGGGGTATTTATACTGTCCTGGCATTTTAGGGGCCCTAAAGTGTGAGAAGAAGTCTGGAATATAAATGTCAAAAAAAAATTTACGCATTTGGAGTCCGTGAGGGGTATGGTGAGTTCATGTGAGATTTTATTTTTTGTCACAAGTTAGTGGAATATGAGACTTTGTAAGAAAAAAAAAAAAAAAAAACAATTTCCACTAACTTGTGCCCAAAAAATAAATAAATCTTCTATGAACTCGCCATGCCCCTCAAAAGTGATCTTTATAACGCTGCAGCGATTTTACGGTGTTTTTGCAGTGATCAGAAAAAAATTAAAATTCTGTCACTGGGGTGGGGCGGACTGAACGCAAGTGTGCGCACAAGATCAGGCCTGATCGGGCGAACACTGCGGTTTTTGTAGAGCCTATAGAACATGTCCTATTCTTGTCTGCAATTGCGGACAAGAAAAGGCATTTTCTATATAGTTCTGGCAATGTGCGGATCCGCAAAATGGATAGTATCTTTAGATGCAGTCGGTCACTGGATTTGAGGTTCCCTTCACATTCAGATTATTCACCTCCTGGATGTTAAATCAGAGAACTGAACATAGTGAGGTACCGCAACACTTCATTAAACAAATTGTTTTATTATACTCACATAGATTAAAAAGTTTTGTGCATATAAAAGTAAAAAACAATGCTCAAATATTGAGTGCCCGACCCGGGTTTCGCTTTCGCTTGCTTCGTCAGCGGCTGCTCTGAATTCAATTATCCTACCCACCCTTTTATACTCAGGTGGCTAACTAATATTCCTAAAAGTCAGATTGAGAACTATGTGCTTTTTGTATGTGAGCAGTGCTGGAGAAAAAAAATGCTGTTTTTTGCATCGCTGTATGTAAGCTGTGAGATAGAAGAAAAAAAATTTATTTGGCATATTAGAATATGTGTTAATTGGGGATTATTTTTATGGATGATATGTTTTTACTGCCAATGTTATAGAGAATTGTGGAGTTGTATTTTTGGGATTGTAAAAATGGCCTATTTAATTAGCGCTCACCTGAGTATAAAAGGGTGGGTAGGTAAGTTTGAAGGCTGGCTGAAGGCTAGCCTGGATTTGTGGGAGGAGCCAGTACCTTCATAATCGGCTCACAGAGGCATCACGTTGGCTGGTCACGGACGTCCGCGCTACTTCCGGGTCAGTGACGTCATCAATGAGCGCCCCACGAGACGAGCTTACAGACGTCGGGTGTTTACTCTTCATCCTGCCAGGGTTCACAGGATTTACTTTCGGATCGCTGGTTTGTTGAACTGGGTGTGGGAAGGTGAGGGAGGGTAGGAGGAAGGGAGGCAGGGGGAGGTATGCTGGAGGAACGCTTCTCCTCGTCTTTCAATCGCTCACATGCTATTCTGGATAAGGCTTTTCTTAGCCGGTATTTTACTCACATCGGTTAGCTTTTGACCAAAAAAATAAAAATAAATCCTTTTCCTGTAAAACTTCATGTGTACACTGCTAGGATAGGTTCATTCACTAGTACGACCACGCTCTCTCACGGGAGACAGGCACACGTTGTCTCATATCTCGTAGACTAATGTCATACGTCATACAGTCTGTTTTCCACAATTCCTATTCTTATACATTACCTGCCACATCTGTGGGTTCATTAGCCCGCAGTATTCGTTTATAATTGATCTGTCACATCGCAGATTAAAAACTCGGGCTCGCTTCATACGTCAGTGGAAACGACTTACATACGTCTTGTCAGCCTCGTCGGCTTCTCATTCATTCGTTTCACGCTGCGTGGGAGGAAGGGGAAGTTTCTAGTCTGTCACCTTGTCTGCCAGCCCGCGGGCAGCAGGTCGCAGGGTTAACAAGTTATTTTGTTTGGTTGTTTCAGTGGTCATGTCTCAGCCTTCTGACATTGAGGAATTCGCGTCCTTGCCTCCATATCCAGGCAGAGGGTCCGAACATGGTAGCATCCCATCTCTTAGGTCATGGACAGTGCCTAAGCTGACGGCTGAACTTCTGAGAAGAGGCATTCCGTTCGCGGATACAGCCAGAAAGGCGGAACTGTTTAGATTACTTTTCCCAGCACACCACCGGCCAGGCCTGCTACGAGCAGTGACAACACTTCCATCAACACCTCGTTGGTGCAGATACATGCAGTGCTGAACACGCTCACGAATTCCATCCAGGATTTACAAACCCGGATGGAGGTGATGGAGCAGCGTCGTGACCCCCCCTAGTAGTCGGGCCAGCCAGTGTTGCGGCACCTCCGGCTGTGGTGGCAGGTACTACGCCTACTTTACTACCGACAGCTAACCTGTCACAGGGTGGGGGGGTACATTCGGTTGCGCCAGTTTATTTAGTTAGGCCTAGTAATAAGAGGGATATTTTGGAGGGCAAGGATATCAATCTGGCATCCTTGTTAATAGCATCCCATGACGTGGCGGAGAATAAATCCTTTGGCTGTAGCGACGTGTCGGTGGTGCTCAAAACCAAGGACCCCAGGCTTAGTCGCAAACTGTCACTGGCTGAATTTGTCATGGCTTTCAGTCTGTTCAGAGACGTGTTGTGTTCTGCCAGCCACCACAGAAGAGAAGAACTGGACACTTACCTTTACAGGGTGGTGGATCTGGCCCATAAGTATGGGGATTCAGCGTTCTATAACTATCACAGGTCCTTCTCGGCCAAAGCGGCAGCCATTTGGGCCCAGTTTCAGGTAGTCACAAACTGGAGCAACATTGACATGGAGCTGTTTTTCAGGCACTTCGCCAGTTTAAAATCTCCGGTGTGCGCCACATGTCAGTCTCCTGCCCATACTACCACTTGGTGTCCATTGGCTGACCTTACAGCTGTTCCCAGTACCTCCAGAGGCGCAACCAACCCGGGTCCTAGTCAGCAGTCAGTTCAGTATGACAAACTGGGGAGGCCGATTCATTTCTTAGGGAAAGCTCAGCTGTGCAACAATTTCAATTATGCTATTTGCAACTACAGTCAGTGTAGGTTATTGCACGTCTGTGCCACGTGTTTCAGGGCACATCCGGTCACGGTCTGCACCTTGAAGTCCACATGACTGAGCCGGGTGGACATAGAGCTATTAGACTGGCTACTGCGGCTTCACCTGGTTCAGCCGTTCCGTTCATTCCTGGTGGAAGGGTTTTCTCGGGGGTTTCACACTGGGCTCATCACCTTGCCACAGCAGACTTTTGAATGCCCTAATCTACAGTCTGCTTTCAAACATGCAGGTCTAGTGGACGAACTGTTAAAGGGGTATTCCCATCTTGCTACTTTATTCTCAATTGCTGCCAGCTAGCTGTTCACTTCCTGGTTTTTCTGCAGCTAAGGCTGGGCGGGCTTAGGCAGCTAGAGTGAAGGCCGGCCACGCCTCCTTATGACATCACACTGAGAGCTGAGTCTTGCCTCCTCATCAGTCTGCAGTGTCTGTGAGGGGAATGGTCACTCAGAGAGCCATGTGAAGTGAGCTCAGTGCACAGTAAGGCTAATTTCACACTAGCGTTCGGGGCTCCGCTTGTGAGTTCCGTTTGAAGGGGCTCACAAGCAGCCCCGAACGCATCCGTACAGCCCTAATGCATTGTGAGTGGATGCGGATCCGCTCAGAATACATCAGTCTGGCAGCGTTCAGCCTCCGCTCCGCTCAGCAAGCGGACATCCGAACGCTGCTTGCAGCGTTCGGGTGTCCGCCTGGCCGTGCGGAGGCAAACGGATCCGTCCAGACTTACAATGTAAGTCAATGGGGACGGATCAGTTTGAAGTTGACACTATATGGCTCAATTTTCAAACGGATCCGTCCCCATTGACTTTCAATGTAAAGTCTGGACCGATCCGTTCAGGCTACTTTCAGACTTAGTTTTTTTTCAAACTATAATGCAGACGGATCCGTTCTAAACGGATACAAACGTCTGCATTATAGGAGCGGATCCGTCTGTGTAGACATCAGACGGACCCGCTCTGAACACTAGTGTGAAAGTAGCCTAACACGTGGCTGTTCTGCAGTTTTACACATACAATATCTCTGTCTGATCTTTTACAAACCCATTCTGTGCATCAAAAACTATAATTCCATATTATACATTAGCCCAAAAGCTTGACCATCCCCCACCCACCAGCACTGATGATTTGTTTCCATTACAGCTGTACTCCAGTTGTGTATAAACCTCACACTATGTATCTTTATAGATGCATATACAGCTCAGCTACATGTGTCTTCTCCAGTCCCCTAACATCCCTTTGGCTGAATGGCTTCCTATACAGCCCTGCCACATCTTTTTTCTACTCCCCCGCACTGTGTCTGAAAAGCTTCATATACAGCTCTGCTACATCTGTCTGTTTATCTCTTCAACCAGCACTGTGTCAGAACAGCCGCATATTCAGCTCTGCTACATCTGTTTCTCTTTCACCAGCATTGATGATGACCTTCCACATATACAGCCCTGCTACATCTGTTTTTATCTTCAACCAGCACTGTGTCAGAACACCCGCATATACAGCTCTGCTACATCTGTTTTTATCTTCAACCAGCACTGTGTCAGAACACCCTGCATATTCAGCTCTGCTACATCAGTTTCACTTTCACCAGCATTGATGCTGACCTGCCACATATACAGCTCTGCTACATCTGTTTTTATCTTCAACCAGCACTGTGTCAGAACACCCGCATATTCAGCACTGCTACATATGTTTCTCTTTCACCAGCATTGATGCTGACCTTCCACATATACAGCTCTGCTACATCTGTTTTTATCTTCAACCAGCACTGTGTCAGAACACCCTGCATATTCAGCTCTGCTACATCTGTTTCTCTTTCACCAGCATTGATGCTGACCTGCCACATATACAGCTCTGCTACATCTGTTTCTATCTTCAGCCAGCACTGTGTCAGAACACCCACATATACAGCTCTGCTACATCTGTTTTTATCTTCAACCAGCACTGTGTCAGAACACCCTGCACATTCAGCTCTGCTACATCAGTTTCACTTTCACCAGCATTGATGCTGACCTGCCACATATACAGCTCTGCTACATCTGTTTTTATCTTCAGCCAGCACTGTGTCAGAACACCCGCATATACAGCTCTGCTACATCTGTTTTTATCTTCAACCAGCACTGTGTCAGAACACCCTGCACATTCAGCTCTGCTACATCAGTTTCACTTTCACCATCATTGATGCTGACCTGCCACATATACAGCTCTGCTACATCTGTTTTTATCTTCAAACAGCACTGTGTCAGAACACCCGCATATTCAGCACTGCTACATCTGTTTCTCTTAGCGAGTGCCGCCCGATACTGCGAGTGAAACATACTGCGCATGCGCGGGCGCCCAATACTGCTGAAGACGTGCGCGTTCACGTTTTACAGCATAGGCCGGCCGCTGGATAGGTTAGGATGTGGTGCGCAGGCACGGCACATTGATGCGGCCGGCGAGATGAGGCTACCAGCATAAACACAGGGGAGTGAAAGGAGCATTTTTATGCCGAATGGTATGTTTTTTTTAATTACATGTATAATAAGAAATGTTCAGTGGGGGGCAATGATTTAATGTAACCCTATTTAATGAAGTGGGAATACCCATTTAAGGAGTGAGCTGGATAAGGGCTTCGTCATAGGTCCTTTTCAGTCCCCTCCTTTTCACACATGGAGGGTGAGCCCGGTGGGGGTGGTGCAGGGGAAGTATTCAAATAAATTTCGGTTGATTTATGATTTGTCTGCTCCTCATTCTTCCCACGTCCCAAGTCTCAATTAGTTGATTCCGTCAGAGGAATTTTCTTTGAAATATACAGTACAGACCAAAAGTTTGGACACACCTTCTCATTCAAAGAGTTTTCTTTATTTTCATGACTATGAAGGCATCAAAACTATGAATTAACACATGTGGAATTATATACATAACAAACAAGTGTGAAACAACTGAAAATATGTCATATTCTAGGTTCTTCAAAGTAGCCACCTTTTGCTTTGATTTTTGGTTCCAAAAGCAGCCCCAGTCTTTTTGACAAGTTAGCGCAGGCGCTGGAGTGGATTTTGTTGGAAGTACGGGGTTGCCAGAACATCATTCATTACCTTGACTATTTTCTGTTGCTTCCGCATTGGGGCAGCATCCGTGGCTTCCAAGCAGGGGGTCCCAGCACACATCATCAAACATTTGGGGCGCTGGAGTTCGGGATGCTTTGTCCGATACATCCCGGAGCCACAGGCAGACCTGGTCTGAGCTTTCAGCAAGTTGGCAGAGTAACAGGTTAGGCCAGTCCTTCCATTATCAGTTGGTTTTTGCCCTCTTTTAGGCATACTGACCTGGTAAGGCCAAGGCACACCACAGGCCATTTGGGGAGGGGGTGGCGGCAGGGCTATTCCTACTCGCACAGGTTCGGACCACAAGTTTGAAGGCTGGCTGAAGGCTAGCCTGGATTTGTGGGAGGAGCCGGTACCTTCATAATCGGCTCGGCTCACAGAGGCATCACGTCGGCTGGTCACGGACGTCCCCCGCCCTCCCATTCCCCACACATTCATTCAGTCATCATTTCAATACAGAGTATGCCCCCTTTTAGGCGTACTGACCTGATAGGGCCAAGGCACACCACAGGCCATTTGGGGAGGGGGGTGGCGGCAGGGCGATTCCTACTTGCACAGGTTCGGACCACAATTGAATTCAGAGCAGCCCTTGATGAAGCAAGCGAAAGCGAAACTCGGGTTGGGCACGCAATATTTGAGCATTATTTTATACTTTCATATGTACAAAACCTTTTAATCTATGTGAGTATAATAAAACTATTTGTTTAATGAAGTGTTGCGGTACCTCACTATGTTCAGTTCTCTGATTTAACATCCAGGAGGTGAATAATCTGAATGTAAAGGGAACCTCAAATCCAGTGACCAACTGCATCTAAAGATACTATCCACCTACCCTAACTATCTACGATCCCATGGAAAGAGTTTGAGCTGCGCAGTCTTTTTTTTTGGATAAAGGACTGAGTGTGAATTGGAACCTACTTCTCCTCAAAGGGCCCAAGCAAACGGCAGGTGTCATGCATGAGCTGCCACTGGCTGACATCGAAGTTACACAGGGGAGTACTCCTGTCTGCTTGAATCATCGAGAAATATTTATGGCCTTTCTCTGTTCGTATAGTCGGTCCAACAAATGGAGGATGGAATTCCAATGGGTGAAAACGTTATATCAGCCTATGTTAGGGGATGCCGTTCTGCCGCTGCAGCTCAAGGAGGGTATGCTTTGTGGTGTACGAGTGGCTGAAGTGCATGCAAAGTTTCCTGGCATTTTTAGGATGTCTTGCAGATGGGTTGAGACTTCAGTAAACCACTTGACAACCAGATTGAACATGTATACCATGCAGAGCGCATGGCTCAGCCCTCCTTGACGCAGCGCTGACACCATATTCTTCCCGTGGTCAGTTCTGATTTTGAGTTGTCGCAGAGAAAGTCAGGATTAGATTTCTTGATGAAGGACATGGAGCAGTTCCTCCCCTGTGTCACTCCGTTTGCCCAGGCAAACGAGGTGCAGAACAGTGTGACACCGCCTTGCCCTGCACATGTGGTATGCTGGAGGGGCACTGTGAATTGTCCCTGCAGTGGATGCTGAGGACACAGTTGAGGATGAGGAGGCAGAGGCGGAGATTTTGCACGACCAATAGCGTGAGAACGTGGAGGCGGAAGCGGCGTCACCTGGCCAAGGTGCTGGTGTGGCTGTGCAGGAAACACATTCGCCCAGTGGCCCGTAAATTACATGTATTGTCCCTGACCGTAGTTACAGCTCCACACGTCAGCGCTGCCGTGCACTTTGGCAGACACCGACAGGCTCAACGACTGGCCCACCTTCTGTTCTACATATGTCTGCAGGGCTGGTACTGCCTTTTTGGCAAATAAATTATGACTCAGCACAAGCCATCAGTTCTCTGAAAGGTGCAGAGTTCACCACTTGGAAAGGGAGGCACTGCAGCACCAGCAACTTGGACAGGAGAACATTCAGCTTCTGTTGGCTGCGTGTCACTGGGTGAAGCAGCTTTGCTGCGGCAGGCTGAACCACCACATCAGAGCCACGTTTCTCCCAGGCCACTTTATTGTGACGCTGCATATGTTGACGCAAGGCTGTGGTGCCAACATTGGCACCCTGGCCACGCTTCACCTTCTTCCCACAGATTTTACAAATGGCCATGTTCACCTCCTCCGGCGGATTAACAAAAAACTGCCACCCCGCCAAGTACGTGATTTTTAGTGATGAGCGGCATAGGCAATAACAGAATTCACGATATTTCGCAAATTTTGGGCCGAATATTCGCCATAAATTTGCTAATTTGAGAATTTGTGATCAGTCATTGTTTACTTGATTGCGAAAAATCGTCAATGTAATATATATTCGCAATAAATGCACGATTAGAATATTCAACACTATTCGCCAATACGAATATATAGCACTATATTCTAAATATTAGCAAATTCTCGAAGTGGCGATATTCGCGATTAAAATTAGCGATTAGAATATTCGCCCTCAACACTAGTGATTTTACGCCCAACACTCAGCACTGACTGACTGCTACCGCTGCTGGTTCCGTGAACCCCTTCACCACTACTTTTCAGGCAGGTAGCCTCCTGCGAAGCGGGTGGTCTACCCCGGGCATGTTTGGCTCCCGACCTCCCACTGCTGCCACCCTGCTGACTCCTGGCCACTCTAGCAACTTGCTGGCTCCGCTGCTGCCTCACGGGCAAAATGACACCCTCTTCTCCGGATGATGATGAAGCCCTTAATTCACCCGGCTCCAAAGTGCGATCAGCTACATCATTATCATCAAGTACTAACTGCAAGTCACTAATGTCCTTCTCAATGGTCAGGAGCCTGACCGCTTGCAAGACCAGCTCCCACACCACTCTCCTCATCACTACTTGCCTGCCTACCAGAGGAATCAGCCGATGTTCCCTCCACATCTTGGCTAGCCAAAAGTTGCTAATTGTCCTCTAGTAGCTTGTCCTCGCTGTATAGTAGAGCTGAGCCCACAGCATAAAATATTTCTCTAGCTGAGGGAACAGAAAAGGACAGAGGCAGGTTGAGGACAGATGAGAGCACAGGGCCTGCTCCCGGGCAATGCCAATTAAGGGTTGTGTCTGAAAAACCCACCGACACTTGGCTGAGGGTGTCTGATGTCACTTGGGACGAAGTGGATTACCGAGGCAACCATGCAAGAATAGTGATGGATGAAGATCGGCCGGGACGATTCGCGAACGCGATCAAATGTTCGTGAACTGTAAGTTCGCGGCTGGCCCCTTTCACTTTAATGGTAGGCGAACCTAAAAAGGTTAGCAGTGCCGGACCCTTGGTCCTACTACATTGCAGCCCAGCTACAACATTTTAGGGGATGGGGGGACGAGTCCCAATTGAATAATGCTGGTCGTATTGTTCAATATTTAATTCACCGTACTTGCTTATTGTCTGCTTTGGAAGATGGATCATTCTGTACTCATGGTACTCAATATCCGATGATAAGTATGATGCATAAAGTATGGTGGAAAACTAAAGAACGGATGAATAGTAATGGGTATATTGCTCATACGCCTATATGGCCCAACCACATGGACGCTGAATTAAATAAGATTAGTGGGGTGCAACAATGGGAGCAATATGGGTTAAATAGAATGGCTCAGAAAGGTCATTGAAGAGTTTTGATACTCTTAGGCAGGAATTTAGCATTCCGCATAAGTATTTTTATATGTATCTGCAGCTGAGATATGCTATTCATACACAGGAAAAACAAAGGAAGGTTCAACCGGCATCCAAATGTATTATCATAGAGTACACGGTGAGGGCAGGTACCACTAGTGGAGTGATATCCCTTTATTATGACACACTCAGAATAGAAGTTAACAAGTCCAACCCGCTGAAATTGTACGAGAAGTGGAAGTCAGATATTGAGGATCTAACAGTGGAAAAATGGGAGGAAATCCTTACTGATCTGCCAACGTTGTCATTGAGTGAGTCATATAGAATTTCTCAATTGTATCTCTTACACAGGGTTTATAGAACGCCTGCGCTGTTATTTAGAATGGGCTATAGGAGGGATGATGTGTGCCCGCGTTGTAATCTCACGCAAGCAAACTTGATCCATCTTATGTGGAACTGTCCGCGCCTGAGGAGGTATTGGGTGGAAGTAGTGGAACTTATAAATCAGGTTTTCCAATCTAGCCTAGAGGTTACCCCACTGACCTGTCTGCTTGGTTTTGTGAAGGTGCCAAGAGTCATGTTGAAAAAAAAGGTGGCTATCATGAGAATATTGTATCAGGCAAGGAAATGCATAGCGTTTCATTGGATTGATAATTTAGCTCCTACAGTTCAGGAAGTAGTGAGTAGGGTACACACACTGGTTAAACTGGAAGAATATGTTTACTTAAAAAGAAACTCGATTAAAAAATTTGAAGCGATTTGGTTTTCATGGGTTTCACATTATAATCTGTCTTAGAGTGTATTTGCATGACTTGAATGCTGTGATAGGAGTGGGTTGTGATTGTTTGTGAGTATGTCAGAATGTGGGTCTGCAGTTGATAAATGGATGCATGTGCCGGGACGTTATGTGAACATATTTTGAGCTACTGAAACACCTCAGCGACTTATGTCATATACCAGAAGAAGGTCCGGGATGTCTTCAATCGGACTTACCAACAACTGACATGGACTGTACCTTTTGTCTTCTAAATGGTCGTGCTTTGGGGAGGGGGGGGAGGGGAAGGGTGGGTGGGATAGGCGGGTTGTTGATGTACTTGTATTAAAATTTTAGAAAATTTAATAAAAAATATCTGATTCAAAGGAAAATACATTTTTTTGAAAAGTGTATTTTTCAAACCCCAGAAAATGATGGGTGTATTTCTAGCTTAAATTGCACACTGACTAATCCAGATGTAGATTGACAAAAAAGTCTTTTTTTGGTAACAGAATATGAAAGCTGTATACACTCACCTAAAGAATTATTAGGAACACCTGTTCTATTTCTCATTAATGCAATTATCTAGTCAACCAATCACATGGCAGTTGCTTCAATGCATTTAGGGGTGTGGTCCTGGTCAAGACAATCTCCTGAACTCCAAACTGAATGTCAGAATGGGAAAGAAAGGTGATTTAAGCAATTTTGAGCGTGGCATGGTTGTTGGTGCCAGACGGGCTGGTCTGAGTATTTCACAATCTGCTCAGTTACTGGGATTTTCACGCACAACCATTTCTAGGGTTTACAAAGAATGGTGTGAAAAGGGAAAAACATCCAGTATGTGGCAGTCCTGTGGGCAAAAATGCCTTGTGGATGCTAGAGGTCAGAGGAGAATGGGCCGACTGATTCAAGCTTATAGAAGAGCAACGTTGACTGAAATAACCACTCGTTACAACCGAGGTATACAGCAAAGCATTTGTGAAGCCACAACACGCACAACCTTGAGGCGGATGAGCTACAACAGAAGAAGACCCCACCGGGTACCACTCATCTCCACTACAAATAGGAAAAAGAGGCTACAATTTGCACAAGCTCACTAAAATTGGACTGTTGAAGACTGGAAAAATGTTGCCTGGTCTGATGAGTCTCGATTTCTGTTGAGACATTCAAATGGTAGAGTCCGAATTTGGTGTAAACAGAATAAGAACATGTATCCATCCTCTGATGGCTACTTCCAGCAGGATAATGCACCATGTCACAAAGCTCGAATCATTTCAAATTGGTTTCTTGAACATGACAATGAGTTCACTGTACTAAAATGGCCCCCACAGTCACCAGATCTCAACCCAATAGAGCATCTTTGGGATGTGGTGGAACGGGAGCTTCGTGCCCTGGATGTGCATCCCTCACATCTCCATCAACTGCAAGATGCTATCCTATCAATATGGGCCAACATTTCTAAAGAATGCTACCAGCACCTTGTTGAATCAATGCCACATAGAATTAAGGCAGTTCTGAAGGCAAAAGGGGGTCTAACACCGTATTAGTATGGTGTTCCTAATAATTCTTTAGGTGAGTGTATATTAAACTTGAATTTAACACTTGCAGATCAGGAAAATACTGTTTTTTGGGGGGAAAAAGTGTGTTTTTCAAACCACAGAAAATGATGGGTATATTTCTATCTTAAATTGCACACTGACTAATCCAGATGTTGTAGATTGCCAAAAAAGTCTTTTTTGGTAACAGAATATGAAAGCTGTATATATTAAGCTTGAATTTAACACTTGCAGATCAGGAAAATACAGTTTTTTGGCAAAAAAGTGTGTTTTTAAAACCTCAGAAAATGATGGGTGCATTTCTACCTTAAATTGCACACTGACTAATCCAGATGTTGTAGTTTGCCCAAAGAAAATTGTGATTTGCTATGTTCCAAAAGTTCAGATGTAGTGCTGGTGCACTGAGCTTGCATAAAATGGCCGCCGCCACCCACCTAACTAACAGAATTATAAAAGTTATTATTTTTTTTGGTCAATGGCCTCAGGGCAGGGTAAAACGATTGTCCCCTGCACCCACACAACTATTTTTCTGTAGATCGCTGAGTTCGATTCTCTCCTATTCTCTCCCTGAAATCACAAGTCCAGCAGCATCCTCTCACTACACTTGTAACTGCAGAGTGACGTGCAGCGCTACGTGACTCAATTTTATATAGAGCCTGGGTCACATGCTGCTCTGGCCAATCACAGCCATGCCATTAGTAGGCATGGCTGTGATGGCTTCTAAGGTCAGACAGTTAACCGCTTGTTGATTGGCTGCTGTGCAGCCTTTCAAAAAGTGCCAAGAAAGCGCCGAACACCGAACCCGAACCCAAACTTTTACGGAAATGTTCGGGTTCGGGTCCGGGGTCCAAAATCCTTTACAGTTCGGGTTCGCTCAACCCTAATCATGACCTCAACTATATTGTGCAAACTCTTCCTATTGAACACATTTATTGTTTCCTTAGACTTCGATTTGTCCTTTTTACTGTATAAGTTTAATATGTTAAAATTGTAATAAAAACTGAGTTTTTAGCAATAGAAGCAATAGAATATCAGATTTAAATGCTTTGTCTTTGACCTACTGATGATGCTGGATAGCTCATAGATCTTGCCTCTTCATATTCCGTGCTTGCTTTGTTTGATTAGCCCTGCTCTTGAAATTCTTCCTCCAGATTATAGCATCTGCTGCCTCTAAACTACATGGTCCAATATTCTAATAGTCTAGCTAACTTCTTCTATGCTAGCCTACAAACTGTTGCTGCTTATCTTTGTACCGAACTTATATTGCATCTGGCCACATCTCTGCTTTACAGTACAAACTGTTATTGCTTATCTGTGTACCAAATGTGATAATTGGCTATGTTTGCTTTAATAATGCCATCCTCCCAGATTGTTTCAGTCACTGTATGCAGAAACTAATTCCAGATCCTGGTGATAACATTTCTATACAGTATGTGTTAAAAATATAAAAAAAGAAAAAAAAAGAAAAAGCAATTAAAATGTGGCAACAAGTACAATTATATTTGTTACACAAAAAGATTAATACATCACTTTGAATTGAACAAAAAAATTGTTAGCCATCTCACTATGTGCGAACAATTATATACCCCCCAAAGTTCAAGTCCCAAAGTGGGACAAAAAATAAAGTGAAAAAAAAAGAAGAAAAAATAAAGTTTTCCCCCAAAAAAATTTAAAGTTTCAAGTAAAAATAAACAAAAACGTAATTTTCCCCAAATAAAGTTTTAAAAAAATTGGTAAAGAGTAGGGGAAAAAAAAGTATACATATTAGG